>NC_086250.1:46743859-47061551 GCF_021018805.1 Prinia subflava
TTAATGTGCACCTTTATTCTAAGAAGTGAGTTTCTTAAATAACATCTATTTGCTCTCTGAAAGCATGCTAACAGTCTTATACAACACAGTCCATTAGCATGGAAATGGATTTTTTGTGTGTAATTTATTTTTCTGCTGCTGTATTACATTATAGCTGCAGTTATCAAAGAGAGACTAGAAAATTCTTGTTGTACTTTGAAGTGTGTAAGATTCCTGCTGCTTTCTTTTAATTGTATTCCTAATATGTGTTCTAACGAACAACATATTTTGTAATAAGTGTGTGTATGTGTATCACTACAGAAATGTATTTAAATTTTTCCCATTTTTGAAACATTTCGAGAAATCAAAATGCTGCAAGGAGCATGTGACTATATTGGAAAACCTTAGATTTATCAGTATAACATGTAAACATTTAGAAATAATATTCCAGGAATTATGAAAGAATAAAAAAATGAGTATGTAGGAATGAGAATATTGTTGTGTTCACCTAGAGCTATTTATCACTAATATGAGTCATTCAAAATATACATCATGGAAAACAATTGACAGCAGGTGTTTAGCTACATGACCAAAGGAAGTTGTTTCTTCAGTGAGATTACTGAAAATAATTCCTAATGAAAATTTGACTTCACATGACACAATACTTGGTTCCAACCTTAACACAGAATCTTACTAAAGAAAATAAAAATGTGTTGAGAAAAAAAAAATACTGAGTTACTGAGCTTTTCTAGCCATGATCTTTGATACTAGGATAGTTTTGGACACTTTAGAATATTCAGTACACAGCAGTATGTCAACTCAGTCCTCTTTGTGGCTATTTTTCTGTGTCACAGACAACAGATAAGTTTACCATGGTTTGATAACAAAAGAATTTCTACTTACCTAGTTATTCCACTTCAAGACTAATATGATGACTCTTGCTGGGATCTACTGGGGCCTAGAAGCCATAGATATGAACTGGACACATTGAGGAAGCCAGACAGGTCATGAATTTTTATGCAGAGCGTTCACTATACCTCTAAACATAACAAAACATGTTCTACTACTGAAAAAAAATATTAAAAGGATAATTTTTTCTCCCCACAGTGATTGTTGAATCAGCTCAGTACTCTGTCTGCATGAGTTAGGCTAATTGCACCCTCAACAGGCAAAATGTGTGACTATAGCAAGGTTCATGAGACAGAGCACCTGTTCAGCTGTCCCATGACGGCAGCTGATGGAAGTTGTAAATGATGTTCAGTCGCTTGCCCCCAGTCCATACCACCACACAGTGCAGGCTCTCTGCTCCAGGTGCTGAGCTCTGCATCTCTCCATGCTGTCTTTCCTGGCACTGCTGGCAGATACCCTCAGGCTTATGGAGGCACCTTCAAACTGGAGTAATTTTCTATGTCAATAAATCTCTCTCTAGTTTAGAACCACTTATGAATTTGCTGATGTTGCACTCCTCATCAACCTAGGCATCGATGAAGATGCCTGGGGTACAGTATGAGGTCCAGCACTGACCTCAAATAAAATGCTCATTCACAGCTATCAGATGGCTGATTGGACATTCCGAGCCCTTCTGAGCCTGGGTATAAGCCTCTAGTTCAGTACACTGCTTTCAGCTGAGCCACTAAAGCCTCGTTTCCATGACATCCTTTTATTGCTCTGTTAGATTTAGGCTTTTAAATTGTGCAGCTACATATGTAATCATTGTTTTGGATTTTACTACCACGTTCAACATGCTGCCTAGGACTCTCAGATTCCTATGCCTCTTATGTTTGTCTTATAGGCATCCTCAATCCTTAACTTGTGACAAAAACCTGACATTTGGCATTTTCCGTGTGAAATACTGTTGAAACACCAGGAGGGGAAAAAGTAAATTTCTTCTTTAATAGAAAAGATTGCCCTCTGTGAAGAACTGTTGGTTTATAAACAGTTCACTGCTTAAATCTGCCTTGCACGGAGGGGGACACACCCACCTACCTCACTTCATGTAGCAATTATGGTAAGTTAGATTGCTTCAGAGCTTTCCAGTAGATAAGGCTTTAGCTGAGGATTAACATCCTGAGATATAGATACTTCCTGAAGATGTTAGACTACCTAGTCTAACTGTAAACAAATATTTCAGTGTTGAGGTTTCTTATAGTAAACAAGAATTTCCAGACTCTTTAAGGAGAACAATCTCCTGCATAATGTCTGCTGAGAGCTTTGTGTAGGATTTAACAAAAGCAAAGACAGACTCCATCTGTATAAAAGGCTGAGCAGCTGGTAGAAGGAAAGTGTTCCAGAATGGTCTGTGTTTGCAGAGCTTCCTGATATTTCTGTTTCTGATACAGATAAAGTTCCTGTGTATATATCGTGTTCATGTCACAGGCACTCTTAGGAGATGGAAACAGAAGCACTTTCTCAAGCTTTATGTTCCAAGATGAGAAAAAACAACTAAATTCTCAACACCTTGTGCAAACTTGCAAGGTTAGAAAGAACTCGAGTTGGATGCTGCTGTGACAGTTGCTTATGTTAAAGGTACTTTTTTATGGCAATACATATTCTTCATTTTCAGTTCACAGAGAATAGATTCATAGAAACAGAAGGTAAAAAAAAGAAAGTTAGCAGTCCTATTGATCAATATTTTTCTTTGCTCATTCTGCACCTTTAAAATTTAATACTCTTGCGTTTGTTCACTTTGAACCATATGCAAATTGATGAGACAGAGGCAAATGTAAAAATTGTTTGTTGTTCTTTAACCAGTGCAGCGGACTGTACAAGCCATAGCACACAGATATTCAGTTCAATTCTTTATGCAGCTGCACCCTCTTCAGCAAAATGTATTTTGAGACTTAGAAGAAAAATAAATATTAGTTTCAGTAGAGCATCTCCTTCAGAAATTTCAGAGCATGGGAGTCATGTTACAAAGGAGAAGGTGAGTTTTCTTTGCACACAAACACGGAGCAGGAATATTTTCAGAGAAAAATCAGGACTGAGCTCTTTGGTGAGATGGCGTCATCTCTGTCAGTGAGGTCCAAAATGAGAAGACAGAGACTGTCTCAAATGTCTCTGGATCCAGTTTTCTCTCCTTCCAGCTCCAAGATGGCTAGTTCTTCACCCATTACCTTACCACATCCAACAGAGCCTGGAAGGTGTCCTTAGCTCGGGTTCAGCTTTTCAAGTGTGCTCCTTTCTCTCACCACATAACTGACTGTAAGTCTCTGCTCTAGGCAGCAGCAGTTCATCCCCAGAGACACCTAATTCTGCACATCAGCACATGCACAGTCAGGATCTGTGCCTTCACTGAGGAGTGAGAACATGAGCTCAGCAGAAAGCTCTTCCCCGGGAAGAGCCATCTCTTCTCCCTCCCTTTCCTCTAGAGCTTAGACACTGGAGTGGAGAGCACCTGCAGGAGGAGATAAAGCAGTCCTTCGGTTGCAAAATCAAAAAGCAGAAACTCTTTAGACTTTTGGCATGTTCTCCATCCACTCCATGTCCCAAAGATGGAACAGTGCAGATTGTTAAGAAAATGATTGCAAACATCCCCTTAAAAATGAGGTGCTTCACAAACCAAGCCAAAATTACTGAGACTTTTTTCAATACAACCTTGCAGGCAAGCTATCACTGCCTTAGGAGGTCTGTGGTGATTAACACATTTTTACTGTTTCAGTGCAGGACTCTGTAGTAGTTTGCAAATTCTAATAAAGCTCTAAAGGCTTTTTTGCCATGTCGTCCCTTGACTGAGAGTCCTCTGCTACACCTGACAAAGGTAGCAGGCCCCACCAGGCAGTTCATGCCAGATCTGATGTTGTGTTTACAATACAGTCGTGCTCAGAACTATCAGCAGTGCTGCCAGCAGCTCTGTGGAAATGGTGGAAAGTGTCCACTGGAAGCAATGGAAGAAATCTCCAGCCTGAACGTTGGCAGCCTTAGCAGTGCTGTAGTGGTTACTGTCAGAGAGGGTGGAGATGCTCACATTTTGAAACTGTTACTGCAGAAAGACAAAGAGAGAAAAGCAAATTTGAAATAGAAGAACTTCATAAATAGATGAAGAATAGAGCAACAAAAGGAGAGCATTCATATATGAGAGGTATGAGGACCGTGTCTTTGCTTCTTAAAATCATAATGTCTCCGTAGATTTCGGTGAAATTACATTGATTTACCTCTGTTGGGTGCCTAGTTGTTTCTACAGTAGAAGAAAGGCTTAATAACACAAGGATTTTATTCTTACCCTGTGTAAATTGTTCAAGTCCCCTTTATATCAGTGGAACTGCAACAGACAAAGGTCAGGCTCAAGTATATCTAAGAACATTCACTGAGTGCTTACTGAGCTTTCGTGTCTCAGCTTCCCTACATATACACTCTCATTCCATCAAGTATTTTCAAGAGCTGGGCTCCCTACATGCAAGGGGCCTAAGTTTGTCTACAAAATACATTTTAGGATTTTTATGGAAATTTGGTATAAAAGAGATGTTGTTATTTACCCATGCAAATGTAAATGTATCCCTTCCATCTAGAACGCCCCAATGATTGCAGAATATGTTATTTGCATTTAATTCATTGTGCCTGATGCAGAATTAAAGAAAGCAAAAAAGATAACAGCTTATTTGTCAAAATGAACTCTAGTTATGGCTGTCAAAGTTTGTAAGCAAAAGGCTATTTGCAGAAGTGCCTGGGCTGAAATTTTCACCCCTCATGGCTTTATGTAAGTCTGAACTGTATTAATTTCCCCATATCACCTCACAGATACATCTTCAAGAGTTAGGATCATCTCTATAAACTTATGAAAACTGTGTTCTTTTTTGAAATATTAGTTCAGGAATTCACTCATATATTTTCTGATGTTGCTGGTTTTAGCAAGATAAGAATTCTAATCCATCTGCTGGATGTTACTCTGTTGAAGATTAAATAGCTGTCATGCCCACTCCCCAAAATAAAAAAAAAAGAAAAAAAATAATAAAAAAAAATATTAGTGCGTTGGTGGATTAAAGAAGGTCTATTTTCAGATATCAGCAAAAGACAACAAGGTGTGTGCTATCTTCTGTGTCAGTGTCAACTTCTGAAGCATGAAAGATGTCTTCTATCTACAAAGAACAGAATGAAAAAAAAACCAACTGCATAATATCCCTTCCTATACAAATCAGAAGCATGTCACTCAAAGCAAATGAAGGGCTTTCTGCACCCTACTCAGAGGTACAGACTTTTAGCCCACTTAATCCCATCCTGCTCTGTTCTGAAAACAAGGAGGTCTATTAGGTTTTCTTGGTAATGTTGGTAATGTTTTGGTAACAGGGGGCCTACAAAGGTGACATCTGTGAGGAGTTATCATATGTCTGATGGAGTCAATGCCAGCTCCAACACTGTCCAAAGCTGAGCCCGTCAGCAACACGGATAGGGCCTCTGGAATGACAGATTTAAGGGAAAAAAACACTAGGCAGCTGCAGCTGGGAGAGATGGGTGAAAATGTGCAAGAGGAAAAGCCCTGCAGACCCCAGGGTCAGTGAAAAAGGATGAGGAGGAGCCAGAGCTGAGACTCCCCCTGAGCCCCTGGTGAAGAGCCTGGTGAGGAACAATGTCCCTCTGCAGCCCATGGAAACCCACAGGGAGCAGAGATCCACCTGCAGCCTGGGAAGGACTCTATGCCAGAGCAGGAGGATGCCTGGAGGAAGCTGTGATCCCATGGGAACCCCACACTGGAGGAGGCTCCTGGCAGGACTTGTGGCCCTGTGGAGAGAGGAGCCCAGGCTGGGCAGCTTTGCTGGCAGGACTTGTGACCTCACAGAGGACCCAAACTGGAAGAGTCTGTTCCTGAAGGACTGCACTGCATGGAAGGGACCCCTGGAGCAGGGGATTAGTGTGAGGAGTCCTCTCCCTTGAGGAGAAAGCAGTGACAGAAACAGCACGTGATGAACCAACCACAGCCCTTATTCTCTGTCCCCCCAAAATGCTGGGGGATGGAGGGAGAGAATAAAAAGAGCAACTCAAAATATCGCACCTCAAGCCTGCAGGATTAAATACAGGAGAAAATTTATCCATTTATTAAATTTATTTATTATTTCAAAGGTATATGCTCAATTTTCTACAAATTCTGCTGCGTATAACAGATGTTGCAGTTAAAGGGATATGAAAGCAATATGTAACTATGTGATCATGCATTAATGTTTTAGGAAGACTATATGTGAAACCATAGCATTAATAGCATCACTTAACCTGAATATGTTTCATTCTCTTAATTTAACCTTCAAATGGCTAAATGTAAAATATCTGATTTTTTCAACTATCTCTATGGTCCTACGATAGGCTTCTTGTGGGCAGAGAGGAAACTCTTATGACCCCTTTAAGTTATAAGATGCTTTGTTTGCACCAGATTTTGCTGAATAAATTGTTCTCTGTTTTAACATGAATGGGTTTAATAGTTTCAGTGGTACTGCACTGAAACAAGAATGTTTTTATAATTTAAACTGCATTTATAATTTCTTTAATATGAGACAAAAATCCAAGGAAAGGTGAAATCTTTATGTTTTCTGATTTTTTCTTTTTCCTCATTGATTCAAGACTAAGGAATGCTTCCAGTTGTAATTATATTGTAGGGCACTTGAACATTTCTATTGCATGAAAAGATACCAACTTATCTTTCCTAATTATAGAAAGCTTGCATTAAAGTGTGCTGTAGTTATGCATTTTATAATTAGTCTTATAGAGTTTAAATTTCTGGTTTTGCTTTCAAATGTGAAATGTTCCCAAATAACACAATACTCAAGTAAAATTTCTTTTGATACTCTCTTTAAAGTTCACCAGTGTGAATTCTGCTTCAGGAATAAATCTGACCTTTCCCACTTTCATACTCAAAGCAAGCAGGCAATAGAGAAATAGCAGACAATAAACCCTCTGGAGCAGTTAAGAGTCATCCAAGAGGGACTTGTGAACATCCCATTTCATACTATTGCAGGGAAAGAAACTTTCCCTTGTCATCAACACATGAAACTTCACTTGCCTTCCAAAGTTATGAATTTTAGGATGAGAGTGAGACCATTTGGAAGGCTTAGTACCCTGTGGATGTGTCACAGGTAAGACCTGGGACAGCCTGAAGGCATCTGTGAATTGTGGGCTTTTTGATCTTATTTTTTAAATTGTGTTCTTATTTTCTTCTCTTGCTCTGCAGTGAAGACTTTTTAGCTCAGCATATGAGCAGCAATATATTCCTTCACATACTCTAAGATTACTTCACATACTTTCAGATTATCCTTGAAATAATCTTCCCAATGTTTCAGCCACCCAGTTCTGCATCTTTGTCTTTCTATCAAAACTGTGGGATGCTTCCCTCAAGCACATGAAGTCCATGACATTGCTTTCTCATCTGAGATATGATTAAAGTGTCAGTGTCAAAGCTTTCACAAATCTACACAGCTTCATTTTATTTATTTTGCCACTTGACATCAGGAATTTGCTGAAAACAGGATAGGTGAAAATGAATGAGGCATTTACATAGCAATCTGTCCAAATCTTGAAGCCATAAAACGATGACAACAGCTGCATAATATTCCCATTCAAAACTAATTTTGAACTCTGTGGCTGGAACCATAATTTACCAAAATGTTGCTAGCCAAGTTGATACACTTTGTGATATCATCAGCAATCACCACATTTCATTACCAAGGTAACAAACTTGTTGGCAGCCTGTATCACACATTATCAATGGACAATGTGGGGGACTTTTACAAAGTGAATCTGTCCAGTGGGATGCACAGTTTCTGGGGCTTGGGCTTTGTTTGTAGACTGTGAGGTCACTGTTCTTTGTAGAAATGCAATCAGTGGTCAATGGGACATCTGTAGATTTTTTTGCATTTACAGGTTTAAAGAATATGGAATAACCCTTGCTGATAACTGACATCAAATTTGTTCATCAACATGGCATCATTCACACTGCTAGGGCCATTATGAACCTAGTTTAACTTATTTCAAAAAGCACAAAATATTTCAGCAAATCTTTGTCTGATGAGACAAAATCTTCTTTCTCATATAATGGAACCGGATATCGCTGATTTACTAATCAGGGCAGACAAAAGGACTATTCACAAAGCAGAGCAATTCATAGAATCAAAGACTTAGAAGAATTATGTCAGATCAGCTCAAAAATTTTGTTTTCCTCAAAATCAAGCTAGCAAAAACAGACAGTCATGAAATAGTCATAATGGAATCCATGTTAACTTCTACATGTTTTTCATCTCTGCAATTTTACCCAAGAAAACAATTTAACAGAGTTGGCATGCACCATTCCAACAGCTGCTGAATTCTATCACTCATCTGAAACAGATAATCTCTCTCTTTCACAAGCTAACCAGCTAGCTAGACTGGTTTTTGGCAAAGGACAAGGAAGAGACACAGCAGTATCTGCTTATTCATTCCAAACTAGTCCAGCTTAATTTCTGTCAAAACAGTGACTTTATTTTGTTACCAGTGCTCTAAAATGTGTGCATACAGGGTGTAGATCCTTTGTTCAGAGTCACACAGCCCTAAGTCTTGAGTCATCTGTCCTATAGTGTGCAGTGCCATTAAACTACCACATTTGCATTGGGAAAAAAACCTAGTCAGATATAGATTGAAAACTACAAGATCAGTATTCAGATTTCCTCTAAAGTAAAGGGATATTTGCTAAAGATACTGTTTGCAAGCCTTCTGCCTCAGATGATTATATGTTTTTGATTTTGAGCTTTATCCCATGGAATTCAAGCACTAGAACTAAAAGAATGATTTCCTGTCTTGCTGAAATAGGATGAAAAAATTTTCAGAGTGAAATCACCTTAATGCCTTAATCCCATTCTCAACATAACGTTTTTTTCTTCCTGCGCATGAATGTAAACGAGAGTGTGGACTTATATTTTTGTGTTCTAAATAAAACTTCATTGTATAATGGAGTGCTTACAAAAAGCTATTTAAAAAATATATTTCACTTTAAAATAAATATATTATTGATAACCTTTTTTTCCAGTTCAATCTCACAGTGGAGCAAATAGTTTATAATTAATGCAAAAATATGAAAATTTACAAGCTTATAGTTCTGTTTCTAAAAGCAGTACCATAGGGCAGGGTCTTGTCAGTAAAAGGAGACAGGTAAAGTGGCACGCTATAGGAGAAAACAGGAACTCTGGCACACAAACTTGACAATAATAATTTATAGATATGTATATTTATCATTTCACTTTTATCTGACCAATGATACTCAAAGTGCTATAAAGCAGGAGAGGTGCAGAAAAGTAAAAGCAGTAATACACAAGCAATTTGCTTATGTTTCTTAATCTTCCCTACATTTTATATTTAATTGCACTTGTCTATTCTTGTATTAACTCACCATCCAAGTCTAAATCCCAGATAAACTGTAGTAACAGATGTTCAACATGTTGCAGGTCAAATTCCCCACACAGGAAAAAAATATTGACAGGGTTTCGGTGTTTTTTCATGCGTAACCCTTTTATACAAGTCCTGAAACAGAGATGGAAAGAAACAGCATCCAAGTAATGCTCCTTCAAAAACCAAAGCACAACATTTCTATCTGACTTAGCCTCAGTGGGTAAATTATGACCTGGAAACAGAGTTCAGCTAGCAGAGTATGGTGCAAGGTCTTTTACTGATCTATTCAGAAATTTGTGTAGTGCTACTTACAAGAATAAAACTTTTCAAAGACAGAACATTGGTTACACACCTACAAAGAGGAATTCAGATGCCAACTTGTAATGTCTCCCAGAACAAGCATATTTTCAAATGTCTCCAAAGAATGAATTGGATAAAGTGCAGTTTCTTGAGATAATAAATACATTTGGGCTACATCTGTTATTCTTGTTTGAGTCTTAAGACAAGTACCCTGTCAAAATTTGAATATGGATATTTAGCCTGTAGTAGCAAGATGAGCTCTGAGATAATTAGATCCACAGGTATTTTCAAATAGTTTGATTGTTTTTCCTAATTGCTGTGTATTTGAGCTATTTACTCTGTACAGTCTAAACAGAAGAAAAAGTCCTGAAGCATTGCAAAGGAAAGGAAAAACAATGCATGTTTTATGTACTAATATTCTTCCAGATAAGCCTAATTAGAATGATTTAAGTAAATAATGTTTAATAGATTCTGTGAATGAGAAAATATGTATTGATAAAAATTGATAAACATCTTTATAATAGAAAAATTATTTTCAGATGCAGTTAACCAAGAGGTGCATCCATTTCTTTAATGCAGATATATTGTTTGTTCATTAATCTCCAGTTCCACTTCTCTGAGTTACTATATAGGAAATCATTCTCAACAATGTGTTTGTCAGAAAGCCCCACAGAGAGCGGCCTCTTGAACATAACTCTTTTTAAGAGTTGTTTACAAACAAATAGCTGCCTATCACTAATTTAGGGATGTTTTTTCTTTTTTTCTAAAAGCTTATTTCATGGACACAATCACAAAAAATATATATTTTTTTAAATTTTCAATTATTATGTTTCAATAGAATTCTTAACCCATAAATTATTTATTCCATATAATAATATTTCCTTCATTATTTCTTTCTTTAAGAACATTAATTAATATAGGAATGTCATTGTTTAACATACCAGATATCATTTATCCATAGAGAGATTTTTAAACTAAATAAACACATTTTAATTTATTCATTTTGACAACCTAGTGACATTCCGGTGACAAAGGAAGTTAACATCATGAATATTTTTTATATGCCCAGCAATATTGTCCGCCATCCATAATGGAGCATTGAGCATTGATTTTGAGCACTTGTAGCCTAGGGATACATATTTTTCAAAGAAACTACTTGGTCATGTTGAATAATTTCCATTCTACCTACAGTATCTGATTTGCTTTAGAGGCACTTACAGTTTTGTCAGTAAAACTGAGATTGATTAAGACCACAGCACAGGAATACATAAGGCATGAAACCTTGTTATATACTGAGACTTAAATCTTTTTATCGTTCAGGTTGGAGTTTTTAACTTAATTTATTTTCATCTAGAAAAAAATCAAACCAATCCATATGAGATCTCTCTTAACCTTTGTCTCAGACTGCCCTCCAATTAATTCCTTCTTCAAAAATGTACCCACCTGACTCTTCAGTTAATTCAAACTTCTTGTTAGAGTTCAAATCCTTGGCATGTTCTGTATCTCAACAATGTGTTTATAGACTGACTTACAGGTCTCTGTCCTATTTAACCACATTCAGAGAATGTTTCAGTTTTGACCCAGCCACTGTTACAAACTCTGCAATTATGACCAGCCTGTTCTCTTTCTCTTAGAATTTTAATGACTTTATGACATCCCAATTGGTCACCATCTAATTCCAATCATTAAAGGCAAAATCTTTCAAACAAGATAATTTGCCTTTTAAAAAAACCAGCCAAACCTGTTACACTTTTCTTGACTCATTTTCTATAGGTAAAGGCAAGAAATGGTGGCATATAAAAAGATAAAACAAGGAATCTTGTGCTGAAATAGTAGATACACTTGAAGACAAGGACAACCTTGTTTAACCAAGGTATTCATCAAAGAGCTTTTAATCCCCCATCATGTTCAAACTGTGCTCTCAATCTCAGCTTGATTTGCTGCATGCACCATATGGATTTCAACTTTGCAGCATTTTCTTTTATGATACATCAGTACTGAGGTGAAAAATGTCAATTGAAGCCCATCACATAGCAAGATAATTATGTTTTCTTACATGGTTACATGAGAATTAAATTTCAAAATGCAGTATTCAAAGATATTGTGAGAAGAAAATTCTGAAACAATGGTTTATGTTTTTATTTTGTTAAGGATTATTATTTACATTATATTATATGTAAGGATAATTATTATTTCTACAACATTGAATTGCATAATAGAGTTCTTGGAAAAGTCAAAAGAAATGTTTGAAGACTATGACAAAAAGGAGCTCATATGAAAAAGGAAATACTCTAGGTGGGTAGCCAAGCAACAGAGTGAAAACGATAAGTGATAATAAAATATTATATAAAAGTAAAATATTATATATTATATATATAATATAAAAGTAAAAGAGGAGTTTTCATCATTGATAGTGAGAGGGAAAGTTTAGGATGATCAAACTGATCAGTACTGTAAAAATAAGAACTATGGACTGTGACTAGAAAAAAGAAAAAACTATCAGAAATATTAATGAAATAAAACAAGTAGAAGCTAAATATGAGTGTAAGTTCAAAGGCTTTAAGTTATTGAAAAGTGTTTTTCTTTCCAAATAGGTGATTGTATTATTGGAACTATGCATTCTAAATAAACTTAGATGAATCACTCAGAACAGTAGCTACCTTCATGACCCTTATGCTTCTTGGCACATTTCTACAAACTCTAGCCAGTTTTCACAATATAATTGTGTCATCTGTAGAAAGATTAAGTGTGGTCACCTGAATTAGGAACTACTTCCAGCCTTTCATTGCTTTTTGAAAAAGTACTAATTTTCCTGAGACTCTTCCCAGGCAGGTTTAATTAACTAGGACCATTGCAATCTTAGACACTGACTAACCTTTGGACAATTTGGACATTGCCCTGTTCAGTGCACTTTGAAAATCTCATCCTTCCATAGCTAATTCTTCTTTTGCTACATAGGGACACTGGGTATTCATACTGAAGATGCTAATTAATTATTGTAGCACTTAAAATTCTCGTGAATATAGTTTTCATTGCTTAGATACCTACAGGATTAGGTATTGTGGGTGTATGTGGGGGTGTGTGTGTATGAAAATGAGAGAACCAAACACTCAACAGGGATTAGACTCACTGTGTCTACATGATAGGCTGAAAGAACTTGTGTTGACTGTTAGATGACTAAATCATTCTATGAATTAATCATAAAATTATTTAGCAAGTTCCATTGCCTGTCAATCCAGGCAATGTGTCTCTGTGCAATAAAGCATTTTAAGTATTTTTTAGAAAATCCCATCAGAGGTTTTCTGTGTTCTTAAAAATTTTGTTCTGTTACTGAGAAGGGTCTGTTTAAAATACAAGTTATTAATAGAGAAAAGGTGGAGGAAATAATTTTCTTCTTTTTAGTCAGTTATCGAAAGAGCAAATATATTCAAATTTACTGTCATGACCTTGATTTTCAATAGTGACTAGTGATTTTGCAAGTCAGGCATTTCATGTCAGATGACTTAAAATGAAAACCACCTGATTTTCAAAATGCTTTAAAAACAAAACCACTAAAGAACAGGCATTTTCACCTTTGGCACCTGGTTATTGACGACTCAATGTAAGATTTGGAATTGTGCCAGTTGGTGACCCAAACAACTTTAACCAACTGTAGAGAGAGAACAGAAACTTCTATTTTTTGTTGAACTTGCTAGGTACTACTGTGTACTACTACAACCATAATTGCTCCCAATTTAACATAGGGGATAGCACAAGCAAATAGAAGTTAAAGGTAAAACTTTTAGACTTTACTCAGCTGTTTTCTGTTTATAAATGGACTTTTCAGATGTTGCTGTTAAAGAGAGCATTAAACATTTATATAGATAGTGGAACGTTCAGTTACATTAGAAAGGATATAGGATAAGTAAGAAATTTTAATCTTCATGCCCCAGGGCATAACACTAACTGCCTGGGGCTGAAAAGTAATTTCCCTTATAAGAAGTATAACTTACTAACCTCTGTCAGGAACAGGTTACTGGACAAATGGACTACTTACCTAAACCCTTAAGATATTTCATGTCAGATTTAGAAACTATCCATTCATAACGAGGGAAGAAAGGAAAATAAAGAAAATTCATTTTTTTTTAATTATAGGCTCATCAAAAGCAGGTTAGAAAGTTAAGTACTATAGCCTGATCTCAGATCCTGAGGCAATCAAGTCCTACAGAAAACAGGACTATTTGTCTGATTAATACTTGCAATCAAATAGATGAAACTGGGGGTTGCTAAAAAAATTGCTGTTCTATGTTTCATTTATTACTTGAAATGCATGTAAGAAGAAAATATGGGTATGGTATGTTTAGCTCCCAAAGGATGTAAAATTCAATTTTGACATTTAATAGGAGGATATGAGAAAAGGTTAGATGTTAAATAAAATGCTGAGACATTTGTGAGTGGGATGGAAAAGGAAGATAGTTCATAATATGGTGGGTTAATATAGTTCCAACAAGATATCACAAATTAAATATTTTTTTATATTAAAGCTTTCTTCACTGTATGTTTGGGGTAACCTGCTATTCACATACAGCTGCTGCATTTTTAAAATATTCTACACCTTTGGGATGTTAACTGCCAAACCTCCCAAAGATGAACCCCTCCTCCAGTAACACAATTAATGAATTTCAATCACAAAAATATTCAAATGATGACATAGTTTAAGTATTGGCAATATTTTCTGTGTAATGTTCTGCTAAAAATTCTCTTGAGGTGCAGTTACATAAATCAGCTTCCAGTTTATCTTTTATTTTACAAACTAAAATCCAAAAAAATAATCCCACAGCATTCAAGATCATAAGGTGTACTGCTAAAACTTCCACAATAGGTTACACAACATTTTTTTAAATTAAAAACCACTGGAAAGCACTACCTGAAATTAAGTTTGTGGCTGTGGTACCAGATTTACTAGTCTGAGCATTTAATTCTCACAAAGGAGTTCCTGAAAAGGAGCAGATGTAGTGATGAGACCTTCAGCTCTGCAACCTCTGGGATCCCCAGTCCATCCCCTAGGTCACTGCCATGCCATTGTCTTCCATCCTTTGTCCTCTAGATTTTCTCAATAACTTCAATATATTTCTGCACACAAGCATAGTTTCTATAGGATGGTGAGAAAGGGTTACTGCATGCTTTTTACACAAATCCAGTGGTTTGGAGTGAAACTGGATCTTTTTGGAAGGACATATCCTAAGATATTTGCCACTATTGTGGCCACATTACATATTCTATGAGCCTACAACGCCACAGGAGACTTTAGTTCTAAAGACTTATCTTTTTCTTTCACCATACAATTGTGGAAGGCTAAGCTGTCTACTCAGAACTTTGGTTTTCACTAATCTTTTAAATTCATTAAGATTTGTATTTTATATCACAAAATGTACATTTTTTTGTTAACTGTGCAAGGTAATGACTGACAGAAAATGACAGACAATAAACAGGTAGACTGTGGTCTAGGAAATTCTGGGATTTTTTCCAAATGTGTCCTCTGTATCTTATGGCCTTGGATAAGATGCTAAATAGACTATGGTAAAAATAGACCATGTCAGCATGGAAAGGAAGAAAGTAATAATTTTCTTGATCATAATAGCAGTGATAGTAAAATATTCCAAAGTGAGAGAATTATTCTACATTATATTAAAATACCAAAGGATAACTGAAGTTGTGCAAGAGCATGCAGGTTCATCAGCTGCTAGACACCTGAGCAACACAATTACAGACAGATACTTCTGATAGCTGACCTACTTGTAATATGCTGGAAGTGTTCAGAGCTGTGTCTGATCTGCGTGGTAAACAAATCTAAAGGAATGAAAAATATATGTACAAATGAAATTCTGCATAGGAAGAGCTGATAGATGTCATCAGATGACTATACAGTGGTACTTTGAGTTCATATGTCTTGTGATTGTAATGTCTGGTGTATTTCATCAGTGTTAATACTTAAGGATCCAGCTAGTGTAAACTGTTTACTAATAATCTATTTTCTTGGGTGTACCTTTTTCTTCTTGGATAGTTCTGCACTAAATTATCCCTTTTGCAATTGCTTCAGACCTGAACAGCTAGCGCATGCAATGACAGATTGCCAGTATTCATGTTGCACCATCTAGGCATGTTATCCTAAAGGATGAATAGATGGAAGAAATGAGCCTCAGTACATCTTCCATGCTATGATGTTTCCTTGTCATGGGAAATTCTGGCAACCTAATTGAAGATCCATAGATTCACTAGATGATCATTCTTTACCAACACCAGCTTTCTACTTTCTCAGCTGGTATATTGGTTTTCTTTATGAGGCTGTGCTGCTGAGATACACAGCTTTGCTCTGTCACTCTTTCAGATGTAGTTGTGCATGTCTGCTAAGAGTACCAATTCCTGATCTTTTTGCAACATCTCTCTTTGCTCTACAAGTGTAGTCTGGCAGTCTGGTCTCTCTCTCAGGCTATAGAAGATGTTTATGTTACTCCAAAAAAATCAAGCTTTAAAATATCCTCTCACCCTTTCATTTCTTTGTGTCCTACTCCTTACTTGTGCTCATTCTTATTTAACTCCCATGAAATCATACCTTATTGCATTACAGATATAAGCCAGAACCCAAACTCAGAAGGCTTGTGAAGAGTCCTCAGAAAGCTAATCATGATGGTCATGAGAATTTTGCTACTGATTTCATTACTTCCAGAACAGGCTTCTCATTTGGTGTTTCACATTTGAAGCTTGAAGACCGAATATATCAATTAAATAACAACACCTTTAAATGTGTGCTCATGTGTTCCAATCTTGGTCCTTTCTGCTTTGAAAGGAAAAGTTTGCTCTTCATGCTCTGGATACTGAATTATCTGTTATATTTATGATTTCACTGAGCTATTTCTATTCACCAACCTACATGATAACCTAAAATGTCATGCACATTAATATGATGACAGTATGAAGCAAAATAGCTTATTTTACAGGAATAAAATAACTGGTTCCTTAATGCTTATTACAGGAATGTGGTACATAAGGGTACTGTAACACTGTTAGGCTAAAGAATCATAATTATCAGTCTAAGGAAATTAGATATTGATGCAACTGCCTGCCTAGCATCAAAGGCACCACCAAGTTTACCAAGCACAGATGACCTATCAGAGAGTGTATAAAATAGCTGATGTGGACCTCAGGTCTACTTCATCCATCCTTCTGTCTGCAACAAGCCTGATAAAAAAAATAAAGTAATGCAATCAAAGTAATCTATTCAAGTGTTTCATTAATTTTTATAATTAAAATACTTCTTTATGTCTAATCTAACAGTCCAAGTGTTGTATTATAAATCTATTCGTTTTGCTCCCATACATGATGAACTTGGAGAACCAATGAATATCTTGCACTTCACAGCAATCTTTCATGATTTGGAAGACTGCCTCAGACTCAGAAGACTAAATGATAAAACTGACTCCTTCCAATATTTCTCATGTGTGATATTTTTTTGGTTTCTCTCTATATTTCTTGTTTCTTTCTAAATATTGCAGCTGTCTTAATTTTTTTTTTTTTTTTTTTTTTTTTGTATCTGGTTTGTAAAATCATATCATTCATGAATGTAGAAGGAATATTGTTTGTTGTGTTTACAGCCTGTACTGCTCTTTACAAAGCATGTTTTTCCTTATTCAGCATATTGTTGCCTCATGCTCAACTAAAATCCACTATAATATCTAAATTTTCTTTTAATATAAACCAGTATGTATATGAACAATTATTGCACCAGACTCTGTGCTCATCATTATCAAATTCAGATCACTGCACTCTAATACCATTCTCTGAAGTTACATCAATCTTTACAACCACCTTCAGACTTAATGGGCATATTCTCTATTCCATCATTTCATCATGTATACCCTACATGCATCTCCATATAAATGCATAAATATTTATAAATATATGTATGCAAATATAGGTGAAGAAATATTCTTTGAGGCATGTCACAGTTGAATACTTGGGCCATTTAAACTTTCAGAGCCTGTATAAGTTATGTGATAATGAGCCAGTCTTCACACAGACAAAGGAGCCCAAAGGAGCTATGGAAGCTGTGGGAAGCCAAACAACACCATGATTTAATTCCTTTATGTCTATTCCATGAGTCATCAAACTGTGAAAGTCTCCCCACCAAGCTGTGAAGGAGCACTGAGGCCCCTGGGTCTGCCCCACTGGCTACAACTAACACCAGGAGCCAGGGGAGGCTGGCCGGGTTGCCCGGCAGACTTGGCCATGGGTACAGGTTTGCTGTGGAGTGCAGGGCAGAGCCTTTCAGAACTGCACAAGACTTCTGAGATGTTTAGGGGATCAAAGTCGGTAAAATGGGGATAGTTTGGGGAGGATCAGGTGTGGAAGAATATAGACAGAAGAATAGAATTTTTAACCCAGTGAAGAGAGCACCTGTCGAAGCTGTGGGCTGCCAGCTTACCCATGAGAATGCTATGGGAAACAGTGTCAAAAATTTTACTGAAATCCATGTAAATGTCCACAAGACTTTATCATCCACTAGGAAGGTCATCTAGTCATAAAATGTGATCAGGCTGATCAAATAGAACCTGCTATTCCTAAACCCATGCTGGCTGAGCCTGACCCCCTGGTTGGCCATGTGATCACATCCAAGATAATCTGTTCCCTAACTGTTCCCAGCACGAGGGCAAGCTTGTAGGCATGTAGTTCCCTGGATAATTCTGATTTTACTGCAGTAATACCCAAACAAACTGCATTAGTTTAAGTAAGGGTGTTTAGAGCCCTGTAGAACACCTTTTTGGAACAAAGATCCTGACACATACACAATAAAGTATTCCAGAGTGTACAGAGCTGGGGCATTTAAGAAGTTAGATTGCAATAGATAGTTTTCATAGTGATTGAAGATATCATCTAACTCACAAGGCAGATGTGTGTGTTCAAAGAGCTACACTTACTTTAATCTTGCCTGAAGTTCTGCTAATTGCATGGTTTTAGCTGAAAACATTGAAAGATCTTTTGCGTGGTTTGTTAAATTTTTTAAGTACTAGTCTATGTGAAGTAAAATTTAATAAATATGAACATAAGCTGGCTCATATTGATTTGTCATTGAAAATGTGTCAATTTCCAATTTATTTTAACTTATAATGTGTGCTGAAGATTTACTGCCTATTCATAGAGTGTATTTATATTAACTATATACTAGAATATTAATTGCATATTTCTTATCTAATTACATAGTTTCAAAGAAATGTGACAATCAGTAATAAGAAAGATTTACTCTACTAGAAAAATTAATTAAACACTGCCTTCAGATAATGTAATACCATTCGTACATTTTGACTGAATATCTAATTCAGAAAGACATACAGGGAATATTTATATCAAAAAAAATTTTTATCCTGAAAAAGAAAATAGAAATAAGCAGTATGTATTCAGTTTAATAACAGAAATAACCTGCATTAAATACTTTTCACCTATAGAAGTACTTATTTTTCATTACTAGTAATTATAGGACAATCCAAAGTATGTATATTTTGGGTGTTTTTTTCTTTTTTCATATGTAATCAATATTAATAAAGTTCCCATGCAGTTACAAAAGAAACAAGCTGCATATAAAAGATCAAAATAGTTTATTGAAAGTTTTAATAGTTTTTTGTCCAGAGAAGCACAAGTACAGACATACGCCAAGCATGTTGCTGCTTCCAGAAAAAAAATGAACATTCAGTCCTTCTACAACCAATTATTTCAAATTGAATCAATATACCATACCCTAATGTTGGAGATTTTTAAAACCCACCAAACAATAGAACAAACAAACAAAAGAAGCACGAAGAATTTCTGGTGGCATTGTAACACTGAGATGTCCCATGTGTTTGTTGATATGACACTGATGTCAAAGCACTTGGCGAAGCTCTCTCAGGTCACGGTGTAAGCACTGCAGCTCCTTCTGGCTGGAGCTGGTGTCAGTGTTCTCCCGGCTGAGCCCGGGGGTCACTCCTGCTCTCTGTGCAGTGGCTTGCGCTCCGGAGGCAGCGCTGGCTGCAGCTTCTGCCAGCGATGTGGAGGCCAGAGAATGTGAGTAGCTCGGGCGTGGAGAAGTCCAAGAGAGACCTGCAGCCAAAATATAAACCAGACATGGTATTAGACAATGCAAATAAATCAGTGTGTGAAAAACACAAAGCACATGGTGATTTGTTAGAGCAGTGGGAGAATACAAAGCAGAAGAGTGAGTACTCTCTCAAGCATGTAATGAGGGGAAAAGAAAATGTCTTTAGTAACAAATTATTTTCCTTTCTTTTTGATTAAACTCTTTTTTGGAACTCAAAACTGCTTGCTGAAATGCAGAACCTGTAACAAAGAACTAAAAATCGTGGGTTTTTTTCATTTTTTTTTCAGGAAAAAAAAGCTGCTCAAAAGAGGTGAGGCATTCTATAATCCACATAAAGCTTTTTGATTATTAGTTATTCTGGGTCCAGAGAACAAATTTCAAGCATCTATTTTAAATAAGTTCCACAGAATCTGTGTCCTGGATTTGAGCCATGTGTACTAACCACACCAGGATACTGGCTTTTCTAAACATGCTGTGTTTATTATTTATCACTGTCCTTCAAAACTCCATTTTGTCTTCAACCAAAAATGAAAATTACTGTGAATTGTAAAGATTTCCCTGAGGATGAAAATGTATTTCTCTACAGATCAAAAACTTTTGAAGTGCTAGGACTACTTAAACCTAATTCCTATGTTTTGCAAACCTGCTTTACCGTCTTATTTATTATTGTTTACTTCAGTAATTTTACTTCACTAATATTTTACTTCAATAAATCAAAATAAAATTCAATTCTGATATTGCTTATACATGAATCAGAGATAACATAGTATAGAAAGCAGAATTGCTTAGAAAATCTAAACTAAATTATAAACAAGACACTTTTCATACATGGTATGAAAATGGCTAGACTAAGAGTACAAATAGAACAGTCATAATTTCAGACTGAGGGAAGACAGTTCATACTTAATACTAAAATTAAGTCTTTTTGTATGGAGTTAATCTCAGTTAATTTGAAAAGCCTGCAGCATAAACTTCTGCATCTTAAATTATTTGTTTAGACTTGTAGAGAAAATAGCATGTAATAAGCATCCAGCACCAACAGAAAAGTTATTAAGGAGAAAATCATAGTTAGAAATACTGGAATGTCTGTGTCTGTGAAAAGATTGAATAATTCAGACTCCTAAACAGACAACAGAGTTATAAGTCTACAGGATTAGTAATGGCATGGATTTAAAAAATGCATAGGCTTTATTTGACTCTTACATCAGTATTTCTCATAAGAACAATGCGAAACATCAATGATATTCTCCTAAAGAATTTTTAGGGCAACAAAAAGGAAATGCTTTTCAGTATGTGCAGCAATACATCATACTCACATACATTGTACAGGATACTGAAGTGACCAGAAAAAAATAGCTAAAAATAATGATAGAAGCAAAGTCCAACACAGATAATTAAGCATAAACAAACAGTATAGTCTTTATACTCCATATTAGGAACCACTGAGGGAAAAAATGGAAACTTGCTTTTTTCTTATATTTCAGTGGTCTGGTATTGGCTGTTTGAAGAGCCAGGAATTAAATGTATTACTGGTTTGAACTTGTACTTTGCTGCTTAAATTCCTATGTAAACTCAGTTCCACTCCATTTCGCATTTAAAAAAAAAAAAAAAAAAAAAAAAAAAAAAAAAAAAAAAAAAAAAAAAGTGATTTTAGTAAGCAGGTAATTCAGCATTTTATGCAAATAGATACCAAATAGGCCCCTAGGAATATCTTCAGCTAATTTTCCTGATTTAATTTCATAGGATTAATGTATATTCACCAGTCTCTCTCTACTACATGATCAAATCAGTGAAGCTGAAGTGGTATATATCTAATTCCATATTCTGTAGCTTGATGAAGCAGGTGCTGAATTACTTGAATATAATTTGGTTACTTAATAACCCATGATATCTAAAAGATTCTGAAGTGGATCACTGAATTGAAGTTTAGTATCATATTTCACCTGCCTGATCTCTTGTAGGGACCACTTTTTCACAGATCCTTTGCAGTTAATTTTTTTTTTTTTCCTGTATTTAAGCAAAGGGCATGCTGCTAAGTGACAACTCTTTTTCAATAGCATTGAGCCACATTTTTTAATTTCTTGACACACTTTTGAGTAGTTTGGTTGATATTTATGGAATTCACAACATCCTTTATCCTAATTAGCCCATAAAATGGGCTGCAAATGGAATATTACCATGTTGGGTTTTTTCCCTAAGCATACAGCATGGTAGTACACACATTTCAGGCTGGTGCCAAAACATAAAACCACAGCAAATCCCACAGCTGCATATAAAATGTGACAGCATTAGTACAGAGAAAAAATGTTAGAATACTCTTTTCAAATACAAATAACATCTCATTTTCAAAGCTCTGTGTTTTTCTCAGTACATTGCTTGTTACTGATGTCAGCAGGAGGTCTGCAAACAGACTGAGAATATAATAAATGAATCAAAACATGTTTTAAGCTGAGGCTGGGAATAATTTTGCCCAGAGGATTACTTCTACTGACCATCATCTACCTTGAAACTAATAAAGAAGTCTCCTTCCTATAAACATGATTTACACCATGACTAGAGTTAAAAAGCAAAAACAGATATGGTGGGGTGATGGAAGCCTTTGCTAAATAACAAATTGCACTGGTGCTATAGGACTTCTTTTATAATAACTTAAAGGTTCACTTTAAAAGCACCTTGATATTTGACTTCTGCAAACAACCATAATAACTTTTTTCCATTGCCTATTATTATTCTGTACTTACCAGAGCAGCCATGAATTTCACTGAGGAAGAACAGAATTGTTCTCAGAGAATAACCTGCCCTTGTTAATGGATTTACCCTCATCAAGGTTAGATATGAACAAACTCAGAAGAGCAAACTAAAAAGCTACACTTTCTGTTGTAACAGTGAAATATTGAGATAATCCATTAATTAATCACTTCACTTATATATGTTATTTTCTCCCTTTAAGTAAGAAAATGAGTTTATCCCCTTGAAACAGTCTTAACTACAAGAAAAACCAGTACTTTACAGGCATAAATTCTTTGAGGAACATGTTTCCTTTCCATCACAGAGATGCCAGCAATTAAATAGTTGGGGGTTATTTCTACATTACGACCTATTTGTTGTTCTTGCTGTGGCAACAACAGTCACTGTCTTGAATTGAATCCATATTATTGTGCCTTAGCTGAGCTGTTTGACTTTTTTTTAAATCTTTGAATATTAAGTTGAACAACTAAGAACTCACTTCGTTAACACAGCAATTTTATCTGCAAAGTGAGTTTTGAATTAATAAAACTGTTTTGACATTGTTACTGTGCTAAAAGCATATTTCCTCAGCGTCTGCTTGTTGTTAGTATATTAGTTGTATGGAAACTGATTAGTTTTGGCACTGCATTAGGAAGAGATAAGCCTAAGACTGATTGTGCTATCTGCAGTGATACTTACAACAATCTTGCTCATTTTGTCCTAATAGGCCTGGATAAACCACCTTTATTAGTATGAAGTCTTACAATAATATCACTTCCTCTGGTTCTAAAATACATCATGAAAATGGGAGAAGTAATATTCAGACTGTACAAGAGTCTGTATACATGTAGGATACAGTGGAGCACATCAAAATTATTATGGAAATAGGTGTTCAGCTTGGATCTCAAGAAAAGGGAAAGTCCAAATAAGGGTGTGATCCTATGTGCTGGTTTTGGCTGGGGTAGAGTTAATTCTCTTCACTGTGGCTGGTATTAGACTGTGTTTTGGACTTGTGCTGAACACAGGATTGATAAAATAGAGATGTTTTTGTTATTGCTGAGAAAGGTTTACACAGACCCAAGGCCTTTTCTGCTTTTTGTACTGCCACTGCTACTGGCAAGGAGACTGTGGATGACTGAGATGTTGGAAGGAGACACAGCCAGGACAGGTCACCCCAACTGACCAAAGGTATCCCAGACCACAGGACATCATGCTCAGTATGTAAAGCTGGGAAAAGTAGGAAGAAGGGAAGGCTTGTGCCTAGGTCATTGTACGGGTATAAAATATCTATAAGGTCTTACAACATCTTAGTATCTAAATAAAGTAATTTATTTATACAAAAGCACATATCTGAAGGCATAAGAGTTCTGAGAGCGGCCTTATTCTACAACCAATTATAAACCTAGGCAAACAAAGTCTAAACAAGAGAATAACCAAAGCATAGAAATCTTAACACACACAACTCTAATGAAACAGCAAACAAAGCACAGAATTCCTAACAAGCAAAACTACTAAGACTATAAGCAAAGCACATATCTGACATTACAGCCTCTAGGTAAATCAGCCTCCCATCTGACCCCAAGCAGGATTTTCCAGCCGTGGGGTCACAATCACAGAAAGGGAACACAAGATCACAGATCCCAGACAGGGGTCCCGGCCGCAGGGATCACAGTGGCAATGGAGGGGTCCCCAACTTGGCAGAGTTCCCGAACCCAGGGCCGCAGGGACAAGGAGGGGTCCCGGGGTCCCAAACCCTTGCAGGGGGAAGGAACGGGACCCCAGGGCCCAGATGCTAGGCTACAATAGATGATACCTTTAGAATCCCATTTGGCTCCCTGGCAAGGCTCCTTCCTCAGGCTGCAGGAGGTGGAGGTTGGATCGATTGATCAGATTGATCACTCGACCAATTCCTCCCCCTAACTGACTGACACAGAGGCTTTTTATCCCAAATTGCAAAATGCATATTCATATTTTTTATCTACACACTAACCAATCTAGGTACAATTCTAAAGTTCGTAAAACTACAAAAATCAGCGTCAAAACCTACGCACAAAGCATATCTATTAACGTAAAACTCTATCTTACTAGCATAAGGTTCTACCTTGTTGTACATAAAACTCATACTAAAAATTATAAACAGTACCCTACTCTATTTTTGTTATGTCTGTACTCTATCACTAAGCCTGAAGCTGTGTCCTTCTACACTGAACTAGGACTTAGGGCATGTAAAGCTTAAAGCTCAGGGTTAGATTTCTACTTTATGCATTTAAAGCTTTTATATATTCTAATTTTTCTAAAGGTTTTAGTTCAATCTCTGTACTTCTCACTCTCTGTGGAGGATCCATGGAAACATGGACTCCGACAGGCTTGGACTGATGGTGTTTGAGTTACAGTTTCCAAGTCACCATTACATGTGATGGGGCCCTGCTCTCCCTGAGATGGCAGAGAAAAGCAGTGAAATAATTCCTTGTTTTGCTCTGCTTGTGTGCGTGGCTTTTGCTTCTACCATTAAACTGTCTTTATCTCAATGCACAACTTTTCTGGCTTTTACCCTTCCAAGTCTCTCCCAGATTCTGCTGGTGGGGAAGTGAGCAAGCAGTTGCTGGGTTGCTGGTTGGCATGAAACCACTACACCCTAACAAGGGTATTCTCAGCTTTCCCAGAGAATGTAAAGACTACCCAAACAGCTAAACTCAAGTAAATTCAGTAAATTCAAGCTGTAGCTCCTACTCATGAGTTCACTTTGGTTTAGGAACATTCCCCACAGATTTTTCTTTGCTTCTTTTTTCCTTAAGCCTTCTTTATTTTGCTGTACCTTCAACAGCCAAGATTTCAAATTCTGTAACAACTCTGAAACAACAAAGAACAACACCACTAAATATACCCTGAGAAATAGCACTGCAGAGCCAAAAAATCCAAACGTAAAACTTCAGAAAAAGTTCGACTTCCTAACTTGTCAGTTTTCTATATGGAAGTAATAACCATAGAATCCTAGAACTAAAGGCTACTAAGACTGACAAAGAACTTACTCCTCCTGCCTGGAGTTTTGATTCAGCTTGTTTAACTGCAACAAATTTTCTAATGGTCAGGTGACTATTGACTAATTTGTTACAGTTTTGCTTATATTTGCTTATATTTGCATAATCTTGTGGTATAATCAGACTTTTTTCATATACATTAAAAATTAGATATTCTGTATAGGATGAAATATTTGTGATTGGCAAATAATAATAAGGTATACAGAACCATATGCATGGGATAATAAAAACAGACTGAAGAAACCTAGCAATGTTTTTTTAAAAAAAAACAACTGACTGTCAAAGAGGTTTCTAAGTGAGCAAAGAGAAAAAACAGTGGAGAATAACATGGAATATACTAGCACAAAATAAAATATAGAATAAATAGAGACACAAAGTGAAAATCAATAAAAAATAAGAAAAAAAAGTAGAAAGTGGGCTAAATTACTGGAAATTGAGAAGGAAGAAATCATTGACATCAAAATTCTCCTAGTGAAGAATTCAGGGTGCCAGCAGCTCAGGAAAGCACCCTTTTTATGTCTTTTTTGAGGAGGATGGGTACTGCCAACCTTGGGACCCAAAGGGACAGCATAACCACTGAGATAAAAATAGATCCTTGAAAGAGATTGTGTGATATTGTTAAACTGTTTTGATGAGACTTGTGTATTAATTTGATAATTTGTAGTGCTAAGAGTATTATCATTCTCTGAACTATATTAACAGTCAGTAAAATACTGTAAAGTGTTGTGATTTTAACACAGCTGTAACTCGGTGACTTCTCATATCATGGAATTTTCATGGCTTGCTCAGAACAAAGTTTGGACTGTAACATTATGTTAATTTTAATTTTCTGAGACTACAGAAATTCTCATTAAGTGCTGCAAAGTAAAGAAAAGCTATCTTTCTATTCCTCACTTGATATTGCTTTTCATGTTTTTCTGAAATCAAAATGGTGACTTTGATGAAATGTTAATATGCATATTTCACTATGTTTATTAAACTGCAAAAACAATCAAAATTAGAAAATTAAATGGACTGTTTCATGATTTCTTCACTACGTATTTTGACTTAGGGGGATTGTGACTGAAATTTTAGTTATGTCAATAAAAACATGAAAAATACATGAAGCACTCACATCTTTGTAACAGATGATGTAATAATCACATTTCAAAGTGTAAAATTAGAAATCTTGAAATATCTAGATCAGTTACAGAAGAAAATAATAAACAAAAATAATATGAAGAAAATAATAAAGCACAGCAGTAACCCTTAACATTGAGTCAAACAAAAATCCTCTCTGAGGGTGTACTAGAAAAAGTACTTGGGTATGAACATACTTCTGAAGAAAAAAGATGATCTTGTTTCATCATATTTCAGCCTAGCAACACTCCTGTCTTCTGGTCTCATTAATAAATGTTTAAATTGTGCAAATCCCCTAAAATACCATTGAAAGAGAACAATAATAGCTACCCAACAAACTAGAAATAGAACTAAACTACAAGTGCCACACTACCTGTGTACTTGAGAAATTTCATCAACAGTGACAAAACTATAGTTTAAAAGGCCAGTCTCTGGTTTTGTAGTCTTTTGTATTCTCTTGCTTTAGTCTTTTGTATTCTAGCAATATTGCACAGGCCTCTCAAATGTCATGGCCAATGACAAACATGCAAACTAACAAAACCCTAATATTTTCGCAAACCAAAAGAAGATAAAACAATAGAAACAATCACAGTTTTTCAAATGTTTTCTATTCTCTGATGTAATACATTCTCAAAATTTTTCCTTCACATGCAGGTTAGCTAAGAAGTTTTATTCATAGCCTTTCACATGGCACTATGGAACATCAGCTATATACAAAATTTCCTTCTGAAATTTTCTGTTTCATAAACTCATTGGGGATGGTCAGGAGTAATTCTAGAGCAGCAGAGGCCTATTTGGATTATATTTTGCTGTCTGGATACTTGCCAGTTCTGATAGAGGCTCTGAAAGGTGCCAATATACATAAGATGAAAAATCCTTTAATATGGCAGAACCCTGAGTGATTTAGAGATGGCCCCATTCAAGCAGGCATAGAATTTCAATACATTTTTCCAGATCTAGTAGTTCACTGCCCATATTCCATCAGCCAGTCGGCTGCAGTTTGATGATACTGATATTTTTAAAGACCGAGAATGGCAAATCTGCACGGGTGTTGAAAACTGTGTAAAGGGACCAGGCTAATGAAAAAGGTGAGAAGAAGTTCAAGTATATTTCAGCCCTCAAAATCAAAAGAAATCCTTAAGATAGAAATACTTATGCAACTATGCAGTGTTTCAGCTATAACCCTAACAAAAATATAAAACCTGGAACAGTTATCTGTGTCAAATTAGACTGCATGTCTTTAAGAAAGGTTGTGGCATTGGGTTTTGATATTAGGTGGTAGCTGTAAAATGGTCTCACAGAGAATTGTCCCAGTAAATTAATCTCTCAAAAAAATCCATACTTTAATAGAAAGTAAACATGATTGCTATTACATTTCATTTTTTGTACATGGTTGAACCTTGAAACAAGTACTGTCAAGTGCAGTAGTAGGAAAAGGGCTCAATAAAAATACAGTCCTGTGGATTACAGTAAAATCCCAGAGAAACCACTTCCTCTAGTAGAAATGTCTGCGATAATGAACAGTGACAGAAAAAATAAATATCCTTCACCTACTTCTTTTATGAATCCAAGAACAATGCAAATATTAGCATCAATAAATTATTTTGTAAATAAACCAATACCATAATAGGTGTTCTTTAACTAACAACAGCTCACTGAAGCTGGCACATAAAAAGGTGCCAATTAGCTCATGAATACAAAAAGTGATAGATTCCTTTCTAATACTTAACAAAGTGGCAGCATATTCATCGTTCTTTCTTCTTGTAACTGAAGAAATCAGACCTAATGGAGCCACACAGATCTAGTGACAAAGAAAAGAATGCAGCCCATCAATTTTGTTACTAAGTGTTCCATTACAGTTCCATTAGTCTGATAGCTGAAACAGCAGCTCCAGATACACATAAAACATCCCATATGTGTTTTCTTTCACAGAGCTAGTATATAATCAGTAAAGGTCTGTACTAGTTATCAAATTCAGAAGCGCTCATTTAGGTGGAAAATATATTTTTAAAATCTGAAAATATACAAGTGGCAATTATTTTATTTTAATGAAGTCTTAGTGAAAATATGCACTTAAAAATGATGCACATACACACACAGAAAAAATCACAAAAAAATCATGTACAAGAGAGAAATTTATTCCAAATGCAATGGTTGTTGTCAGAATTAAAAAAATCCCAGAATAAATAAAATGTTAGCACAGAATAGCTGTGTGACATTACTATAACAATTGTGATTGCACCCATCCAACATAGCTTTGCAATTTAAGCTATTAATATAAAAGAGGTGAACACTGCATTGTTATGATAACTCAGGTTGTTGATTGAATTGAAAAAATTTGCTAAATATCAAAATAACTGGATTACACTCTCATTTTTCTATCATGCCTACATGCTTATATAAACCTAAAGTTACCAAAGAGGAAAAGGAAGGAAAAGGTCACTGAAAATAGGATATATTTCACATATGAGATTTCTTTACAGTTAAATGTGGAGAAGAAGACTAGCTAACATTGAAACATAATTGAAATTCAAAGAAGCAGTGCAGATTTAAAGGAATTCAGTATAAAGTAGTGCATTGCTTATTAATCTCTTAGAGAAATCAACTGTCGATGCCATTGCCTAAATTAAATACAGTAACATGCCTAGTACAAGAATTCCAAGAACTGAATTCTATTTCAATGCTTTTACTTGGAATTGCCATGAATATATTATTGAAAAGGCCAGTATGGCTAATTAACTTCACTCCTTCACAGACTTTTCTATGTTTTCTGTTCTCTAAAAATGTATTTTTAAAATAGAGGTTAGCATATAACACAGCACTACTGTTGTTTTTTCTTCAGTAAGTATAGCAGTCTCAGCAAATACTCTTTTTTCTGTTTATGATTAACAGAGCCATTATGCTAAATAGGCCTACAAAAGGATTTATAAACTAATCTATTATTTATTTTAGATTTCTAGTAATAAAAATGGTAAAATAATTTGCTTAGTGCACAGTATCATGTGCCTTGCATGCTGCATATACATAAAAATCATAAAAAGTTAAAAGCTTTTAATATTTCACTGGATGATGCACAAAGTCCCTGACTAAATAGTATTGTCACTAAGTCATGTAACTCAACAGAAAAACAAAGTGTACTGGCAGTTCTCATGAAAGAGATACACATAAAAAAGCCATAATACATTTACAATTCAATATTTTAAGAATTGATAAATCAAGAGGCAAGAAAAAAAGAATTATTAAAACACATTTATTATCTACATATATTAGTATCATCTATTTTATATTAGTATTAGCTAATTCCAAAATCTATGCATATTAATTATTTAGGAATATATAAAAGCCTTCAATGTGAATTCCTGTTCAGCAATGTATTTTATCAGTGCCACCAGTCAGAACAATGTTAGGCTTAGTGATATTTTTCAGCTTACAACAGTGATATTGATTATGTGCATTGTCTTTCTTCACTGCACAATTAGGACACTAAACTGAACTGCTGTACATTAAAAATTAAGTTGATATCCAATTTGGTGCCCTGCATGTCACTGATTCCATTTCAGCCTGGGGTTTTGGCAAACACGGTGGTACAGTGCAAGGCATTCAAGCACCGAGTGGCCACAAGAGCTCACACACTACCCAGAGACCCAACTCCTCCTCTTACTACGCTGCTGCTCCACAGACACTCATCCCCACAGGCTGGTCCTCAAGGAGAGGACCATGCTCTCCACTCCATCTCCTCTGCAGTCCTCTGTGTTTCCAGAAGAACCAAATTCTGCATCCCAGCACTGCTCTGGCCACAGAGATTTACCATGATGCTCTGTACAATAAGGAAAGAGCCCTCCTGTGCTCCTCTTCTGCTTCCACTGCACATTCACAGATAAATCAGGCCCTAATGATGAGCAGCTAGTATCCAAAGCTGAGCAAACAAGCTAAGATGAAAAGTGACATTCCACCAAATTTCTGTAGAAATGCCAGCTGTGCCAAGGATCATAGGCATGCAAGCTGGGAGAGATGACATTTCAGACTCATTCAGCAGAACTAAAAAAGAAGAGTAGGAGTCCTACTGTAGAAAGAAGTAGTAGCCTTTAATTTCTAGAAATACTCAAATTCTTCTTCAAGACAAGTGATGTGAAAACCCCTCACATGCTAGTTTCAGCTAATTTCTATTCTTCACATATTTTCTAAAAGCTCAGAAAAGTACGGGATCTCATGGGTCAAAAATCAGGGTGATTTATGAACTTGGAGAAGTACCAAAACTAAAGAATGTCATGGAGAACATCTCATTCCACTGATGTCTTTTCTGTCTGTAGGAGTAACTCCAGCCTGAACAGACCCATTAGTGAGCACTGTGATGGGACAGCATTGGGAGTATTTGGGAAAGTTCATTATTTTAATTTTTCCTTGGCAGATGTGTTACAGTAATTTTCAAATGCTGAAGAAAGAAACAAAAAAAAAAGAAAGGCCAACAGTAGCCAGAAAAGTTAATTTAAGGGAATCAGTGAAAAATTACATCTTAATTAAAACAAAATGGTACAAGACCTTACAATATTACAACTGTTACTGGGCAAAGCAAGCCTTTTCTAAAGATAAATTGTTCAGAGATTTTCAGCAACACTAACTTGTATGTACAGCAAACACATCTGTCAGCTGGCTCACAGTTTCTGTGGGTTTTATTACATCTTTTAGATTTAGTCTGATATAAATGAATTTGTTGCAATACTCTTCATAAAATAATTTTTATTTTCTCTTACTTTAAAAAGACAACTGTTCAATAGACTATTCCACTTACCTAAATATTTCAAAATATCCTACTGTGAGGCTTGCCTATATTTTCTTTCAAAATGGCGACAGAAACAGTTTGACTTACAGAAAACATGCTGTTGGCAATATGAGCTATGAAAAGCAGTGGGGAGTAAATATTCAATGAGCAGTTAGGATATCAAAATGTCATTAAATAGCTGCATGATATGTTATTAAAATTGTAAAAGACTTTTTAATAGAGCTCTTTGTGTGAGGACGACTAGAGCTCATCTAAATTGGTAAATTCCATCAAGATAGTTCTGTATACGTAATCTCCCCAAGTTGATTTACTGGGAAAAAAATAAGAAAGAAAAGAAATACTTCAAATATATAAAAATATTTTTCTCTTCCTAAAGCTATAATAATAGCTATGAATTTAAGAATACTAAATACTTTCTCTCTTTTCTTTATCTGATTTATTCTGTATTTTTGTTAAAACTGTGGAGAAGAAGATTAAATTTACTAAACCCAGCCTTTACTTCACTTGGAAAAAGTATCAAAAACATTATTACTTTTCTTATTCAATCTTACTATTATTTAGCATTCTGTGTTTATAAAATACTGTGACATTTGTCAAAATAGAAGCCTTCTTTGTACAATCTAAATCATATAGCTATCCTTTCACTTCATAACGGAATTTATGATTAAATAATTGGTACTATTACACCTATGAATATATTTTCTCCAACCTACGTAACTAATCCTCTTCAACGTTTTTTTTTTTCTTTCATTCACTCCTAATTAGCTTAGGATAATGGCATAAGAAGTTTTGCAGAGAAAAAAAGTTTCACAAAAATATATCAGAGATATAACAAAATACAGGTCCTTATCAAGATATAACCTTTATCAAATACTGTTGCAATTTTTTCTCAGAATTCAGAGTCTACAAGGACAGCACCTCTTACATGTGAGACGATGGTTTAGTTCTCTACAGAAAAGTCCCTCAGCAAGGGAACAATAGTGCTCATGGAGAAGCCACTTTTATAGAGCAGTGACACAACTGATCAAGTCCCCAGGCCTGGCTTGAGCACCAGCAACCCCAGCAGATCCAACCAGAGGCGGGACAGGGGACCAGCAGCCAGCTCCCTTTAGGCATGGGGACATCAGAAAAACAAAGAAGAACAGGAGAAGCCCATCTGTGAGTTCCCTGACCATGATATTCGAGGTTCAGTTAATTGGCCTAAAGAGAGGTACTGCCTTCGGCCGTTTGAGATGTACCAGGAAACCTCTACTGGCCTCTGTGCCTCCTCATTCAGAAGGGCAGAGGCCATTCAGAAGGGCAAAGTTCTGTGCTGTACCTTCACAAGGCACACAAAATTTGTATAAGATTCACTAGGACATAGGAAAAACAGCTTTGTAGACATCTAGAGTTCTCCCACGGCTCTCTTCAAGACCTTTGGTATTCCTCTTGGCACACACTCACCTATTACTTTTTTCTGTTTTACCCCTGATTTCTAGCCTTCTTTGACGTGTCCTTGCAAAACAAGACAGGACACTAAACCAAACACCTTAGCCACAGGCTGCACCATTTCAAAAAAAAGCAAAAGGTACCCTCATCTTTAGCCAAATACAGTAAACAGTTGTGGCTGGAGGCCAGGTGCCCATCAAAGCTGCTCTATCACTCCCTTCTTTAGCTGAAGAGAGGAAAGAAAATGTAACAAGAGGCTCATGGTTGAGAATAAGGACAAGGAAATACCACTCACCAGTTACCATCATGAGAAAACAGACTTGACTTAAGGAAATTATTTTAATTTATTTCTAGTCAAATCAGGGAAGGGAATTGAGAAATAAAAACAAAACCTAAAATCACCTTTCCCCTACCCCTTCTCTCTTCCCTGGTTCAGCCTCACTCCCAGATTCTCTCTCTCCTTCCCCCGCAGCACTGCAGAACTGGGAATGGGGCCATGGTCAGCTAATACACATGGTTTCTGCTGCTCCTTCCTGCTCAAGGGGAAAACATATCACTCTTACCCTGCTCCAGAGTGTGGTTCCTCTCATGGAAGACAATCCTCCATGAACTTTTCCAGTGTGAGACAGGTCCATTTTGGAGCTGTCTGGCATTGGCTGTGTTGGACATGGGGGAAGCTTCTAGCACACTCAGCTGCTCACAAAGCCACAGAGTCCTGTCATCACCCCCCAGTCACTGCAAAACCTGGCCACACAAACCCGATAGAGAAGGTTTAATCCACAGTTTTACCATCAAGATTTGTATTTATCTCAAGGAGAAACTAAAACTTGTCCGAAGCTCTACATGATAAGCAAGAAAGCAGTGAAAACTAATGAATTCAATTCTCTGCACATGTAGTAAAATACTCTCTCATAGTCATAATCAAGCCATAGTTCAGCAAAGCATGTGCTGAACTTTAAATATTCAAATAATACACTCGAGCACATTATTAAAATTAGGTAAAATAAAATGAGTAAATTTCTAGGGAGCTGATGATCTAGATTTATTAACTCTTTAAATGACTCAATTTTTCAGATTATATGTAGCTATTAAGCTATTTTAGCAAGATATAACCACACAGGACTGCCAGGTCATCAGTACAGGAAAAGGATTAGCACATTTAGGATTTGAAAGATATACATGTTAAAACTTAACACTATTAAAACTAATTTTTTACATGGAGCTCTTTCACTTCCAGTAAGAAAATCAATGTGATTAAAATTCCTTTTAAGGGCTTATGTTTCTAACAAAATCACATAAAAATATGTCACAAATCCAATGCTTATTTTGTATCTCAGTGTTTTGGGGGACAAAAATCACATTTTTGTCAGCAGCAGACTGTGTAGCCATCACCAGTGCTACAATGCCTGACGATCCAAGTCTCTCAAATTAGCTGAGGAGACAGCAGCAGTGAAATTGCAGACAGCACAATCTGATACATTTTCATCAGTCTGCTGTGGAGAAAATATATTCCTGTATGTTTACTGAGCTCTTTTTTCTGCTTCAGAATCTTAGCATTCAAAACAGATTAAAAAATGCTCCATATTTTAACGAGATCATTATTAATAGTTCATCTTCTTGCTTGCTAGAGTACTAAATTTCCATCAGCTATAGGCAAAGGTGATGTGAAGATGGCTATTACAATTGCTTTGCCATGGATTCTGGCACCCTCCCCACAGCATCTTTGTTCTCCCATGACTGCACAGCTTAAGCAACTCAGTCTGAGCTTGGTAAGGACTCTACATTCTTATTTCCAAAGCATTTTGTGTATTTTCTTGTTCAGTGCATCTAATGCATGTTTTTCTTGAACAGGAAAACCACCAAACCTACAAAAAGAACCAAAAAAAGGCTCCCATGTTTGCTTTACTCCAACTTACTCCCAGTGACCTCAGTTTTCATGCTGTCTGGAGCCACACAAAGGCAAAAGTGAATCAGAAGCTGCCTTGACCTCAGAAGTCTGGTGGTATACACCATTAGCCCATTTGAAGAAAGAATCAGTCTTAAACTGGAGTCATCCACACTGTGTCCTTGTAGACTGGAGGTTGTGATTCTAAGCATGAGTGAAATACATTGGTCAAAATCATGATTATCTAAAGGGAGAAAGTAGGAAGATGAAAATTAGTAGCTAATGATAAGGTAAAGTGTAATTTATATCAAATATGAGCAAATGCAGGGTCAGATTCTTAAGAAAGCTAGACTTAAAAGTAAATAGCATCTAGAGCCTTTTAACAGGAGTTTAGAGATGCTTGAACAACCCATATCCTGAAATTAGAACACTTCCTTCCCAAACATCAGAAACTATATAAAATCAGTATTAGTTGCAACTGGAAAACATTCCCAGTTAATACTAACACATTAAATAAGAAACCAAGAGCTTCCAACTTATACTGAATGAGATTAACCTTGAGCATCCATGGCAACAGCAGAGTCCAGTGCAGCGCCTGCTGTGTTCTGCAGCAAGGCAGCTTTCTCTTCAATCTCAAAATACTACCTTACATAATTTTTCTTCATAATCTCTGCAAAAACTCAGCTGACGTTAATTCCCAGATAGTCCGAAGTCCTTTAGTACACATTTATGTAAGGTACTTTTTCTGTACAAATTGTATCTGGATAGGATCCTGATACTTTCCTCCCTCCTAAGTCCAGCCACAGCTCCTGAGTGACCTCTCCTACGGTGTCATTCTGGCAGGGTTTTTATCTTTCCCATGTGTGTGCCAGCTGGACTCAATTATTGATCTGCAAGGCTTCCCAGTTGTGGCTGGTAGCCCTCCCCAGGCACGAGGAAGCACAGCCTTCACCCAGTCTGTGCAGAGCAGGACCCAGCTCCAGCCCCCAGCCCCTCCGCTGCCTCGCTCCACCGTGCAGCGCCAAGGGAATCCACCAGAAACCCGCACTGCTGTTCTGTGAGGAGGGCTGGAGAGCAAGGCATAATCACACACAGAATGTGGATGACAAGGAAAACAGAAACCATTTCTAACACAAAATAATTTCCAAGTTCAGCCAAAAGGCAAATTCTCCAACTAAAAAGCTAAATCCCATGGCATCTGAACAAATACTTAATTCTCTGACCACAGAACATCCCCTTAGGCTTTAATTGAGATTAATGGGACATAGCCTATCTCTCTTGTTTTTTAAACCTCATCCAGAATCAGGGAAGCCATCTCACCTATCTGATTGCAACAAAAGCAAATTGTTATGGTCATCTTTGAAATCATAAAAATTAGGCTTTTTAAAGAGAACTTGAGATTCTCCTCTAAAGAAAGGTAAAATAAACATGAAATTTGTACAATACATATTTTATATGCTATAGCTGCTATTCAGAAAACATAGCAAAAAATAGAAAATAACAAAAGCAATTTATTCACATAGATAATATTTCAGCTGGCCTCAGTTTTTAGCTTTAGCTATTAAAAAAATTCAATACTTTTTTGGCTTTCAAATGCTGAAGTTATAAGACATTCAAGATCTGATAGGTAAAACCCATTCCTTACAACTCTGTGTTTATTTAGAGTTATTGCTACCACGTACATTGCTATCAACAGTTTTTAATCTGTAATATTAATTTCTGACAAAGCTAAACTAAGCCCTCAAGGTAATGAAAATGCTAGAGAGGTTTTTCTTCAAAATATACATACACAGAAATTGAGACATTCTTTTTCAAATGAAATTTCTCAAAGGTGTGATGATCAAAAGGTGAGACAATCAAAGAGTCTCTACTTACCATTGTTTAGTACTTTATACATACTCATTTACATAATGACAAAACACACAAAAAACCCCTCCTTTTCTTGAGCACCACAGATGTGAAGCTACTAAGAAAAAGATGTCAGAATCTTTATTAATTCAAATTTCACCTTACTTTAACAAAATTTATTGTTCCTACAGAAAAAAGATTGAGTCTATTTGATTATCATAATTTTAGATTTCTTACTTAGAACCATGTCAAGATTAATTCTTATTTAATGAGGTTTCTGAAAAGGATTTAAAATAGCAAAATTCTGAAACATGTTCATTAGAACTATTTGTAAGTAATTAGGAATGATAGCTTTTAAATAACTTGTGATTGGATCCTAAAGCCATGTCAGAAATAGTGCTCAGATGACAGCCTGTCACATAAACTTTTGCTTGATACGTGAGCCCTGTTGATCACTAAATAGTGAACATTTTATTATTCTCTGGAAAAAAATGAAGTTAAAATTTTTGTTTTCACAATTACTTTTTTCCTTCCTTTTCTCTCCTACTTCACAACACCAAGGTCACTGACATTATCTTGCTAAACACTAGAAAACCATTAATTACTTAGTCTGTGTCCTCCAACTTTTCCGCTATCAAATGCTACTGTTATAATGCAAGAGAGACATAAATTGAACAGAAAAGGAAACCAACTGCTCATGAAAATGTAATTTTTCTGTTTGACAGAGACATTAACATGATGAGCTATGGCATTTTTGTGTAAAATCCTTTCTGGATTTGGAGTGTGTCACATTCTATCACTCAGGAGTCAACATTTTGCTCATGACATTGCACCCATAGGGAAAGCTTGGGTGTGAATTTTTGTTTTGTTTTGCTATTTTAAGAAATATGACAAGGATTACAGTAAAGATTCTGAAAACTTCTCACCCTCAAAGTGAGGTATAAAAACTGTCTTAAAATAAGATATTCCTAAATACAAAGTGTTCTTGATTTTTCATAAATAAGACACTTGAAGTGCAGAGTGTTTAAAAATGTGCTGGCCAACAAAAACATCAAAATCATTTTTGCTAACAGTATTTCTTTGTTATTCTACAGAAAGCCAGTTAGATGACAATAAAATAAATTAAAAGTCAAATTAAAAATAGGAGTATCTTTATTCAACAAACCAGGATCAGTGGTAGAAGCTAAACCTAGATTATTTTTTTTTTAATTTCTTGATTGCGATAATAATATTTAAGACTTTTTAAGAGATTAGTTAGTAGTTCATTGATGTTTTCTAAAGAAAACAAAGCTGCCCAGGGCTAATTATGTTTATATATATATGTGTGTATGTGTGGGTGTGTATTTTCTTTTAAAATAATGATACATGTATATAAAAAAGCCACAGTCAACTGTGAATTTCTTAATGTCTTATTTTCAGGTATAATTTGAACTTTGACTGGAGCCTGGTACCTGTCCTCAAACTGATCAGTAACTTAAAAGCTTGTTGCCATAATTTGAGAGGACTATTCCTGTAAAAGTCTGACCCTAAGATTTATTTAATTTCCTCAGCAAAATGAGAAATGAAAAAAAAAAAAAAAAAGAAAAAAAGAAAAAAAGAAAAAAAGAAAAAAAAAAAAAGAAAAAAAAGAAAGAAAGCAACAATGGATTTATAGAGGATTGTAAAATGTATAAATGTATATGTCATACTTCACCTCTTGAATCTTACATGTTTCAAATATTAATTTATAGAACAGTGTGAGCAACAAGGCTTAAAAGTATTTTTATTCTGATCTAAGCAGATGACAGTCCAGTATTGCACTACATTTTGCTTTTGCTGAGGACTATTATTTCCAACAGTCATAATATGTAACAATGCCACAGCTTGTCAGTCTTATCTGACAAATATGAAAGCATGCAAGAATTTATGAATGTCACTATTAAATAGGCGCTTTTTTCATGGTACTTACTGAAGTGCTTTTGTAAACCTCTCCTATTCATAGGGAAGAAAAATATTTAGAGAAATTCTATGTTTTCCAAGGGAAAAAAACTCAACCCAAAACTCAAATATTTTGGTTTGTATTACAGAATTGTGAATGTAACTAAAAAAAATCTTTTCAGCATTAAAAAGTGACACTGACCTAAGGGACTTGTTTACAGAACTTGCTCATGTAAGAGAACAAAGCCTTATGCAAGCAAGGAAGAACACTTGTTCCCTCCAAAATTTCTGAATCTCCTGTCGATTTATGTAAGACAAGATACAAACAGCGAGCAGCAAATTGCCTCACAGGCATTACACTCAGACAGCTATTAGAATATAGTGCAGACTACTGTAAAATTTATAGGACTGACACAGAGCTTATTAGATTTAAGGGATATAATTGCATTTGATTCAACAGACATTGGATTTAACCTCATTGGTATGTTCCAATGGCTACTGGAGCATATGGACAAATACCCACAAAAGGAAATATATGTAAACTCTTTTTTAGAGATCCTTGAGTGGATGAAGTAATAGATTCAAAGATTTTTAGCACTATCATCCTTGGCTTGTACTGTTGAACTTTTTCCTAATTCAAGGATACTTGTCTTTACATAGGAAAAGTTCCCTAGCCATCACTAGAGAATGATCTCAAGTAATTCCTCTGTACTTGCAATATATGTTGCAATCTTCCCTTCTTTAGAGAGATTTCCTACACAAACATCTCTCTTGCACAAAAAAATGTTATTGCATGCAGAAGGAATAATAATTGAAATCCCTTAGGTGTTTTGATAGCACTAAATTAACTACATGTACTAGAATGAGACATCAGATTGATTCAAGTTGGCAATTAATACTTTGTGCTGAAGTGCTCTGATGCCCAAAACAGAGAGAGACAAATGTGAGAGATTACTGTTAAGGTTTTAACCTTATTTGGAGAAGTTTAAAATGCATATTAGAGTTAGTAAATTAAAGTCATAAAATTGAGTTTTAGAAAACATTTAGGTCTAAGACCTGAGGTTAAATGAAGAATGATTTAATTGTTTGTTTACGAGATCTTCTCTGAATATTCTCCTGGAATCCCATGAGATATTCAGCAATTTTGGATTCTCTCATCTAAATCAATAGCCTAAAATTAAAATCATGTTAAGCTCTGTAGCCAACCAGTGGGAAGAGAGGACCTTATTGTTGTGATGTAGACCAGTAGTAATTTGTGTTAGTTTTCCCCATTTCTCTCCCTTGACTTTGGAGGGAAACTAGGCAACTGTGCTATTAATTTGGGTGTCTCTGCTCATGGCTTATGATTAGATTAAAAGAATCTGGGCTTCTATATTGACTTAAAAATCATGTAATGTTCTCCATTAAAATCTATCTGTTCAAAAGATGTCTTCAAAATAAATGTAAGACATCATCTGACTTTAAATTTGCTTTCTAAATTACTTGTTACTAAATTTAGAGAGGACAACAGCAAAGCTCCCTTCACTGGCCCATAACCTGCATACACTAACTGATATTTCATTTCCCAGTTTAACAAGTAATTTTGGGGTTTTTTTTGTCTGAAAATTTTCAGAAGTCCTTCTTCTTATACTGTAATGCTAAAGGAAAGCAGTAAAAACTGCAGGTCAATTACTGAGCATAGGTTACAGGGTTTGAAATCTTAGTGACCTTGAGTGGAATAAGGTTCCAAATGAAATTTGTTAAATACCATTATATTATGTGACAACTCTGGGAGTCAGGGAATAAGAGAATAGTAGAGACAAATTCCCTTGGGGTGGTCTGATAAAATGTAGCAAAACCTGTCTAAATAACACGTTTGTTATATCTGGTTTTGTTGCTTTAAAATGCTTTGCTCAGGAAGCTGCTAAGCTCAGAGGAAGAAATCACCTCATCCCAGCCATCACAAAGGCATTGTTGTATAGTGCCTCTGTTCTAACCATGGCAACACACTGCTGCTGCAAAAAAAATCAAAAATAATTAAAAATCAGTGATGCAAAACTAGATTAAAAATACTAATTTCAGAATTAAAGAATAACACATTAAACTTAAAGACTTCTTGGCTAGCATTTAATCACACGATTTTTTCTTTTTAAAAACTCTAAATTTAACCTCAGTTCCCAGGTTTTCTTTTTTAGACTCCACTTCCAGTGCAGTAGATATGCCATGTTTACTCTATGGGACTACATCTGAAATGAGTCAGTCACTCTGTACTACTCACTGTCGAAAGAACTTCATCTAAAAGTACCTTAAGATTGAATCTTTTGTGTGAAGCCTGAGCAATCTGCAGCCAGTGAAGAATAAAAATATATTGAGGACTCACTGCCAGAGATGCAATCGTGAGATGCAGAAATAATTGCTGAAGATATCAGAAGCTGGTGTGCTAGTGAAAGTTTGACTTTTGCCTGCTTTTAGAAGATTCTCTGCATCCAGCCTACATGCTTACTTTGCTGGCCAGAGTTCATGGATACTAAAAGAAGTATCATATACAAAATTCATCAAAAACTGTTCGAACATAAAAATGGCTGAGTTTTAACAAAAAAGATAGGGCTAATAATGATCTGTTTTTATTTCATTTTTACACACAAGATAATTCACTGTCCAGTTCCTGGATGACAATCGAGCCTAGTTTTACCCCTGACTAATTAACATGCAATGCTTCTAGTCATTTATGGTTATAAATATTATATAAGTTTCCAATAAGGTAATAGGGATTATAGGTTTAATTTTTCACAATTTTTCAAATAAACTTGGGGTTTATATTTTTAGTCTGAAATAGAAAAAGAAAAAAGTTATACTGAAGGCTTTGTGCTGGAGCTTTGTTTCTGCAGGTGGTTGAGGAATATTTTCTCTGAAAAGCAGGATCTCTGAGATCATTTTCTTGCATTTTATCCTTTTCTATGAATTATAGAAGAATACACACTGGCTGCCTATGATATTTTGCAAGAGTCACTATTCTTTTTAGAGGCAGATTGAAGTAAGGAAAATTGAATCACTCAAGCAGTTACTTGGTGCCATCATAGACTTGCCCAAGATAAAAAAGGAAAGCCAACTTGAAAATTATTTTGAGACATAAGGCGGGTTAAAACCAATGAGGTCACTATTTCTATGAAAATAACAATGATCAAGCAGATCTACAATTGAGACTTTTACTGATAACTGGAACAAGTTATGAATTTCCTAGAATATTGTAGCCTTTCCAACTGAAGATCAAAGAATGTCATCAGTTTACCATTCTTGTACTAAGTCAATAACATACCTTAAAACTCATCCCCCTTCCCAAAAATATTAAAAAAAAAAAAAAAAAGGAAAAAAATCTAATAAATCACCAACCTTGATACCTACAGAAATTGTAGCATTTGTTAAAAAGTAATGAGAACTAAGACATTAAAGCCTGTAGACAGTCTGGCACTGCTGGCACTGTTCAGAGGATCCAGTGCAGGTCCTCAGAGTTTCTCAGCTGGGGAAGCTGCAAATTTTTGCAAAGATTAGACTTAGATTAGACTGCACAGCAAGGCAGCTCTCACTGCTCATGCATTAGGGAGTAGTCTGTTTAACAGTGCTATTCATCTCTTCAAGGAGACACTAATTTTAGGATAATTTGGAAATGCCGTTCTGTCTGTGACTAAAATTGCACTTCATATCTCACAAACACCAAGAACCAAATAGAAGTCACCTTCACTTTTTCTGGTTATATTTAATGTTAATTTTGCTGCAAGAGGAACGTAATCCACAGCTTTCTTGTTGTTCCTGGCAATTTTAATTCTTGATCCTTTTTAATATACTGTAATAGTCTATAAAGTCCAATTACTCAGGGTAAAAATGACTGGCATCTCTAGACTCAACAAACCCCAGCTTAAGAAATCGCATCACTGTGAACTCTGTAATTTTCTATGTAAATCCATATCACCCATTTTCATATTGCCCCAGCTTGTATCTTCATTGGGAACACTGAGCTTTGCTCTTATAGGCAAATTTAACAAAAAATTAGGGACCACATGAATGCATAAATCGTTGCATGAATGTTAAAAATAAAAGTGGAAGTAATCTGTGGTTAAGGGAAAAATGTGGCTAAACACCTTTATGTAACACTTCTTCAAGAACAACCCTGGAAAATTTTGTGTGAATAGATTAAACAATCTTCAGCTTCATGTAAATTCTGAATGTCCCTGGAGACTCTAGTAAATCATTAATTTCTAGTAAACAAGGACAAGGCTTTAGTGATATCATTCCTTAAGATACAAACTAAAGCTAGGGTTAGGAATAAAAAACAATTGGATTCTCCATTCATCTAATACTTTGCTTTTACCTGAGTCACTGTACTATGTACCTTTCCAAACCAATTTTAAGTTTATAAATAAGGCGCTATTTCAGTAGATTTGCAACATTCAAATTCAATACCTTTATGACAAGATGATAAGAATGTTCTATGTGTAAAAAGATGCTCCACTAGAAATGCGTACTTACGAATACCTAGAATATTACATCTCTCATGCCTGTACCTAGAGGCAGGAAAAAGTAACTTTTACACAGGGTAAGTCATAAAGTATTATGAAACTCACTATATTAAGAACTATAGGAAACTAAAATGTTTTATTTTTTTATTTTGAACTATCATGTAAAGTTAAAAGCTCCCTTTTTCCTAAACTGCAAGAGAGAGTCCTTTCTCTGCTTAAAGCAAAGCTCTTCTAGTTAGCAATGCAATACTGAAATCCTAATTCTGGTGTTAGTTTATACACAACTGGTGGCCATCTGACTGCTGATATGAAGCCAGCAGCAATATGCCTAATAAGGAATCATCAAAACCTTCTACAGTTTCCTGAATTATTTTTATAGAAACCACAGGGAGGGGGAAAGTAATTTGAATAAATTTACAGAATAATGTATTTACATGTTATTTACACTAATAACATTTCAAAAAAAATCCCAGAAAGCCATGCAGTAGACTCCTATCATAAAAAGATCATGGACCTGGCTAGAGGGAGCTCAAAGAGAGTCCCTAAACTGGTCACAGAGCTGGAACACCTGTCCTATGAGCACCTCCTCCTATGAAAGGGAGGCTGAGAGAGTTGTGGTTGTCCAGACAGGAGAAAAGAAGGCTCTGAGGAGACCTCAGAGCAGTCTCCCAGCACTTAAAGGAGCCCAAAAGAAAGCTGGTGAGGGACTGTTTACAAAGGCATGTAGTGACAGGACAAAGAGAAACGGCTTTAAACTAAAAGAAGGTTAATGTAGATTAGAAATCTTTAATAAATTCTTTAGTGTGAGGGTGCTGAGACAAAAGAAGAGATTGCCTAGAGATGTTGTGGATGCCCCATCCCTGAAGGTGTTCAAGGCCAGGCTGGATGACCAGCAACTTCTTCTAGTGGAAGGGGTTTCTGCCCATGGCAGGGGGTTGGAACTGGATGATCTTTAAGGATTCATCCAAACCAGGCCATTCTATGGTTCTGTGATTCTGTGGTAAATCAATACCAGATAATATATGTAAGCAAGACAATTTCTATTGTCTTGAAAATTGAGAAATTTATATTGTTCCCTTTTAGTGACCTCTAATGTGTGTGTTGAAGTGTCTATGCTGTAATAAAATAGAAAGAACATATTTTTCTCTGCATGAACCTGTGAAAATAACTAGATCAACCAGAAAATTTGCATGAATGAAGGAGAATACAGTAACATATGAAAGAAGATAATTTCTCAAGTAACATTATGCAATCTTGTACATTTTGCAACTCAAATTATTTTGAACAATGAGTAATTTATGGCTGTGAATGGGCAAGGACGTTCCTTCATTCATTTATTTGTTTTATTACCCATTGCATACAGCAAATTAATATTACTTCTAAGGAGACATTTTCTGCTGTTATCATTTGCACCTCAAGGAAAAGGATCTTAATATCTTGGAGCTTATGAACAAACCCACTTACTGACAGACATTCCTCCCTTTTCTCATTCTTCATAATAAATTCCACAAATTTTTTGTTGTCACACGTGCTTTAAAGAAAAGTAATACTAACAGGTGTAGTGTGACACAGATCTAGATTTCTAAAATTCTTTTAAGCTAGGGCATCTGTACAGCAAGTCAATAGTTCTTTCTCCTAGTTGGGGAGATACTTTCTTGTCCTGTTCAATTTGGAAATAAGTTCTGTATGTCCTGGAAAGCAGATTCAATTCAAAATACTAAAAAAATCTTGAAAGTTATTTAAAATGTAAATAATTGGCAATTTGTATGTGATTAAAATTATACAAGATTAATCATCAGAATCCAAATTTAGAGCCTTTTCTAATGACAATTACATGCTGCATATTAATTAACAAGGTTGAATACTTGGTATTTTATATTAGCGGCATCACAACAAAGCATAAGCTGTGCAACCTGGAACAACAGTCTAATTCCAATAAAGCAGTCAGCAATATAGTTTCATAATTTTTCAAACATACATACAAGAAAGAACGTGTGTTGTAGCTAAATCTAGGCACTAACTACTCAGTCTTTACTCTCTTTACACTTAATGGTGACAGACATTGAGACCCTGCTGAAACACTTTCTACAGAATTCATTTATCTTTCTGGTTTTCCATTGACCACAGATTCACCCTAAAGAGATCATCCTAAAGTTAGCTTTTGGAATACAAACCAATGCCATTTTTTAGCCAATTTCTCAAGCAGGTGACCACAGACAGAGGTTCAGGTGTTCCTATACAGACACAGTGTTCCTATACATTGCTATACAAAGGTAGAAAAGATGAAAACATATACTGTTGATAATATATAGATAAGATCAAAAACTACTTAAAATATTCCTAAACAACTACTGGGATCGCAAGGAACTCCATAACCAGTAGTAAGTAAATCAGACCTGTTTGTAGTCAAGAGGGTGGATTAGATTTCATAAACACAGAAACAATCTTGGGATGCAGCAATTTTAGCTGCTGCCTCTTCCTACACTTCTCACAACTGTTGCAATTCATTGATGACTTTACCATCTGTCTCAAAAGCTAAAATTCTTGGTTTAAATATATAAAAGCCAGACAGGCAACTGCATTATTACATGCAAAGGCAATCTCTAGATCTGTAAACACAAGCTTAAAACTTCCCACCACTTTTGCACTTCTACCTGAGTTAACAATTGTGAGACTAGAATGGGCTTGTCACCAGAACAGCCTAATGTAGGCTTTGTCATGGCAGTGCAAATTAATGCAAAATACCTCCTGGATTGTATTACGGTTGTATCAAATTAACTGCCTTACTTTTTGGTACACATCATTGAGACATTTCAAAGACAAGCTGGGAAGGTCTACTAAATTAAATGAATCCTTGTCTTTACATTCTTATTCCTAATGTTGTAGACAATGTTTGGGCAGTGCAATATCTCTAGTATCTAAAACATGATAGTCATGCTTTATGTCGGGTAAATATAATCAGAAAAGAAATCAAAGGAACGCGCTAAGCTGCAAAGACCCCTAAGTGTTTCTTTTCTCTTACAACTCTTTTTGTACAAATTTTCAGAGTAACACTGGGTATTAGAGCTTTCATAAATTGTATGCATCCTAGTACCTCATGATGGGCAACAGTGATATAGTGGGGAAAAAAAGAAAAATGAGGAATAATGCATTGTGGAAAATATCTATACCTTTTTTAAATGATCTTGTTCTGGCCGCACAGAAATGTTATCTAAATTCTCACATGAAAATGAAAAAAATACATTAAACTAAATTTTAAAATAAATTGCTTCTGAAATAAGATTATCTGCCATATTTCAGCTCAGAAACATTTCATAACATCCAAATTCCAGCTTTTGACTAACAGACATTCTGAGTAAGTCTGGCATGCCTTTAATTGCAGAAGCAATGTACATCTCTAAAATGAAAGTGTTCAGTATTCAAAATTTTCAGGGACCACTTCATTTAGGACTCTGAGGGTGATATCAAATCTGAAATGACAGTTATGATTTTCAGGCATATTTCCCTCTATAACACATAAATTCTTCACACTTTAAAAAAATGAAGACACAGTTACAGCTGCTGCCTACTGATCTGTGTGCACTGAGAACAACATCAACATATTCAGCTTATCACAACCGTTTGCAAGAGCATGTTTGTCAAGCAAAACTATCTCAGACCACGAGGGAACTGATGTCGCCATTGGATTACTTCACTAACTCTTCTATAAAAGCATAGAAGGGTTATTTTAACTGAGACTATGCAAACAAAACCAAAAAATTCTCACAGACTGTTAAGCAACTCAGAAGCTTCATTACTTTAAAATCTAAAATTGTTTCAGGCTTGAGGTACAACATGGAAATAAAATCTAGAGCTACTCTGAATACAACCACAGGAAGAAAATTATAAGATTTAATACTGGCCTCTTTCCACAGTACAGGCCATATCTCAAACAAACAGTGGGCATTCTGATGCAGAATATATTAAAAATACTGATAATTCCAGCATTTTTATAGAGCTATTCCTCAGTGAGTCACAGCAACCTTCAGAATGTGATACCATTAGGCTCATTTCAGAGGTGTGGAAATAGGCAAAACAGGACTCTCCTGAGCTTGAAGCAAACACAACTAATGATCAGAAAACCCTGATTATAGTATGGAGACCATGTCTGTTAATTTGTCACCCTAGCTTGGCTTCAGACAAAGTTGTCTCTTCATATATAACTTTCAGCTTGAGGGCAACTGGAGAACAAATTCATTACAACAATATCTCTCTGTTGGTTAAGCTTTTACACCTTTGATGCCTGAACCTAAAATTCTGTGTGCTAAGAGCCCTACTTGCCTAAGGAAAAGATAGCTTTTCCTAATTTGCTTTGAAATGTCACATAAGCACAGACAAAAAAGACTTGTAATTTCACTTTTTACTATTTATTGTTAAAAGAATTTATGGTATTCCCATGGTCTGTCTTCACAAGAGCAGGAAAACATGGCATATCTATGATTTTTTAAAATATATATCTGGTTTGTCTAGTCCTTCCTGACTAAGTTTTCTAACAGAACAACTCCTTTCCTCAAATTCCATAGTCAAGCAAGATAAAAGACCTCAAGGAAAAAAGATAAGGCATCCAGAAAATGAAAAGTAGATTATCAGAGGTAGAGAATCTGATACTCCCAGCAATTACATTATTACAAAACTCATCTCTGTATACTTGATGTTACTAAAATATTCCTAACACATTACAATGCTTTATAAATTTATTTGTCTACAATGTATGATATCTGTATTTTTTCATAAAAATATATACAGGTAATATATAATCAGATCTTTACCATAAAGAAAACCACTTAGAGAAAGCTTCTCAAATTAAAAGAACGAAAGTGTCAATCCTTTTTCCAGTGGTATCTATGGAAAATCTGAGCAATTTCAGTAAGGCCAGGGTTTTGTTAAGGTTCAAAGGAGGCAATCATTTTGACTGGACTGTGACAATGTAAAGAGTCTTGTTAACTTCTATGGCATCAGCCAGTTTTAGAAGGGGTAAAGCAATTGACACTACCCATTTAAGGAACATGAAATGTGAGGACAAGGACCCAAAAGAGTTCACCTTTCTCCATGATTGCCAAGTTATTCTGATCAAAAAGTGTCTCAGCAAAAGCTTCTGTGCTTTTTTTAAGTGTTTGCAGCCCCTCAGCTGTGGCTCTGACTGGCCTTTACTTAGCACAAATTGCTCTAACTGTTGTACTGCCATATAGAAAAGACTGGCTCCGAATTAGTCTCTTCTGATATGAGATAACAGAAAAAGTGATTGCTCAGTGCCTTCTTATTGACCTCCCACGCACTTGAATATTAAAATTCCAGAACTGCCATGAACACCTGGAGGGTTTTTACATATATAAGGAAGGTATTTGACTACCCTACTGCATATATATATATATATAACTGCAAGTAGAATTGAAGGATTGCACAGTGTATGTTATTAAGAAAATTATCTCATTAATATTTTAAAGGGCCAGATTCCCTTCTGGAAATAGGCAGAAAATGAAGATAGCCTACACAAATGCTAAGCCCAGGAGAACCTGTACCCCATGTTTATTAGAGACCTTCAGAGATGAGACCTTAATACTTGATGTAAAGATATCTGGAAAGAGATGAAAAGAGCCGAGCAAACATGCTTTGGATATGTTGAGAATATCAAACTGGGAAGATGCCTTTATACGGTTAGAGGAGATTCAAGCTGTATCAAGCATTTCTCAGGGCATTTCTTCTCCAATGGGCTACTACTGCACTGTGATAACCCACTGAAAGTGCATATCTATCACCGTAAAAGACACGACATTCCCATGTCCATGGGAAGGCGGGCTTATGAACCTCTGAAAAAGAGACAGTAAACCAAAGCCTGGCTACACAAAGCAGAAATAACACAGAAAGCAGGGAGCAGCATCCAGGACCATGCAGCACAGGAGTGGGGACTCTGAGGTAGCAGGTTATATCCAGGCACACAGATTCAAACACCCACATGCCCCTTCACAGAAGTTTTTGGGAGTCTGACCCTGCAGAACATGCCTACCAAGTCATAATCTTAGTCTATTTTCTTTATTCCAAGAAGACAAGGTGGATGGAGGCACTTCCTAAAGTATAGTACTCACAGAATCACATATAAGGCACACTACAGGAAACTAGGGAATTTTGGTGTGAGAGGAGAAGACACCTTGAAAGATTAGGACTTTGAGAGTTAGGTAGGCACTAGTCAGTGGGATTTATATTAAAATTTCAGGTTTAGATGCTTGAAGGCCATTGAATTTCCACCTTAGGGATCTTTCCTAGGATTGCAGTGAATAAATATATTTTATGCTTGTTATGAATCTGATAAATACACAGTAATTTAATTTTCCCAATAAAATTATCAGCAGGGGGAAAATTATTTTATTATCTAAAACCAGGGAACAAAAGTGTGATTTGTGCAGATCCCCACTGATTTCAGTAGGGCTTCCCATAGTGGCAGTTATTCTTCCACTTAGAGTAAATTACAGGCCAGGATCTAACAGTCTAAACATATTTGCTAATTACTCACAAATTGCAAACACAAGCACAAACAAAAAAAGTGGAAGAAAACAAGCTACCTTTTTTTTTCTATTAATCTTAAATACAGACTAAGACTAGTATTTTAAGGGAGAGATTTCATTTCCAGACTATAAATAGCTATTAATGAAGTTTGCATAATAATTTTAGACAGCTCTTCTCCAATACACACCATATTATAATGTGGACAATAAATGCTTTTATTAACAAGCAGATGAGTTTGCCATTCCTATGCCAAATAAGGATTCTCTCATAATTAGAAATTGCACATTCCCTAGAAGGAAAATTCTTACTGCGTACACAGCTGCAGGGAAACCCTGCTGCAGCTGCACCCTGCTTCCCTCAGAAGAGGTCCCCATGGTGTGGAAATTACTTCCAGCAGTGCCACAGGCACAAATGAAGTTTACATTTTAAATATATTTCTACCTTTAGTTTTGAAACACACAGTATACTGAGAGTGCAGTTACAAACAGATTTCACCTATCCCTTCTCTTTGGCCCCAAGTTTAGTAGCAGTATGTGTGACTGAAACTTAGAGGTGGAATTGATGGAGAGCAACCAAACCATAAACTAGTGAAAACATGTTTGACTTCAAGTGCATACAAAGCACTCTCAAGGATAAGGATACATTTCATAAAAAATATCTCAGCATAAAGCAATGAACTTATAACAAATTTAAAGATCTCAGGTAAAAACAGCCCTTCCTTCTACAGGGTCTTCCTGAACCTTCTATTGCATGTAACAAGAGCTACAAGACTCAGTCCTTCCTTCCTTCCTTCCTTCCTTCCTTCCTTCCTTCCTTCCTTCCTTCCTTCCTTCCTTCCTTCCTTCCTTCCTTCCTTCCTTCCTTCCTTCCTTCCTTCCTTCCTTCCTTCCTTCCTTCCTTCCTTCCTTCCTTCCTTCCTTCCTTCCTTCCTTCCTTCCTTCCTTCCTTCCTTCCTTCCTTCCTTCCTTCCTTCCTTCCTTCCTTCCTTCCTTCCTTCCTTCCTTCCTTCCTTCCTTCCTTCCTTCCTTCCTTCCTTCCTTCCTTCCTTCCTTCCTTCCTTCCTCCCTTCCTCCCTCCCTCCCTCCCTTCCTCCCTTCCTTCCTTCCTCCCTCCCTCCCTCCCTCCCTCCGTCCCTCCCTCCCTCCCTCTCTTTCCTCTCTTTCCTCTCTTTCCTCTCTTTCCTCTCTTTCCTCTCTTTCCTCTTTCTTTCTTTCCGTCTTTCTCTCTCCACTCCCAAGTTGGTATACAAAAGGGGGTTAATAGCCCACAACCATTCTAACAACTTCTGGGGAAAATGGTCTGCCTAAACTCTTCTAATATCTTTCAGGCCATAAGAGTACTAGAAACCCAAACCACCCTTCAAACCACCCTGGCTTTTAGCTAGAGATTTCTGGTTTTTGCACCCTATAGTGTCTGCATTTTTCCAACACCTTTCAAACACCCACTCAGTCAAGTGGCAACAAAATGCTCAATTTTGAGACAATCTGGAGATTTTCCCTTGCTCATCACAAAGTTTGTTACATTTTAAAGTGTAAGTTCTTCTTTTCAGACACTTGGTAAACTCAACTGATTTGCTGCCCACTAGGGTCTATCTCATTATACACTAATGTCTATTTCTGGAATCTAATGTGAGCACATTTGCAAGGTAACATGTGAATCACACAGAATCTACAGCTAACTTTTCTATTCACAATGCTGTCAGCTTGAGTTTTATATCAAAGAAACATGCTGTGAATATGATAAAGAAGGTCATCTGAGGGCTTTTCAGACATTTATTTTAGGCTATCAGAATTTGGAGTATCTTTTTTCTTTCTGTAAAGAAAAAGATAAAGATAGACAAACTAGTAGCTTAAAACCAGTAGTTTATTTACCTAAAATTTTAGCTTCCAAGTGCCTTTTTCCAGTGTGTTCAGCACTGATTCATAATCACTGTTAAAGATGGTTTGATATTCTATGTTACTTTCTGCAGAACATGTCACTCTGTAGAGCAGAGTAATCCCATTAGTATCAATAGACAGGGGCAGACAAACAAATAATCTAAACTGAAACACACCCAATAAATTTTCAAACATTTCCAGCTTTTTACATCCAAACCTATTTTCCTATAACAAGTAATGCTGGCCCAAACATCAAGGTTATCATCTGCTTTCTGCAACTGCCATAGCAACAACCACTTCTAGTTTCTCACCAGTTTTAAGAAAAGCTACTTTAAAGTTCAATTAGATAAAGGAAATAAATTCTTCTGAAAATGAGACAATCCTCAATGTGTTTTGCAGGCACAGATAGTGAATAGAAGTATCTGTGTGAAATATTTCTATAATATTTAAAGTGTAGTTCTAAATACTAATAATTTCTATTCTTTAGTGAATATCACAATGACTGCTTGTGATCAAATTGTACCTATAAAAGTAGTTTATGAATGCTATTTGTATTGAGTAGGTTAAGATATCTAATTGAAAAATATAATTTTATACAAATAGTCTTTATAGAACTTTTTCTTCCTAAACTCTTTATAGTAACAAAGAAAATCAATCAGTTAACTTACAGCATCCTACATTGTTGCAGACTACAGTAGGTACACTTCCATTTTCAGTACAGACAGTACACATTTAACAATAAGAACAAAAATTTTAAAAATTACACAGGATGTTAACCTCTAATTTTTCAGTAGTATTAGAAAACAAACTACCATTAAAAAAGGAAAATCGATTTCCAGATAGAATACAAACAAATGCATGGCAGTTGTAGGATTTTACTCCATCCAAACAAAAGGCTGAAAAGCTGTCCATAATCTAATTAATGGAGCTTAAACACAAGTGAGAATTCTGGCCTCCTGTTTGTGTCTATTGGTATTCTTGTCAGCATGTTAGTTAGATACACACGGTTTTGTTGTGATATGCTGACAGATTTGGACTGTATATATTGCTACCAAAGGATGTGGGCTCAGTTTGCACAACATATGCCTCCGCAAACTGGGTTTCCTCTAAGGAATAAATGAAGGGCATCCAGTATATACTGTTGCCATTATTTGAGTCCTAAGACTCATAACAGTTACTCAAACATTGTTACTGCAAACACCTAAAATAAAGATGGAGAATTCCTGGTAAAAGAGTTTCTTTTTTTTTTTTTTCAGGACATTTAAAAGATTCAAGCAATAAGTATTTAATCAACAACAGATTCAATAATAAGGACTCTCTACATATACACATCAGCATTCTAGCAATCTTATATCTTTCTTTTGGTTTCTATTAAGGGCAGCACATGTCCTTCTGTCACTGATATTTCTGCTCTATCTGACCTCCTGCAATAAGGGCATAGATCATTTCCTGACTTTGCACTCTTTAGGAGGGCTCACAACATCTGACCCACAGTCCTGAGAAGTCTAGTACATACCAACACTAGATGAAAGGTGAAAAGGATTCTAAGAAACTACTGGAAATATTCAAAACCATTAAATCTTAATTTATGTAGCAAGTCCAACTCAGTCCTTTAAAGATTTTTTCTTTATCTTGACTGCCTTTTATAGTGAGAAACAGCCAAAGCAAGGAATACTTTATAGCAATAAGGAATATTTTTGGAACCATTTTAATCAACATTTATCCTACTCGATTGTATACAATGAAGCAACCATTCTGAATGTATGGTAACATCTCCATGGTAACAGATTATAAAACACAAGCACAGGATTGTGATCACTATTTAGAAAAGAAGGTGACTGAACATGAGGAAATTGCACTCTCAAATACTTCCATTTCCTTAGGATTTCAGCAAAGACATTTAAGGACTGGAATGACCCATATTGCAATCTCCAAGTTTCATTTAATAATATAATAATTAGAGAGTTTATATATTTATACTAGAAAAAAGATAGAGATAGATAGATAGATAGATAGATAGATAGATAGATAGATAGATAGATAGATAGATAGATATTTTTATCATATTATTTTTTTAAGGCAACCTTACTTACGGCTCACCATGAGTAAAGTCTTGCAGATAACTTAATATTCTCATTGAAGTCAATTTTTCTGTGGGGATATTTATGCTCTTAAGGGGGAGCACTTATTTTTCAGGATGCATGCCTTTAAAGTGTTCTGCATATTGTATTTTTGATCTAAAGTATAGTCACAAAAAAGGAAGTAGCAGAGGTACCTTAATCCACTTAGCTTTGAGAATGCATGAGCAAGGGAAAGGATCTGATCAGACATTTCCTTAGCTACAGTTGTGGACTGTTAATAGGAGAGACTGAGCACCACATGATTTCAGGAGACTTTTAGGAAAATTGCCTTTATGGATAAGTAACATACTTAGGTTTGTAGCATATTTAAGTAGGACAAAAGAAAGGTGTCAAAGCTTTCTCTTCAATTTGTTGCATCTCATCTTCTCCTGTGTGGAAAGAACCTATCATCTTTCCCTAACTATAAATCTACTGGCTTGAGCAGTGATATCTAGTGCCCTTGCTTTTGTAGAACACAGATTACAAGAATTACAAAAATTATTATTTAGATGTGTTTGCTGCAGGATGAATTGGCAGCAAGAACCTAAGCATTTTGCCAGTTTTTTTGACTTTTAGGAAAAAATATTTCAATATACCATTATTACATTATTATATTTTATGCAGGTTGAGGGGGAAGTTGAGCCTAAATACCTAACCATTCACACCATTCCAGGATGAGTCCCAGGCAAAGATGATTTACCTTCAGGTGTGAATATTTCTCTGCACTGGTGGCAGAGGAAACCAACACAACCAGCTAATTTCTCAAAGCTTCAAGTTACGTGTCATAAATTCCAACCCCAGTTGCAGTTCAGTCTTTTATTTATTTACAAATAAAAGGGACTGGCTTGCAGAAGATGCATTTCTCTCTGGGCACTCTGTCACTGAACGAGTTTGTGTCTAAATATCTGCTATTTTGTTCCTGCTCCATCTATTTCCACACAGACCCAGAAGTATATAATCATTGACCAAAGTGCAGACAGCCCACCTACATGGCATTTTTCTTGCTGTAGCCTGCTTGGAATAGAAGCAGTTTAAAAGATGCACAGTTGTAAGCAGTAGTTTATTTGCATTACTTGTGGAAGTCCTTCAGCTAAATTTCCACACAGCATGCTCATTATGTCCATGCAAGTGTGTCTGTGGAGCTTTTAAGCTTATTGAGACAAATAGTGAAAGTAACAAACAGCAAGAGCTTCCTGTACTGTGTATAACCAGATTTCCATCTTAGGTTATTCTGGGCTCCCTCAGTGAGTGATCCTTTCAGCCATTTTCATATCATCCTAAACCTGTGTCGAAGGTTGAGGGGCAGCAAAGCATTGATTTAAAATCTTTAATTACCAAAAAAGGCAATTTGTTCATTATATTTCTTCTAAAATTGTGGGTATATTTTCAATGGTAATCTTAAAGGAATTGTGTTGGGCTCAAAAAACAGTTACAACATTACAGTGGACTGCATTGTGCACAGGTCACAATTTCCATAGGCTGAATTAATTTTTCTTCTCTCTAAAAGGCCTTTCGGATCTAGGAAATAACCTGTCTGCAAGCAAAAGGTCTTTGGGCAAAGTTCTATGGACTTCATTATTCCAGAGATCAGACTAAATCATCCAAGGATGCCTTCTAGCCTCCATGAAACTTACAGAAATTAATGACATTAATGAGTGAAAGTGTATATATTAAATACTCTTTAACAGAGCCAAATATTTTAAAGATCATTACATCAATTTGCTATGATCTTCTAGAGTAAGCACTTATCAAAACTTTAACTTAATGAGGTACAGAAAAATTCTTTACTAAGAGACAATGTTGATTTTAAGACTTCAAGTGGTAAGAATCCAGAACTCTTAGGCAAACTATCCTGGAGGTTACTACCCTTCATCATTATTAATTTTATTTACTTTTTATCTTAATCCTCCCAAATTCAGATTCCAATCACTTTATCTCATTAAGCCATGTTTCTTAAACCCTTCCTTTTGTCAAAGATCTGTAAATAAAAATCTATTGTAAATCAGCACCTACCACACGCACACTGTTCAATGAGATGACATAGTAATATTTTGTTATTAGACAGCAGTTCCTCAAACTCCCCTTAAAAACGTAACACAAGTCATACCTGGTGTTATTCTGAAAAATTACAAGCTAATATATCCTTCTTGCAATCTAAGTCACAAATCCAAGTCACTATTCACCAGCTAGTTCTCTGGTGATTCTGATTAAAATAGCTCATTCCTTTATATAGATGTTTTTTCTTTAGCTTTTTTTTTTTTTTAAGTACACTATGAACCTGCATACAGAAATATATGTGTATGCGCTTTACACACATTGTATATTTGTCTATATTCTGTTTGCAGGGTCTCCTTCCACCCATTTAAGGATGTGCAAATAAATAAATCCAGAAAATGGCCATACAAGTACTTTCAGAAGTATAGAAACTGAACTGAAATATGTACTTGAAGTTCTACAAATGCTCTGTGGGATCAGACTAGAGTTAATTCCAAGGTAAAAAGCACTGTAGTGTGTCTCATGTGATTGAAAGCTCGTTAGGGCTTTATTTATCACTGTTCAGATCCACTTCTGTTGGTACACACAACTTTCTAATGCCACTAATTGACACTGTACATAAATCCCTAAAAAATTGACTGAAAATTTTGTTTACTTTCCAGATTTGTACATAAATGTTCAGCAGTCATTTTATGTTGCCTACCTCTCAGTTATCTTAAAAATGATAACAACCTTTGAAATCATATATGGATACCCTATGGATCTAGCCTATTTTTATTTTTGAAAGATTCATCAAATATATTTTATTAATTTCACAATTTCACATTGGCCAATTAGCCCATATTGCAATTCATTCCAGTCTTTTCATCCTTTGACCCATCATCAGGATTACACTTTCACAGATGGAGTGACAGGAAGACAGAGCAGAAAGACTTCAGCAGCTCAGCATGGTTCGTGTACTGTGTAAGATTTTGAAGCTGTAACACAAAGTTCTTTCAGGTTTTGTACAGCTGAGTACATAAAAGCATGTTTTTTCCTGGAGACTGTTGGTTATTTTGAATACTTCAAAGGCATTGACTTTTATATTTTATTATTCCAAACAGAAAGCTTTCCCACTTGTTTGACACGTTATGTCAATTACGACCAAAAGCCTCAAATTTAGGAATGAGCAGTACAAATGTGGAAAGGTCACCACATCTCTGATCAGGGAGAAGCCAAAACTGTTGTTTCTCTACTAAGTTTTTGAGTCTGAAGTGACAGCAGTTTAAATGAAGGCTTACTTTTAAGGAAGCTTTATTTTAGCTTTCATCTTATTTTTCATTCACTTTATTCCCACCTTTACCTTATATCAAAGCTGCCCACACTGAAGGAAACTTACGGTCTCTCTTGAAATTCAAACACCCATCTGGACTGAACTAGGCACTATGAAAAGAAACTGACATTGCTTGCTTACTTCTTTTTTTTTTTTTTTGCCTTGTTTTTAAGTAAAAAGCTTAATAGAATTAAAGTTTTCAAAGCTGAGTGATAATTTTTTTAAGTAAAAACCTTTATGCAGAGGATCACATAACTATGAAGCCTCACTGTACTGTCACCATCTGCAACAATACAAGGAATAGATGATGCATCCACTGTGGGAAAAAAAAAAAAAAAAAAAAAAAAAAAGAGTCCAACAATGAAGAGACAGAAAGAGTTGGCACTGCCACGGTATTTTTCCAGCATGTCTGAGCACAGCAGTTAGCATGAGGTGTGCCTGGTTAGCATAGCTGTCAACATAATCATGTGAGTTACAGACAGCTTTTTGTGCCAAAAAAGTAACAGGGTTTAGGAAATGTTTTGTATAAATAGAAACAGACAAAATGTGATCAATCACCTGTCCCAAATAACAGCCTGCATCTTAAATAGGTTTTGTGTGCTCAAGTAAGCAGGAAGACAAACTATGCCAACAATTTTCTGACCATCAAGAAGTACAAAAGCATGAATGAAATGCTCAGACTGTGAGCACCACCAGAAATGCCAGCAAATAAGCAAAAAAATCACATTTTGAACAGACAACAAGTTGTTGTCTACCCAATCCTATAACTGAGGACACTTAGTTGGGGAATGTTGCCGTTTGTCTAGAGTTTCTGTAAAAGTTTCTGGGAGGGAAACTTCATGACCATGCAGAAGCATCCAAAACCACCAGGGAACAGGGAAGAGCCCACAAGACCCCATAACCATGCCTCAAGGACTGTGCAGAGCCTGACTGACATTGCTCACACACCCAGCTTCTCTGCAGGACTGCAGAAACTCTCCTGACAAGATGGCAGGCCAAAATATTGTCTTTCTAAACCTCAAAAACTTTTGTTTATTTTTCAGAATTCTAGTAATTATTAACAGGTCCATATTGCCTAGACTTTCAAAGATAGGGGTACCCCTATTCCACACAAATGTGCAGATGCTGTTGTCCTACACATGCACATATTGATACACACAATGATGAAAACCAGTGTTTTCTGGTTTGCCAAATGCCCCATGGGAGATCATCTGAATTTATGTAAACTCATGACTGCACAAACACATTCCTCCAAGTGCAATATGCCCCTCAAAGTTGTGTCAATTATTACTGCATATGAAAATATTACTAAGAATGTTAATGTCATTGAAGATAATTAGATTGTTTTAGGGGTTTTTTGTAACTGAAAACTACGAAAAAATATTTAACAAGTGAGTTAATACTTTTTTCAAAAACAGTATTTTATTATCATAATACTTCTTAATGCTTCTTACACAACAGAGATAATCAAAATTTCAAGTGTCATACTGCTTTAAAAAAGTGAGAGAAAATTTACTGCTGAGTCTTGTCTAAGAAATGGCACTACTTATTATGTTATGGTACATAGTCATATTCAAATTACATAATCTTTTGAAAAATCCAGCTGCATCCAACTTGATCAACTGTTCAGATCAATTAAAAAAAAAAAAACAGTACAATCTAATTTTCTCAAGTGAAATCACTGCTACCTTGAAAAAACACCAGCTTTTAAGATGATTTAGGCTATGCCTATTACTAAACACAAAGATGCATCCTGGTTTCATTTCAGATGAAAGATGTGCACTTGATTGTCTCCTGATTTCATTGTAAGATAAGATCTAACCAAGAACCAGTCATTTCTCAGACCTGGGAGACCTTGCCATGGAAATCTTGGTACAGCAAAAAATGGTTCTGAAAGTTTCTGATTGAGTATGTGCAACATTTTAGAATACACTCAGCTCCAATTTTAACACCTTTTTAACGAAAATGTTCCAGTGATTCGGTTTTGTTATTTTTCCTGAAAAATTATTTTCAGCACAATGGATTGAGATTTCTTCATTGGTCAATGGGAGTGGAAAAGACCCAGGACTCAAGCTGCTGGAGGGCAGCATAACTGATTCAGAACACCTCTGTGGCCTCAGCCTTGAAAAGGTTGTTTGGGAGCACAGAATGACAGAGGGCGTTCTGAACACGGGGAGCTAACCTGCAGCACTGCAAGACTGCATGAAAATAAATGCTTGGGGGCTTTGTATGCCCCAAATGAAAACTTCAGTTTCCTACCAAATTACATGTTGTTCTAAAGTACATTTCATTTTTTTGGCATAATATAACAAATATAAAAAATTTAAATAATACTCCCTTTTCCTACATGCTTTTTAGTTCATCCGCTGAACTAATATCAATTATTCTTACAGTTGTACTTGCAAGTTCTTTAAAAAATTTTGATTCTGGAAAATCTATTATATATTGTATAATTCCTAGCTGAATTACATTGGTTCAGGCATAGGTTAAGTCTTTATTTTCCCAGCTCTGAACAGCTATTCCATTATTTTTTCAAAGTTAGGCTGATGGGACTAGGTTTAATGGAAGTGGCAAGGCACGCTGAGTAGTGCTGCTCTTGCCTTTTTTAAAATTATGTTTTTTATTTTATTTCATTTGATGCTAAAATAAAGCACCAAATAAATAAAAATAGATTGATACAGTTTTTCAATGAAACCAAGAATAAAATCGTAGACTAATACAGAAGTATTGGGACGAAAAAGGACAGGATTTCTATGCAAGATTTGTTAGCTTAACATTGGGAATTTTGTAAAACTTAGCAAATCTGAGGACTTCATCAAACTGAGTAGGAAGCTTAGAGTTATGCTTACTGATTCTATAGATCCAACCCACGTTTTAGTTATTAAAGTTGGATTTAAGGGATGGACACACATAATCCTGGCTTCCATTGTAGCTATTTAGCCCAGCCAAAAGTTACTTTATCCTGAATTGTGTCATTTCATTCATTATGAATTTTCATCTGGGATGCTTCTCTTCCTCACTGTTGGAACTGACAGCTTTGAGTCACAACTCAGACATACATGTCTAATTTTTAGATAAGATGACACTTAACATAAGAGCTTACTTTTTTTTCCCTAAACTAATGTAAAGCTCTAATTATTTAGGTCTAAAGAAAAAGAAGTACATTCTGAACACCATACCTACAGTAGCTATGCATGATGATGGTGTCCAACATTTTATCAGTTTACATATAATACCATTTATGCAATAATTTTTCTAAAAACACAGATTTCAAATACCTTCTTTTAGTTATTGTTTGCAGTTTTGCATCTCTTTACAGAAAACTGCATACACTCTATCATCGTAACATTAATAAGAATAAACAATAAAGGTTGAATTTTCCTCATTAATGTATTTGACTTTATATTCTTAATGCATTCAAGTACTATATTTACTAACTTGACAGTTGTAGAAAAAGATTAAGGACATCTTTTTCTAAGATCATAGAATTTCTATATTCATTTTGGATACTTCTATATTAATTTTTGGATATTTTGGAGTATCAAAGTGGGTGAAAATTCTCTGCAGTTTCTTATATAGATTTCTCCAATATTTTAGTAATCTTAAATTGCAGATGTAAAATATGTTCCTTGCCAGGTCTTTCAGAGAATATAAAAGCTTACTCTCTATATACCACACTGCAAATTCTGAGCATATTAATATTGATTTTTACCTTTGAGACAGGTTTGAAAATAAGATAAGCAATGCAAAACTAATTCAGTGAGGCTATGTGCATTAAAAGTCGTTTATATTTAATACTGTTTTTAAAAAGGAACTTCTTGCAAACATCCTACTTATACATATTTATTTAATGATAACTCTGTCTTTTTTAATGAAAAAGAGGAAAAAAGTAGCTGGTAGAGCAGATTTATTTGCCATATTGGAAATCAGGATTCAAAACTGATTTGCTTGAATCCAAAACTGGTTTTTTTCTCAATAATGTATGCTTAAAATAAAAAGGAGAAGAGTTACAAAAGAGGCTTTTACTTGAAGAAGGGTACTGTTTTATGTATTGTACAATCAAATCATGAGAATGGGAGGGAGTAACAACACTCCTTACACCACTCAGAAGTTCATTGAACCCTTTAAATGGGCAGAGAGGTGTGTGCAATCAGCCTCCCTGGAGGCTCATTTTCACATTAATAACAAGTAATAACAGAAGGTTCATAGGTGTGTAATTGCAATCTCACAACAATGAGCTGTGGAGGCAGTGCTGAATGCTGACAGTAAACACACCACTCTCTGGAGCAAGTAAAAGCTGGTCAAGATGCACCTTTAATCCAGTTTTCATAAGAAGGACTCTTTTACATTTCATTCAAATCCTCCTATCAGATTTCCCATTTTTTCTTTGCTTTTTCCTCCTTTGCTTCTTTTTCTCCTCATGGCATTTTTTCCTAAAATTGTTCTGTTTCTGTATTACACCTTCCTTTCATCTGACCCCTGCTTCTGATTCTTTTTATCTAAAACACACAGAACAGAAGACCAAAGGAATCAACAAAATTCTTAGTGAAGCTGGAAAGATTAATTTATAAGAGAGTGGTTCAGTTTAAACTAGCAGATTCAGTTCATACAACTAGCAGGTTGAGATAAGAATTAACTCTGTGGGAGTTTTCACAGATGAAACAGTAAGGAATTAAGGAGTAAGACCAAGCAAGCAAACGGATATGTGAAGCATGAATACAGAGCTTCGGGAGACACTCTTTTTGGAGAACAGAATAAAGAGGATTTGGAAATTCAAAATCTGTTGCGTGGGAAGCATACTGGATTCAGATTGGTGACTTTGAAGCAAGCATGTGCAGGTGTTTTAGGCATAGATACATGTTCTCTGTAGAACACAGTAATATCGCTCAATCCCACAGCTTGAATAGAACAAAAGTAAATGGTACAACTCAATGGCAATTTTTTGTAAATTTGTGATTTGAAATCATGACATAAAATAGTTCACAAAGTACCTTTTCTTTTATACACCTTTGAACACCACTTCTATTATTTTTCTTTTAAACATTTTATCATGCTCTTTGTTCTAGGCTAGCTGTTCATCCCCTTCCACTCACAGACAGTTCAAGTTCTAAATTGCACTTCATGCTTTTATTCAGGCCAGACTGCAGGAGACACTGCTCCGTCTTTCTGTCTGTTTACTACCTGCCAATGGCAGGTGTCTCTCTGCTATTCTGCCCATCTGAAGCTGACATTTTCTCACACAGATTAAGAGTAAGAAATAGGTAGCTCTGAGAAAATTCTGGAAAGCTTTGGTATTACTGTCTTTATATAACGTCGTGTTAAAAGGATGGCATGTATAAAGGAAAAAATGGGGCATGATAATGGAGAAATCTTGATGGCTGTGAAAGGGCTGGATTTGAAAAGGTTTCAGAGAGAAATCCTAGATGATCCTCAATCAAATTATTTCACAGTTTTATTACTTGAAAAGAAATTTGTATCTCAAAGTATGTCTCAAGTATCAAAGAAAAGAGTGTTGGAATCAACCTACACTCATAAACACAACAATGATTTTAGGTGCTTCAGTTCTGAACTGCTGAATGATATACCAATATAACTACATATGGGGGACTGCATTCAAGTAAACACAAAACATCCAGCCTTTGAGCTACAATTCCTTTATATTATTCAGTTGGGTTATAAAACCAGAAATACCAAAACTCAGTTACTTCGTGGAATGCAGTCTAAAGTTTATGTAAAAATATAAGAATATATATATATAAGCATTTCTTTAAAAAAAAAAAAAGCATCGCTGCTCTTATATGCCAATATTTCTCTTCCAAAAACAACTACTAAATAAATAAAATATGTAATAATTCTTTTCCTAAATTTGCTAAGTTGTTCAGTGTATTTAACTATAATGCTGCTGAGTTTTAATGAAACTGTAACGCTGTTTTGAGTTCAATTGCCTGATATGTATCTTGTATGTTAAATTAGATCTTAATATTGGCTGATAATGAAGAAATGGATCACAATAATAACAACAGGAAAGTCATTATGATAACATTAATTATTATAATCACTGTGTCTGTCAGTATTAAAATCATGCAATGGTATTAAAATGCTACCAGATTGAGGTCAGCTTTATTCTCTTGTAGAAGTCTTTGTAACATGAAATTTAAAGCTGTGTAAAATAACAGTGAAAGAGCATCTCTTATGCACACAAAATGGTTTTCAACTAGCAGGTAGCTGGAGGTGAACAATAATTGGCAGTTATTTCCTGAGCATTTTGATACTTAGTTGGTTACTCTGAAAAAGAAAGTGAAAGAGAGAAACTTTTCCAAGCTGTAGTTGTCATGTCCAGAGACTCTGAGCTGCTCAGCCTAATTTAAGTCTCATTATGCAACATATTTGTTTAGGAAATAAGGGTACAAAGGTGCTCTTTAAGCTAATTGCTTTTAAAGAACACAGAAATTTTCTTTGAGTAACATAATGAAGCTTCATGAGGTAAATCCAACTGAGAGAACAACAGAGGAAAAACATCCAGTTACCAGAAATGTCAAAGACAACTGGTTGAAGTGATAAGATTGGTGTAAACTACTTCAAATGGAAATATTGCAGCACCACTTGAATGTCTACAATAGGATATACAGAAGAGAACAGATAACTTGATTTGCTATATCTTTTAAGACAAAGTACCTTCTGCATGTTCTTGGTATTATTTCTTTTCTGAAATTGTAAAGATTTTTAAGGAATTTCTTGGTTTTGTTTTGGGGTTTTTTGGGGGGTTTTTTGTGGGGGTTTTTTGTTGCTTTTTTGTTGTGGTGGTGGTGGTGGTGGTGTTTGTTTGTTTGTTTGTTTGTTTTGCCACGGGAATATCCATTAAATCTGTATAGTGCAATACTGAAATCAACTTTCAACATATTAATGTAACATAATTACCATTTTATCCAGCAAAATGGAAACCAGCTACATAATATATTAGTAAGGTATATACATTTTCAGATGGAATAACACTACAACACAAGCAAACTAATTGTAAAATAATGCGACAAATTACAAAGTTTTAAAGATCTTTCCTTTAAATCTCATCTTAAAGAAACAGTAAATATTGCTTTCTCATTTTAGTGTAAGAAAGGCAGAAGATCTCTGTAAGATTTTTGTTTTTGAAATTGTTATGGTCCTTTATTGCCTATACTTAAAGTCTATGTTATGTGCAATATAAATAGATCATGCTTCATTGTACTTGCATCATAGTACGCAAATATAAAAAAAATGGAGAAAAATTAGTTTCAGGGATATCTAATCTCTAAATGCTGCTTTCCGGCCTATGTAGACATGAAGTATTTAATTTTAAATGACACCACCTGCTCCTACCTATAAGTGAAATGAAAAAGCTGCCAAATATCATGTTGAGTATTAACTTTCAACCTTTTCTTTAATCAAGCATTCCTCCATTAGAAGCCAACAATGGAAATGAAACACGGAAGCCAACACGGAATGAAAAGCACCTTAGTATATGTCTGCAATTCAATTTCAAACCCTCATTGTGATGTCTGACTGAATAAATTTTTTTCTTTACTATTTTTCTTTCGCTGCAGGGTGGGTCACCAATTACTTCAAGTAGATATATCAGATAAATGCCCACACTTCATTCTGACAAGAACAGTGAAGATAAACAAACATTTATAAGTGAAGGCTTCTCTGATTTTAGCTGGGTTTAAGTTCAAGGCCTATAGTCAAACTTTCTCTTTCTAAAATAAGAAACTGTAAGAACATCAGTGAAAGAGGAAAGCCATTTGAAGAGTTGAAAAACCATACTGTTAGAAAAGCAGATATGAACTTGTCCATACAAATGCAGAGCAAATGTAGCTTTGGGCAACAGTGTATAAGGCAAGTTTTGGGGGATACTTTTGTAATTTTTTTGCTTGAAGGTTCCCTTTTCCCCTAATAAACTGCTAATAAATAGGTAAGAACCAGTACACTGCCATAGATTTTCTTCTATGTCCTTAGTGTCACATTTGATAGTTTGTCAAACTGTTTATCATCATATATAGAACTGCCGTAGCAAAAGAAAAGTCATCCTACAAGCACTTTGCATGATAGAAAATAGCAAGATAACAACCCTTTCAGTTTCTGATTACTGGCAAGAAAAGCCATAGTGATGTTTTGCAGCAACCCGTCAAAGTCTGTTTATATCTGGCTCTCCTTGCTGAAGTGGCTACAAATACTTTAACAGCTACAACAAAGTCATTTGCACTGCTAAAGTTCCTCATCCAAACAACCTCTCAAGTTTAACAGGAGTGCTGCTGTATGTTTCAACAGCACACAGCCCGGGTTTTATGCCCTATATTTGTTCGTGTATACAGTATTTGTTTCTGATGAACCACAGCCTTTTTTGTCACAAACATCACACTGCTCTGTAGGTGGAAAGTATCACCTGCTGAGGAATTTAACGGGAATACAACCTTCCTCTTTTACTGAATCAAAACACAATTTCCTCTGTGAATGTTGGGTTCATTCCCTACACATACTGTTTTCAAATTCCTGCATTAAGTGTTATGTGTAACCTTGGCATAGTCTCCTGATAAAATACTTGCTAAAGTCAATGCCTGTCTTCCCCAAGACAGTTAGTACTAGATAGAGTCAGAGAATCTTAAAAAAGATCATTTACATGTCCCGGAAGATAACCCTATCTGAATATTTCCATGGTTAGACATACTGCTCAGAAAGGCATATAGGAGTGATCATTTCTTTTGCTTCTATGCAACCAAAAAGTAATAAAAGATCTGATTCTGGATATCTCAGAGCTTCTTCAGTAAATCTTACTTGTAATAAAACAAAAGCAAAAGTGGGTCAAACAAATTTACCTAGCAATCCCACTCTAAAAGCATAGGAATTAGTCTTTATGCAGTTATTCATAGATGTGACTTAGATACATAGGGTTCTCCTAACCAATTTCACTGTTGTCACTCAATTTCCTCCTGAAGGTACAGAAGAGAGTTGGGTTCCTAGGCTGTAGTTCCTGAAGCTCAATGTGTTGAGCACTGACAGTCTAAATCACATGCACGAAAAGGAAAAGAAGAAATGATGGAAGCTCTGAATGGTTGCAGGCATTCCATGTCACACATCTAAGACTCCATGCCTGAATTCCTGTGTTTTAAAGCTCAGTTTTAGCTCACTACAATGCCAACTTCTGCTTTTCTGTCTGTGCAGAGACCCAGCTCTAACAGGAGAGACAGACCAGATTAGTACATAGTTCAGCAATTAAGATATTCATAAGATTTGGAAGTGAAATATTCAAACCTATTCAGGCTGAAGAAAGTCTTGAAACCATTGATAAATGTTTCCCCTGAACATGATTGAACATTTCAAAAATCAGGAAATCAGAATACTTAAAATCCTATACAAAAGGAGCACGTCTATGTGTATCCAAAGAAGTTTTTACATGAAAAACAGGCACCAGAAGTGTCTTAGGCATCCAAGCAGTTCCCCTCCACCCTTCTGGCATCTAAACACACTGAATATTGGTGGTGTCCATTTAATACCCTCAGGAGAAGCCTAACGCTCACCACTGTAAATGGTTTTAGCATTCAGTTTGTCAAGGGGACAAATGCTTCCAGAGATAAAAGAATAAGCACTGAAGTACTACTGAACTTGTAGAACATTTGTGATTAGGAATAATTTAGGACCTTGCACAGTACAGAAATTTTATCATTAAGCAGAACTTGCACGCTCTTTTGAGAGGTTGCATATGGACTGCCTGCACTCTCCCTTAACAACCACTGACAAAGCATTAGAATGCGTGTGCATTATTGCATAGAGCTGATCTACAGAAGCAAGAGGCAAAAAAGCTCAGGGAAGTCAAATACTGAAACCACAGAAAAATGGCATTAGGTTTGAAGAGGTTAGGAAGTTGAAAACTGATAGATCATAATTCAGGGTCAGGCACTTCTTATTTTTAACCTACGGGCTGAAATTCTACTTTATGCGATAGAAAAAATGAATAGTTCCTTCAGGGATTACCTAAAAATTGTTTACTGTTCTCATCACTTTGCCACAGTTAATACTCACAGGACATAATATATTACCTAGAAGTTTAGAATTATTGCTTTGCAGCAATTTCATAGCGCTTGCTTTAAAAGAAAACATGATACATGCCACATAAAGGATAAATGATGATAACAAATAAAAGATATATTAGTGGTATTTTAAATTACAGAAAGTTCCAGTCTATTCTGTTTTGTCCTGCACTTGTCAATAATATATGAAGGCCTTTTCAGTAATTGCTGTTTCTAATAATAGAAGGTATTTAAATGGACCTTTCAACGTTTTAAAGCTTTTCAATATTTTAAATATATTTGTAGAGAAGACATGAAAAACGGACATGTACACCCATTAACTTACCTTCCAAAGGTCAAATGGAAAATCTAAAACATATCATGACATTGAATACAGCTCTTACAAAGTGTATTTTGGAGCTTTCTTTCACCCAATTTAACTGTTTGTCACTTGTCTCATTTTCCAACTTCCTACCTTTCATTTTAGGATCTACCTTTTTTTGAAAGCAATTATAAAAAGATGCAATTATATTAAATCATTGCAACCAGCTTCACAGCTTAAAAATTCAAATATTGAAGCTTGTTCTCCCCCTGAATTTCATATACTGAAATACCTTCAACACTTTAGACTAAAACTCTGTTTACAAAAGCTGATATCGTTAAGGCCTATAAGTTCTTTTTTCTTACAGACCTTAAAAACAGCAACCAAACTTCAATGTCTCACCTAATTTGAATCTTCATCAACTTCATGTGGCATTCTTTGTGCAAAATAACATTTCATTAAAACAATTGCATGTTGATATTAAGAAAAGAAAAGCAATTAATCATCCTTTGTATGAAATGTTCTGCAGTCACTGTCATATGCAATTTTATCAGCTGTACTGAAGCCAGAGTACATTCTGAATTTTTCACTTCAGGGCAAGAAATGGAGAATCTCTACAGCTGTCTGGATAATGATGAGCTGTATTCTGATCCGTTGTGTTCCAGTAAAGGTTTTAAAACTAATATATTAATATAGTTCAATCATTCCTGGTTATCAGTTTCATCGTTTATTGCCATTTCAAACATGTGGGCTGATAAAGCATTGGAAAATGTGGGAGGGGGTTTCTGCTGGCATGTATAGTCAGACTTCCTACATTTCTTATACCTACAGTTTATAGCCTGAGTTTTCATTAGGAAAAATATCTAGATACTGCAAAGAAGTCGGGTAAAATATTTTCAGACTGCACAAAAAATTTAATATAATTTCACATAAACTACAAGCTGTGTTAACTAATATTTCTATACACCACTGTTTACATATTTTATGTCTTATGTCTTATATGTAAGATTAGGCCTAAATACAGTACTACACTAAATACATTTGAACCAGTAAAAACCACAGAGATAATTATAGCTAAAGTAAAAATTCAGATATCCTGTTAAGGCGTTTTTTTAAAAAGTTGAACAGTTAATTTCATTAACTCTTCTTTCCCTGTTCATAGATATAGACCTATGAACACAAAGGTCATTTTTCTAAAACATATATTGATTCATGAGCCTAAATGAAATATCAACATCTAAAGTAACTGCATTGTTGTGAATATACTAAGTTCATTAATTGATTATTAGTAGCCTCTAGGAGAAAGCTGTGCTTGAAAATTGGGGTGTTAGAATTAAAAGAGAAATTATTGATTTTTAGGAACTAAAGGCTTAATTTAAAATATTCATGCAAATAAGGGTGCAGCCCTTACCTTCATTTAAGTAATCTACACAAGTTTAAAGTACTTAAAGTGCCTGTTCTAAAGGAGAAATCTACCCAGCCAAGAGAAGAAGGGAAAATACCGCTCACACAGATCATGGAGCTGAGAGTGACAGGACATAGGTTTTTGACAAAAAAGGGAGAACTTGACTGGAGCTGCAATAAGACAAGCAGGTAGGAGACACACCATAACTGAGACAGGTCTTCCAAGGACTCTACATCAAGGACCTTAAAGTAACCTGGTACCAGGGAATATGAAATGTGTCACAGCTTGTAATTACCTAAAGCCTTTATTTTGTGTTGCAAAATAGAAGGCTTCTAGTTCTGTGGCACAAATTTCTACCCTCCTGTTTCATCCAGGAAATTGCTTATATATGAAGCAATCTGTTTTCTTCAAGGATGTACAGTCCATATGCATGTATTTCACAGACAGAACTTTAAGTATTTGACTATGAAGTAAAACTCTTTTTGAAAAATGCAGGGAAGAGATCTAGACTGCACTGCAGTAAGAGGTTTTTCCCCAAATTCTGTTGGTCCCCATTGACAACTTTGCTGTTGCTTTCCTAGCAGCTACAGTGCAAGCACCAGCTTACTAATTAAGCTTACTAGCTTACTACTTTAGCTAACAAGACACTAAGGACACTTCAGAATATAAGCACTGTGGACATTTAGAAATTCCAGGTTTCACAGTGGCAGAGCAGATCAGGACTTAGAGAAGAACATGGGTTCTTTCTAGTCCAATTGCCACACTTTTTGCGACAGAAGATGGGGCAGGAGGGCTGAGGGTGATGTACATGCAGGCCTCCTCCAAACATCCTGCTGTGACTCAGCTGGGCATGCTCCCAACCCTATGATCTGGAAATAGCTGGCATCCACACGCCTTAGGTGGCTGCCAGAATTCAGCCCTTCTGTTGTCCAAACCTGTGCACATTATGTCTCTCTCACGTGGTGCTTATGATGCCAGTGGCATCAACAGTGATGTCATGCTGGTGCTAATTCTAGCGAGCTGCTTCACAACTATGGGCAATTTGAAACTGATAATGATTGGAATTAGGGAAACTGATAACGAGGGGGAAAAAAAACCAGAGGAATTGAATAAAGGTAGGTGAACCAGAAATATGACAACAGACCAAATTCAATTTTGACACAGGCATAATATTGTCCATTAGAAGGAACAATGCAAACTACTTATAGTGCCTAGATCTAGAAACTCTAATTACTCACAGAAAAGACAAAACAATTGTAATGTAATAAAAAGTAAAAATATTGACCTGTTGAACTCCGTAGCACTGACTATGAAAATAAGAAGCAAACAAGCCTGTATGTCCTCAGAGAATCATTTCAGTCACTGTACTAAAAATATCCCTATGTTTTTAATGTTATGGGTGGATGAATTTGATTTCAAAATCACTATATGGTACCAAGCATGGAAGACACAATTTTACACGTCCATATCTGCACCACAAAATCTGTTCTACACCACATAATCTGTTCTACACCACATAATCTGTTCTTAGCTCAAGTATTAGCTAATCTGTGTTAAAATGTTATAGATGTAGGGTATAAAAGTAATTGCATAATGAAAAGGTGAATCCCACAGAATGGTGTCATCTCCTTACCAAATAGGCACCATTTCCATTTCATTACAATGATGTTATAAAAGGCTTGTAAAGTGCTTCTAGGTTTAAAAAAATACCACAGTGATAATCTACTGGGAGATCTGTAGTTTTATTCAGAAATTCAGGTTAAAATGAAGACAGATACATAATGACATCCTTGCTGAGAATGAAAAAAAATCTCACAAGATTAACAAAATGACCCATAAATTGTAAAGAAATTAGAAAAAAAATCAGAAGAATACAGGAAAAAAGTAGCTCATAATTTTCTTTGTCTCACAGCTACTCTGATGTGTTTTTAAAAGATCTGTCTAAGCAAAACATTCTGAATTCAGATTACATGTTTTAGACATACTTCTTATCAAATCTTATCTAAAAATTTTCTTTGGTCTAGGCTTGAAATAAAAAAATGTTAAAGAATGTTTTTCTCATGTAGTATTTTTAATTTTTTTTTTAAATATTGTTTTCTAGTGGAGAAAGGATGTTATAATGTCCACAGTTTACTTGAGAAATCCAAGCTACTACAATGCCAAGTCCCCAGGGATAATACATGGCTTCTGTGGATTGTAAAGCAAGGCAGATCTTTCATCTAACAAATCTAAGCTTGCCAAATATGCAGTTATAAAAGTCGAAGACTTGCAAAGTTTCTGTGTACAACAATGGACTAGCTTTAAATTTCCTAATATTTTCAAGCTTAATCACATTGCTGGACTTGTCACTCTGTTTATGCATTTTTAAAACTTGGTTTCCTTTTAATCTCTTTGATTGGGATAATACTGAATTATCTCATACCCTTCCATATGGCTAACTAGTTCTCTTTCAAGCAAAAATCTGTCCTTTTTATATTTACCATGAGCTATTATAGGAGCATAAGATGCCATATCTCTTTAATTGCTATTAAAACACAGAGCTTGTTTTTAGTGACCTGTGAAAAAGAGTGCACTCTAATGTAGAACAATGACAACAGCAACAATAACAAAGATTTATTAATTTATCATTCAATATTGTAGGAGCATCTGTGTGCAGTGTTCTCCTGCAGCCATATAAATAAAAGCAAAGAATCCTCAGTTGGGCCTGGACAACCTAACTATGGCATAAAAAGTATATATTCCACTTCAACAGGGTGTAATATAAGAACAAATTTGAGATAAGCAATTTTCCAATTTTAGAGATTTGGATAGACTTGGATGTGTACACAACTTCAGTGCTTCTCTGAAACCTGAGTACATGAATCTATGGAACCTAATTCTGGAGTGGAAATCTCTCAGGGATACATAGCTTGTGAAAGCTGTATGAGTTGGCCTGTTGAGGTACAGCAATAAAAACTGAGAAAAGCCTCATGTAGGACTCATTAGAACTTTTGGTACTAGTCACAACTGAGTCTTAGAACTAGAAAATGTAAAAAAAACTTACATGAATGTGGCCAAATGTTTTTGGATTACACAAAAGATTCCTTACAATTTCATATCTCATCTGAATGAAGTTTCATTTGATTCCAGCTCTCACCATATTGGTATATACCTACAGAACTAAATTTCTAGCTAAACTTGGAAAAGAAATTTGAAAAGAATTCTGAAAAATAAATCTTAAGAAGTATTTCTTTCCTTCTTAAGTGAATCTGAACATGAAACAACCTCAGTCATACCCAAGACTTACTGAAACACTTGTCCACAGTGAACATTTACCCAGTTGCATTTGTGGACAGATAACAGAAGCAGCACACTCATAACTGGGACCTTACATTATCATTATCTCTACATAAGCACATTTAATATATTTGCAAATGAAACCAAATTAATGAAAGCTTATCTTTCCTTTTCAATTTCTGTGTAATACTTTACCATTCATTTCATAAGTTTATGTGTATTCTACACAGTAAAATGGTATCAGCAGATCCTTTCAATAAATCTTTCTAAATGCCCTGTACCTGTGGACTGTTTCCAGTTTTAAATTCCAGTGCAGTCTCAGAATGTTCTTATATACAAGTACAGGTCTCTTTAGCAAGAGCTTCAAAGGCCAAGTGTCATGCCCATGGAAAAGAATTAAATTGCAGCATTAAGATTAATTAATATGTATTATTTTAAAAGTGTAAGCCAACTGTTAAAAATCAGAATTATTTTGACTATACTTTTTGAAAGTTATTATCTGTGATTCATGTTTCTTTAAGAAATTTCCCTTCATGACACTCACACATTTTTTCCATTTGTTGCTACAATTCACTATTTTCTGTTAGACAATACTTTGAATTTTGGTAACTGTCAAAAATTTATGGGTATAAAAAATCTGGAACATGAGAAGTTGTGTCACAGCGGGATTTATTGACTCAGCAATGAAGCTTGTAAGAGAATGGGATCACAGTATTCTTAGCAGCTGCTCTACACTTTCAAACTTCAATCTTCTTAGATATTTACTTCAAAATTAACCTGCCTAAAGTTAGAAACATGTGAATGGTCCATACCTGATTCAGAGCTCATTTGAAAGACAAAATTCAGGATCATGACTAGTCAGACACTAAATCTTGTCTCGTAACTGTGGATGGTAAGAAGGCTGGAGATTTTACTTAAAAATCTGAAGAAATGTTTACATTTACTAAAAAGTTGAGATACAAGGAATGGAGTCCAGCGTCCAGCAGATCCCAGCCTGACATTTGGATGATTTTACAGCAGAATAATGCCCCTCTTAGTCTGCTAACGTCACCCACAGAGTTCAACATACAAGTATATTGAACAGCTCAGCTTGCAGACAAAATAAATAAGAACAGCACAAAAGCAGATAGCATCCCAGAGGGTGGAAAACTGTATGCAGAAAATGACTCAGTAAAGGATGTTAGAACATATTTTTTGCAGACACAAGGAAAGTAATTGAAAATTCTTTGATCTGTGCTAGGGGTGGAGAAGATGGAAGTTTCACAAATCACATGATTGCAAAAAACCAACAAGACCCTAAATAACATTGGTGGATTTAAAACATTAACTAAGAATCATCAGCAATTTTTTATGTCAAGACAGCAATTGATAAGTATATGCTAAGTAGCCAACAAAGTGATTTAAATTTTGCTTTAAAATATCCACTTTTTTAAATTGGTAATATCTTGGATGATTTGCATCTTGAGAATCTTATATTCCTAACCTGGGTCAGACTTCTTTAAAATACATATATCCAGTAAGGTTAAAACAGTGATGACCAGGTCAGGTGGGATGTAGAACAGTTTAATGAACTGATATCTTTAAAACAACTTGGATTTTTAATTTCCTAGTTAAAAATCAGAATAAGTAGATACTTTCTGTTCTAAAATTCCTTTAATTTTTGGTAGAGTAATACCAATCATAAAGTGAAAACAGAACCATCAGGATAACAAAAGCTCAAGAACCCAAATGGTAAACATGGGCTTTGTGCAGCCATCATCATCCTCTAGAAAGAGGTAAGAGGGGAGGTGGCTGCATGTCATGGCAGTCTTGAGAGAATACTGCCAGTAAAAAAGAGGGGACAATGAACCAGACCTCATCATGAGAAAGAATTACTTTTAGCCAAATTAATATACCATTCTATCTTTAAGAAGTGGGCCAGTGTCAATCCCCAGTGGATGATTAAGGACGTTTTAGATTAAAGAATATCCTTCTTGATCATAGGACTGAGAAAAAAATTCTTAAAATAAAAGATGGAGCATATCTAAGAAATTGCTCCTTACTCTCTTTGGGATACAAAATTTGGGCCCTAGGTATTTTATTTGTGATACATGAGTTTTGTCATTTACTGATGTAGACTCCATCAGGTCCATATGAAACTACTTTGCCAATAACAGATTGCAGGTTGTTGCCAATATTTGAACAGAAAAGATCTGGTGTGCTATGCAATCTTCAGTAGTGCTGAGTGAAAAGAATACTGAATAATACATTTCTTAGATACGATATATTAGTTCCTAAGTCTCCATTAGTTAATGAACCTACAAGGAGCAGATGATTAATTGTGACCTTCACAAGTTTATCAGATGCATTTGCAGGACCTACAATGAAGACTTCAGCAAAATTCAGAGGATTGCAACACAGGTTAGACACCTGACTCTTTCAAGATGTGTGTGTATAGCTGCACGGCATCTTGAATTAGCCTGTCCTCCTGGCACCTACAGCTAATTTAGGTGTTCTTGGCTTGTTTCAGAAATATCACCACAGATGCAGTGGCTGAGAAGATAGACTCTTTCCATGTCCTAACTGGGTCATTTATTGGGATCAAGTCCCTACACAGAAGACATACTATAAGAAGTCATACAGATTTCAAACACTTTCTTTTTATCTCAGATAAAGCAAATAGTCCCAGATGCAGTTACCTCACTCTGGTGGCATCTGATCTTAGGACACTTGCAAAAAACTAGAGAGGAGCTGTTTTTCAGCTGGCAGGTTCCTGCCAGCAGGATAGTGATCATACTTCTAGTTAAGTGTCTGCCATGCTGAGGGAACTATTTTATATATAGTTCATATATATCCTCGCAATTGTCACTGAGATAATAGAAAAATGCAATGTAATGCTATCTAAATCTTCTTTCAAGACCTACATCTGATTCAGGCAGACATTGATTCCTTTATTTATCAAAAGTGGCAATAAAGCTGCCATATCACCATCTACACGTATCCATCAGCTACCTTCTTCCGTAAGTTGGCTGAAAAACTTCAGGATAGAATGTTAGTCCTGCAACTCAGCAGAGGTATAACTCTTGAGAAGATTGTTGCCAGTTGCAGCATGGAAGAAAATTGCCATCATTTTGTAACTGAAACAGATCTTTATTAAGACTCTTTCAAGGGTCCCCTTTTTCTTAAGAATAAAGAAATTGAAGAGAATAAAAAAACATCTTCCCTTGTAATCTAATAAAATTTCTTCTATCAAACCTAAAATAAAAACATTCACGCTTTTAAAAGCCTTTCCTGGAAACAAAGATAATGTTGTGAGATAAAAAGTATATCTGGCTTGCTACCATACATAACTTTGTCTATTCCATCAAAAGTGCTGATTGAAATGTACTCAGCTCTTTTGACCCCTATTCCATTTTCTCAGTAAAGCCTCTTAAACTCTACTTTTCTCAGGAAAAGTCATTATAAGCTTCAATTCAATGAAGGGCTGGAGGACTGGCCCATTTCTGGATAGGCAGAGCATGAAGAATACAGCAGGAAGATTCATACTGAAAGCAGGCTTTTAACTAAAAGCATTAATTTCATGTTCAGTTGTTATTGACATACAAAAAAGAAGCCGTGTTTTCTTTTTTAATTCATTAAGACTAAGCTTGAAGGAACATTCTTGGTGTGTGCACGGTAATTAACACTACAATGCCAAATAAACAAATTATGAGCTTATTTTTGCATTACTGGATTGATAAATGTATCCAGTTTTAGAAGACCTTAACACCAGCTCTCAGACCAAGATAAAATTTTCTTGAAATCAAAATAATGTTAATGTGAGTTGCTTTGAAGCTTTTACTGTTAAAGAAAAATTGCAGGAACTGATCCTAAAATTACACTACAATAAATCCCGAAAGAAACACATGACAGATTTTTAAATACTCAAAAGAAGCAGAGCTACTTGGTATTTGACAATTTTAAGAGATTGACTTTTTTAAGGGAATCACCTATTCCATAAATAAGATTTGTTTTCTACAGTGAAAAGAATCCTCCCTGTGCTAACCATGGCTGTCTAAAAGTCTAATTTTCAATTTGTCATTCGATAACACACAGCTGTATATTTTCACTTTAACAATTTACAAACCTTTAGAGATTAAGGCAAAGGCAGTATCAAATATTCTATTTTAGCTAAGTACCAAGTAATGTTATGCTCATCAATTTAGTTTGATTTACAGCAGTCTTTTTGTCTGGATCTTCAATAGCCTTCATTGCAGTAACAGAGATTCAAGGGATCTTCATAAATTCAGGTGAAACTGGGCACGTCACATAAATGGGCTGATGGAAGGGAAATCCTGCTCTGTACTACTCAGTCGTGTCTGTCTTTAAAGGGCTAACTAGTTGCAGTTTTGAATACACACAGCAATCTCTTTATTGGAATAGAAAGCAAATAATGTGAGATGATTTTCTGAAATGTTTTGTGAAATAGAGCCTGCTCATTGGGCTCACTCCAGGAATGCTCTTAGTCTTCAAGATACCATTCACAGCAGTACAGTTCTTGATCCTCTTGAAACAAATAAAATGCTTGTGGTTTTATATTAGTAAAGTTGTACTGCAGTAAATTATGTCTTTAAAAACTATTGGCTTTTACCTTAAAGGTTGTGCTCACCTATTTGCTTGATATATTTTACATCAATAGTTCCATGCAGTCAGCACAGGACAGCTGAAATCCCAACAAACAAGGGTGGTGACCTTTCGTTACTTGTGAACATAAGGCAAACTTTATCAAATATTCAACAAACTCTCTTTCAGTAGCACCTGTGTTCTAAGCCCAAGAGAAAATTTGAGAGCAAGCAGATGGATGAGGTGCTCATATTAAAATATAGTCTCAAGAAAGAGATCAGTGCAGAAATGCCAACTGAGATTTTATTTACTGTTCAGTCAGTGACGAGCACAGAGAATAGGAAATGGAAAATTCATATGTGATGGGAATTATATATTAAAGCATCCACTAAAACTCAATTCTACTTCTGTGTATGCATATAACAAAGTGAGGTATCACAACCTTAGCTTTTTTAAGATATTCTTCCTACCAGGGATAGCTCATACTTTGGATTCATGATCAGACTTCCTCTTTCAAAATGTCTCTTTTCTAACTATACAATATAGAATTGACATAGCTATATCTACAGCAAATAGCATTTTCATTCTCTTTTGACCTCCTGCAATTCTAAGCCACTCTAAATTGAGATAAATAAGAAATTTCCTCTAAGCTTCCTTTCAAAGTTCCTGAATTTCACTGGAACCTTCTGAACTGAAATGGGTATGTTTGCTTTTTTGGGTAGAATATATATTTTCTTAATCGAGACTAGAATTGAGAAAAACAACATTTTAAAATGCATCACTCTGCTGGAAAACCTCCTTTGCCTTTGCTCTAAAAGGCTTGCTCTAGATATACAACTCTTATGGGGTAGATGTCTCATATTATTTCAGACAGTTGCAGAACACTGTGACTCTACTAGCCGCTGTTGCTAAGAATAGCTTCAACAAATTCGATATCATAGATTGTTCATGAAAATATTAATATTCAGGTTTTTCCATCAGACTTTAACTACATTAAAAAAAGATGTACTTTGTGTTAAGGAAAAAACAAACAAAAACCTCACTTGCATGCTGATTAGTGCCTTCTAAGAACAAGACCAGACAGAAAAGGTTTTATAAGAAGTGTCATTCAAGAAAAAACAAGTTTGCAAAAATAAATTTCAAAGCACTAAAATGGCAGCTCCAGTGCAGTTTAGTTTGCTTATATTAATTAAAGTAAAATTTCTTTTTCTTCTGAAGCCTTATGGATAAAATAATTTTTAGTATTTAAGGTCAAGAAACTATGATGAAACAACAGGAGCAATTTTTAGATGGGTAATTTTTGGATTTGCATTTCTCTATATACTTAGAAAATATTTTGATGAACCAGGATGCTTCTCCAATCTAAACATAAATGAGAGACTGAAGCCTTATGGGAAAGAGGTCATTACTATTTATATACTATTTAAAAATAATTTCTTAAAACAGGCTCAAGAAGATCATACAATGCTTTATTTTGATCACTAAACGTGGTGAAGAGCCTCTGTGAAGTGGCAATTCTTAATTAACAGATCATTACTAAAGGTGTTTTCTACATAAAGAATCCTGATTGAAGACACTGGAAACACCTGAGATAATTTCAGTAGTTTTCCTGTGGAATAATACTTATGAGGAAAAAAAAGAAAAGAAAGGAAAATAAAAGAATAATACTTTTTAAAGTGTTTTATTACAACTCAGACTTTTGAGGTGCACTCAAGAAGGCAGATGAGAAGACTAAAGTCAGTACAGCACTTACGTTATTGAGCTGCTTCACCTAAATATGGTTAAAAGTTTACAATTTCTGCACTTTTTTATTATTTCTTGAGCCCCAAACCACTAAAAAAACCAGAAAAATATAAATAAATGCATTGATACATTGGATATCCTGAAGATCAAACATAAAGGTGTTGTCATTGCAGCTGCAGTACAGATGTTTTTTCTACACTATTTCACTGAATACTAAACAGATATTCAAAATGTTTGAAAGCGTGATAAACAATTTGATTTTAAAAGCCCTCTGCATTTATCAAAAAGACACATTCAAAATGACTGGATGCCTATGAAATTTTAAAAGATGAACAACAAAGCTATATTCAGAAAAACACTGAAAATAAATATTTTGAAATTACACATAATTACATATTTACATTCTTATTGTGATTAATAAAAAAGGCAAGGCTCATGGAAACCTCTGCAGGATGAGGAATGCAAGGAATACACCCTTCTGCATACTAGTAAAAGGATTTCCTAGGTTGTGCAGAACAAAATGAAACTCAATCAGTTCCAGACATTTAACTAGGTATGATACTGTGACACAAAAGCAGCACATGGAGGCACTGGAGGATGCAGTGGGATGCCTCATCTTCTGACTTCTCATAACCCTTTAAAGCTTTTTAAGCACAGTGACATCAAGTTATAAGCATTCACTTATAATAAAAACCTGATCCAAAGTTCATTCAGCTCACTGTGGCTGTCAGAAAGAACAGACTATGGAATCACAAACCACTCAAAATTCATCATTCAAACCTTACATATACGATGTGACAGAGTCAGCAAACAAATGCAGTTCCATGCTTCAGGCATGTGAGCATCTATAACATTACACAGGCAAGGCCAATAGTTATCTTGCAATGTTTTTCAACATTTCAAATTTAACTCTTTCTTGGCCCTCACTTTTTCAGTGTTCAGAAGAAATCAAATCATATAGTGTTATACCAAATGTAAATCATTTCTCTTTAAGTAAAAAATTGCACTCTCTAATAAATTAAAGGATTGTTAGTTAAATAGCTTTGGGTTTCTTTAAGACTGTCTCAGTATAGTCTTCTCAATTAGTACTTGTAATTACTATACTTTTGTACAGTTTTCTGATATATTCTTCCTTCTTTTGCCAGCAAAAGGATACATCTTGTGCACATGAGTTATCTCGAAGTATTTAGTCTTTTAGCCACTGAAATAGGGAAGCTTTAATTCCTTTTGGGATTCTGTCTCTCACAAGGAGTTACAAATTCAGAGCAAGCTGAATGGGGATAATTCCTTTCAGGGGAATTAATGATCATTCACTTCTTGAACAGTGCTAGCACTTTGCTGATGCTTTGAGAGATGACAGACTGGGTTTTTCTGCTCCTTTTTTTTAAAGGCTTTTGCACAAATAATAGCCTTTTACTTGCAGCCAGTGCTTGGAGCATAAGAAAATATGAGGATTGTTATCACATCCTTGTTCCATATTATGTAAACAAATGCTAGATAATTCACAGTGCATTTCCTGTCTTCCTGTCTTAAACATACAGCTTTGTGCCCATAGAGCAGGTTGAAAGATTTTTCCATATAAATTTACAGAAAAAGAAAAATGTAAATTTTGTTAGACAAACTTGTAAATCATCTTCCATTCTGAAAAAATGTTTGAGACATATTGATAAAATACAAAGAAATGAAGAACAAGACCCAGCTTAAATAGAACTGAAAAAGTCTTGACTAAAAGGGAGCTTGCAGCTATTCCTGTCTTGGAGCAGATCAAGAATCAAATGTCGACAAAGGCAAATTCCTTAAGGCCTCCTTACCCCCAGCATAAAGGCAGATGTAACCTACCTCAGCCCTATACTAAAGAGAATTTATTTCCCTCTCTGTTGTACCATGGTTATACTTTCAGTTGCCCTGAACGTGACTAAACCAGGTTCACACAGTCTAAACTTCAGCACAAGAAGATTGCCTGACACCAAAGGCACTCCTGAAGTACCACAGACTATGACTGGATCATTCTGTAAAGCAAAATGAAATGGCCCAACACTGACTCTCCTGTGCAGGCAGAAAATGGCCTTCAAGCTTTCTCAGGGTCAGGGGTAATGTTGAAGAGATCCTTCTGTCTGAAATATCTTCCCAAAGGCAGGGTTTTGGCAGATCTCAGGTGTGTTCATTATATATTACAACAGTTAATAATGCATGAAGCCCTTTTGTCTCCATTATTCACATTGTATAAATAGCTAGGAAGCGTGGTCTAGGAAAAAAGTAAATACCATAAAAAGAGAAAGAATTTTGCAAGCTTTTTCTTACAATCCTTTAATTATTTTAAATTATCAAGACCACGTCTTTCTACATATTTCCGTTTCACATTTCTATTCAAACAATATTTTTCTTTTCTTGAACATGGAACATTTTATATCCTGTTAACAACTAGGAACAGGGAAAAATTTGCTTCACAGCATTAAAAATCACTAAATTTAAATAAATAAATAAAAATTACTAAATTTACTCATTTCAGGTATGTGAATTATGGACTTTTTAAAATACAGAGGAAAATACTAGAAATTCTTCCTGGACTTCCTTCAAGTGCAATAAGGCTCTGCAAACACCAATTGTCAATTTGCAAATATTCGCATGGCTTTAATGGCTAACAGAGAGTGGCCCAGAAAAACCTGGAACTTGAATCTACAGGATTAAATTGCAAAGTATTAAATTTTTTTTGGTGAGAAATGTGGTAGAGGGTAATTCATTAATAAATTACAATATGAGGTAGAAAATTGTAAGAAACATCTCTTTGTCTTTTCAATTGTCCTAGAAAGAACAGAAATTTTAAAGCAGAATTTTCACTGTTTAGTGCAACACTTGACCTTGTTTGTCTTGTGTTCTTGTGTATAACTGCAATGCGTGCAGTTCCCTATTTGCTGCTCTATTTTTAGCAAGCATTGCATTACAATTCACATGACCACCTGCACAAAAAGCTTTGGCCTTATTTGGTACCCCAGTTGTTCAGATCATGAAATTTATTCTCGAGGAGCAGCACAAATCCTGGCCTTTGGGCATGCTTTGGGGTTTTATTACAGAAGACATGGGGGAAATAATCTTAATCTCACCTTAATGGAGTGCCAAGGTACAGGCAAGATGTACTCCTTGACCTGTGTACAGGAAGGCGGTCCACAGCTCCATCATTAAGTGTGACTGCAAGGATTTTTCAAGACTTTATACCATCTGTCTTCAAACAATGCAAAAACGCTACAGCAATGACATTATCACCTTGTATAAAACCTCAAACTCTGAAGTCTTTCAGAATATCCGTGATGAATACGTTTGCAGTTGTCTTTGTTTCTCATAAAAAGCACCAGTGAATGGAAGTCCTAGTTGTTTTGAAATAGCTCATCTTGAACCCTACATACACACACTTTTACAGCCTGCCACGTTTGCATATATTGCAAGGGAAGAATGCTCAGAAGTTCTTTCCCTTATAGAGTTATGAAGAGGATTTATAGGATAAACATGAAGTCCAAGATTTACGATGATATTGGAATGTCAGCAATTAGAGTATTCTGTTTACTTTCAATTTTGATCACAACCAATTAAAATTCAATATAAGGATATTTCTAATGAAGTCCTTCTACAAGATAGTTTTCTGGTTAATTATAGGGTCGGATTTCCTAAAATTTAAGTAGCAGTCAGACAATTGATATGATGTCACAAAAAATCAGTTTCAAAATACACTGAAGGTAAGGAAACTTTCCAAAACAAAGTGAACCATGTTGTTTGAAAGGTAATGGTAAAGAACATAATGCCCTATGAGTGTTTACAATGAAGTATTAAAAATATAATAAATTATTTTTCTTTCCAGTGGAGGTTACTTTATAAAATGTAACATAAGAAGCCCCATACTCTCTGGAATTTTAGAAAGATAAATTAAGGGCTGTTTCTACAACTGGAAAAGGTCATTTAAAGAACTCTAGCTAAAATGTTAGTGAAAATGTTTGTACTATGTAATTATTGTGTGAAATTTTCCTTTTACAGTTCAAAAAGGGAAACCACTGAGAGAAAAATTCGGCTTTATTTTTGTACACAGGAACAAATCTGAACCCAAAAAGCTTTATAAAAGATAAGCCTGATACTCTGATCACTTGAACTAAATTGACACTTATCTAAAGGTTTTTTTAATATGTCTACAGGAACAGTATTTTAATTTTATTTTAGTTATTGTTTTTATTTTTTATTGTTTTGTTTCCTTACAGTTATTTTGTCTGACAATAAAAGATCATTGCATTTTACCTAGACTGCTACATATTTGTCACACCCTCTCCCCACCAAACACAAGAGGTAGAAAAAGCTTTGTTCTTCATTTAGCAGTAGCCACACAAAGACAAAACCATACAATTGGGGTAAAATTCACAAATGCCTATAAATGGACCATTTTCAACCCATTTGTTGCTTTAAAAAATCAAGCTTTCTATTTTAAGAGGACAAGGGCTCAGTGCATTCTCTTTCTTAACATATCTTACAGATCTTTCCTTTGCCTCTTGTATTACTTTTGCTTAGTAGAGAGGAGTATGAATGACTCAGTGAGGAAATATAATAATTAGGATATAGTATAAAAGGGCAAGGAGAACCTGAAGGCACTTCAGTCACTGCAACTACTGACTGTTTCTCTTTGGCCACCAGATTAATTTATCTGTACAATTAACTTTATGTCACCTTCCACTACTTATTTTTCCCTCCTCTATTCAGCTTTGCTTTTCACATGCCCAGCTGTACTCAGCACCTTTCTTTCTTAGTTATCTTCCTTGGACATCTTTTGCTCACATTTCTTTTTTCTATCTTTGAATTTCCATTTTTCAAATGTATGCATATAGTAAAAACAGAAGACCTCAAAATAGGATGCAAGCCATATTTTATAGGCAGACTTAAAAATTTAGAATTCTTATAAAAGAAGATACAGTCAAACCATGTAATTGCAAGGCAGTATAGTTGCATATTTCATTCTCCTATCCACCTTGCATGAACTTACACTGTCACAAATAAAATCAGACTGTCATCTGTCCCTTTTTCACCTGAGAAGAGTAAATGTAGTGCTTTATAAATGCAAAAAATTAAAAATACATTATTTCTGCCTTGAAGATCATACAGTGAGAAATACAAAAATAATAAAGAAGGATGAGGGGAAAGAGCAGGCAAAACAAGAATTAAACACACAGGGAAAATATGAGACATATTTTTTGGCAGCTGAATAGTACTGATTGTACTTGGAAACAAGAACAAATGGGGGAGTAAATAAGACCAAGCTGGAAGTCCACATGAGAAACAGAGAGAGGGAAATGGATTTTGCAGGAAGATATTGATGGTTCTCAGTGTTTTATGAATATGGACTATGAAGTTTAAAGAGGATTTTCTACAATAATATAAGTCCCAACTGGACCAATTTTCTAAATTCATTCACATTCCTGTCAGTTTGACTATGTTGGTTTCGATGAAAGCTTTTTTTCATCAAAGCCTCCCCCACTTTACTGCCCCATCAACAAAAACCATGACCACTAAAAAAAGGCTATGAATATTTCAAAGAACTAAATGGCATGGATGGATTAATATTTTAATTCAAGTTATGCTTGCCTTTTATCAAGTTGTAACTTTGAACATAATAAATTCTGTTTAAAGAACTAAAGGCTTTCATATACTATATTTTGCCTCCTTTTTCATTATTTATTTTAAGTGTTTTTCTAAACGCTAGAATGTTTATGGATCTAGCCAATGGCATGTCAAAAGCAGAGAATGAAACTAAGGTTGCACACAGCTTACTCCTCTGATAAATTTTCAATCTAAACCAAAAAAGAATTGCTTTTTCCTTTGCCTATTTTAAACATTTGTGCCAAAGTTTTCTTTACTTTAAATTACAGATTCAGAGCATTGTACAGTATTTATCCCCCAAAAATGTGAAGAAATATTTTTGAGGCTCTGCTCTAGGTGACAGCTGAATTACAGCAGTGTGGCCAGTGTATGCTACTGGGAGTGTTCACAAGACTAGAATTTAACAGGACTGGGTGATTCACTCCCCTCCTTTTGTGATACAATCGTATTTATTTTCAGGAATTCATTGATGATAAAGTGCAGGCATGTCATCATATAAAACCACAACAGGCTGACTAGGCTATCTGCCAACAAAGAGTTTTGCACTTCAGATCAATTTGGACACACAGCTAAAATTTCCTAAACTTGTAAAAGGCAAAATTGAACTACAGAAGCATAATATTATGCAGAATAAATTTTGCATTTCTATCATAGAAAGTAATTATTTCTGATAATATCCTTCAGAGAATTTCTCAGTATTTTTTTTTAACTTAGTAGCTCTTTCAGTTCTTACTGTGTTTACTTCATTACATCATACTGGGTTCAGTTTGTTAAATTCTTTCGTTGGTAACCTGGGCTGTTTTAGACAAAGTGCCAGCCTGTCACAGAGGTGATCCTTTCCCTGAAATCAGCACCTGGACACACCTGCAGTGCTGGGCTCCTCCTCAGTACAAGGCACATGGACACACTGGAGTCCAAGGGAGAGCCATGAGGACAAGTAAGAGATTGAAGAATCTCTCCTAAGAGGAAAAGGTGAGAGATCTGGAACTGTTCAGCCTGGAGAAAGTTTTGTTCTTTTTTAAAAATCACATTATGCTTGCAATATGAAATACTTACTGTCTCATGCTAATGAGAGCTACGGTGAAAATGAGGCCTTGCTGGATATAATTAAAAGAGTTCAGCATAGCAAAATAGTTCAGCTAACGATAAACTCCATTTCAAATCTTGGCCTGTCTTTGAAGCTGAAACAATAATAGGCTTTTAATGAAACAGCAACATCCTTGCAGTATTCAGGGTTGCTACTGAGGCAGGATATTCTGAAGTTGCTATGCTAAATATTTCATCTTTTGACAGTAACGGTCCAAAGATTTTTCCTTTGAAGATCACAGAATCGGAGAATGGCTGAGGCTGGAAGGGACCTCTGAAGGCCATCTACAGGCTCAATCCGCCTGCTGAAGCAGGGCCACCTAGACCCAGCTGCAAAGGACCATGTCCAAATGATTTTTTAATATATCCAGGAATGGCAATACCACAGTCTCCCTGTTCAACCTCATGCCCCTCTGAAAACACACCAACAAAGCTAGCAAGTTCTAAGATCTATTTTTTTAATCCCATGTCAAATATTTTCTTGCTTTTTTAAAAAGATACAATATTGAAAAAAATCTGGATATTTTTGCATCTTTTAACAGAAATCATTACTTCAGGTAAATATGAGATAAACGTGAAGAAGCACAGACTTCAGTAGGATTTCAGAGATTTTTAAAGAATAAAATTTATAGTTGGACTTTTGAGACCAAGTATTATACTATCACTACATCATATTTCATCCCTTCCTCAGCCATTTTCAACTGTGAAGTCTGCGATAGAGATTCTACTTTTGTGATTTCTTAAAATATATCTCCAAGCTAATTTGATACATATATCCTCCTGTATTAAAGAATATATAGCACTGACTTCTTGTTTGTAACAGTGAATACAAGACATTCCTGCAGCAAAAAAGTATTTTTAGAAAAAAGAAAAGAAAGAAAAAAGAGATAACCTATTTTATCTTACAATGGCAGGTTTCCAAACAGTCATATATACCTGTCCACACCTAGAAACATAAATTATAATTGATTCATGAATCCTTTCCTTTTCATACTTCTTTGCATAGCAACAGAAACTGAAATATATTCTGGGTTCACTAATTATGACTGTTCTGTTCCACAGAGTATAAAAACTTCCATTTAAGACAGCATTTTGGTTTGGCAGTCTGAGAAACTGAATGCTAAGACTTGTTACATCCTACAAATTAGCTCAGTAAGGTGGGTCACATTTGGTTATGGTTTATTCTGTTGTGTTTTTGTCTTGCTCAGGCCTCACAAGACTGGCAGAAGATGCCCTGCCTATGTGGGCCCACAACAGACACATCCACACACGGCCACGCACAGCAATCTGTCCTGATCATGCCAAACCCTAACGGGAGAGGGTTTAGGGCACTGGAGCCTGCCAAGGAATGTGCTACCAGAGCACATATTCCCCAGCTTCAGTGCACTGTTGATGCCAGCCTTCTCTCTGGTGTTCACCTGTCTCTCAGGTGAAAAGTACAGGTAGATCCCTTGCCTGGAGAAAATGTGTGCATCTAACAGCTGGCCCTAGAATTCAGGAAGACTTTAAGATTCTCTTTGTGTTTTGCTGTGATTTTAAGTAGAAGAAGTACTTTCTTTCATTAGACTTAATTCAATTTTATTGCAAATTCCAGTGTCATCTTCCTAAATACAAACTTGCAAACTAATATCTGCTATTTGTGTGGAGTATCTTGCCACTGGATTGTTTGAATACAGTGTTTGTGAACAGGTACAGTCTACCACTTCTATTAGAGCTCCTAAACTATTGTACAAAGGTCAGGCTATAAAAAATATAGTTATGTTCTCATAGCTCCCCATTCTGCTGTAGATCTTCCTGCAGTAATCAGATATTTACTTTGCTACTATACATGACAAAAGGTGATTTAGAACCGGTATTGTATGTTGAGGTAGTTGTTGAGCCACTTCAGCTTATGCTGCGTTGGGCATGGTCTGAGGCAGGCATGACCAGACTCCTGCCAGCCCTGTCGTCTGCCCCCATCGACAGCCCAACACAAAGGACTCTCCTACTACCTCCCACATGGAATCACTATGTGAGCATTGCTTAGACGTCAAAAGAAGAAGAGTAGGCTTGGCTTAATATCAGTAACACACAGCTGTTATCTATATATTTCAACAATCTTAATTATTAAATTGTTTGCTACTTGCTTACAAATATTTCTCACCATACATAAAGCAAACGCGGATGCCTTGGCTTTTCCCACAGCCATTTGAAAACAGAGGAGCAATAACAGCACATGCAAAGGCTCTGGCATTGGAAACAATTTCACAAGAACATTTGACAAAAAAATTTTGACTACAACAATGTTTAACACCAAGTTATCTGCCTCATCTTAAATAAATAGTGAAATCTTGTTTAAAATTAAATACAAAATGCACAGAACATTTCAGCTTCTCTTGCACTTTGATAATTTTGAATAAATAAAAGATTACTCTCATACACATGCAATGTAGCACATGCAATTATCAGTAAAAATAGGAAAACCCTGTTTTATCATCTGCCTTACAAGTATTTCCTTCATAATCATCAGGAATCTTTCCTGCATAATTTGATCTTTCCTGCATGAACTGAACTTAAGACAAGCCTTTAATGTATATAAAACATGTACATTAAGTTTTACTATGAAAGAGAAAATCATTAAAATCCCCAGGAAAGGGTCTGAGGGTGGCAGTCAATGACAGGTTGGCACTGCAACACTTGCAAAACAGCAAATCTTGTTCTTGTCTGTTTTAAAAATGGAATTGTGCATGACACACAGAAGCCAGTAATTTTCCTCTATATTCCTCTATGCGGCATTCATGAGGCTTTCCCCACAGAAGTGCACATGGTTATGTGTGCATACTGAGAAAGAAGCACAACATTTGTGAAAGAAATATAGAGTAGATGACCAGAAATGATAATTTCTTCAGTAATTCTTTGATACCACAAATTTGAAGCAGAAATATATACCTACACCTCAACTTCTAAAAAGAGAACTACAGATTTATTGAGAAGAAAAAGAAAATAGGAACTTACCAGAAATAAAATATCATAAATGGTAACACAAAAAATAACTTCAGCTCTAAGAATTATTAAACTTCAACTCATGACAGATTCTATTTTGTAGTATTCAATTTTACCTGCATATTTTCTAAAAATGAACATTATCCTGTGGAGCTCAACAACAAAAGAATGAAAAATAAAATTTAGAGAGCAAACAAGCATTTGCATAGGGTTTTACAAAAATCTTTTGCCTGAGAAACTCACTATGAACTTCTGCCACAGGACTATGCTGAAGAATTTGCTGTAGAGTTCTCTGTAAATGAACTACATCCAAGGTATTATGAATATTTGCCCATCTATAATCCCAAAAGAATTACAATTCAGGACATATAGAGAAATAAGTTATGCTGTAGGTGTTAAATAGCGTTTTCATTGCTTTTCAAACCACTATTTCTTTATGCACATTGTTTTATCTTTGATCAGTTGTGTAGGGACTTGCTGGAGAAAACATTTCCACAATTAATCTTGTGTTTGTTTGGGCATAATTGCATGCCACGAAACACTCACTGAACATAATTAGCTCCTTTGCACTACTAATCCAAAACTTTTTTTCTATGAAAATACTGACTTGCCAGATGGTAAGAAACCTCATGCTATTTCACCAACTGGAAATCTGAGTTCAGGTTCACAGGCCATGGAACAACAATGATGAAAGGATTCAGGAAGCCCCCAAGGGTAGAGGGATGACTGCCAGGCTATTCCTAAGCAAGATATGATTCTTGCCTCTCTCACAGTAAGATTTTTAACATAAGGAAGGCAGTGGATTAGTAGGCAAAAGCAAAGGTGGCAGTAAAAGGTCAGTCTAACTGCACGCAGCTCACAGAGCTGGTCATTAGAAGATCATCACAGGTTTCTTATTCTGAGGCTTTTTCCTTTTCTCCACTCCCTTTCCTTCTCCCCATCTTCTGCCTGGTTAGCCTCTCTGCTGCTACTGTGAACAACAAAGAGAACGCCTGCATGAAGAAGTGTTCACCTAGATGTGCAGAAAACAAACAAAATATACACACATAAGAAGGAAAGATGCAAAATTTCTGCTAAACTATCAGAGCTCAACAGAAGAGAATAGATTGCACTGCGTAATTGTTCATTAACAATTCTGTGTTATGCTTTTAAGGAAAAGAAGAACTTTGAGCCATTTCATCATGCATCTTTGTAGCTGAGGTTCTGTGCACTGCTTAAGGGAAGGCAGATCTAGCTGAGGTGGATGAGGGAAGAAAACAATAATCTAAAATCAGTGTACTTGTCCTGCAAATTAAAATTCTTGGCCTAAGCAGGACACTGAGCTGAAGATGTCTTAACTGCATTCTGCAGCCAGAAATTATAAAATCTAAATCAGGAGGGCTGAGTCTTGAAACTTTCTCTGAAAATCCTTCTACCATTTTTATATTTCTGTAAGTTGCATGTTACTTTTTAAGGCAGGTAGAACTAAAAATGTTTCTTTAAAAAAGGTAGAAAGCACCATGAGGGAATAGAGAGGCCAGCTGCTTCTAAAGGGCAAGAGAGCTGAGAGCTGAGGAAGGCAGCACCTGGCTGGGATGTCATGGAGAGGATGCTCTGGGACAGAAAGTGCACTGAGGGAGCTGGAAAACCCAGAAATATAAAGACCAGCATAAGATCTATACATGTCTCTTCACTTAAACATAATTTTAATCTTTCTTCTTTTCTTTAAAAACAGATGGAAACTAGCAAACATATTGTTCCAAGTCACAGCAAGTCCTTTAAAACAAGTAGAAAAAGAGATCTCAAAGGGCTTCTCATCAGTATGATCCAAAAACCTAAGTTCAGAAAAACATACAGTGCAATGGGCTGCAAAAATTCTGGACAGAAATCCCGCATGGCTCCTGGGCCAGGCTTGGTTGTGGTGTTCCTTTAGAGCTCATGAACTTCGCACCACAGTCTGCAAGAGGCACCTTTGAGTCCTGGCCTGCAGGTGCACTGCACACCCCTAGAATGGAGGGGCACCTGTCACAAGCCTGGGCATAACTAAGGCCTTGCTCTGTCTGTGAAGGGTTTATTATATCTGAGGTGTTATCATCGTCAGAACAATAGCCATAATACTACTAATAAAAATGCAGATAAGGCCAATCTTAATTTTACCTATCACAAAACTCCAAAAACCTTGCTGGAGAACAAAGTTTTGCTAACAAACAGCAGTATTTCATCTGTTTCCCACACAGTGATACAATTTAACTCACTTCCACGTTTAATCATTTATCTTTTCCTATTATTTTGTATTCTATCACTGAAAATGTTTTTTTTTCTCCAGCAAAAAGAAGAATGTGGTGAAGAAGAATGTAAATTTTGCAGTAGCAGCAGCAAGTAAATTAAAACATGGAAAGTTTTATGAATTAAATATGAAACTGGCTAATGCAATCAGTTCTGTACTATTTACATTATTTATTTTATTAAATTAATTTGTCTGTAGCTCAGTTTCCAGGGTGGTAAGGTTTTAATATCAAAGACACAGTAGGACACTGTAAGAGAAATGGCTTTGGAGCTGAGCAGAGAGCATTAGGGATCTGGCAAAGAGACTGGGTTTTGGGGTTTTGGGGTTTGGGGATACAAACATTTTGGAAATGTTGGTCTTTTGATAAGCAGGATGATAGCTTAAAGAGTTGACATTTAATCTGTGAACACTGGGCTACAAGACTAACATTTAAAAGAAGAGGAGAAGCAATTCACACTTTCTCGTGTCATTATTTAAGTATTTCTGTGAACTAAGACATCACTGCAATGGTCATATAGCATTTCCATTTTGAAATCTCCTTTGATGTATTATCCCCAAGGGATACTGTAACAGATGGCTATTCAACACACATGAAGTCTTCCAACCCATCCGCCTTTATTCCCAGCTACACTTCAGAAACCAGTAAGGGAAAGTGTGAAAAATGCTCTCAGTCCTACACCAGCAAGGGTTGTAAAATTCTGCTCCTGAATACAAATCCCCTTTTCATTATTTTTAAAGCATTCTATTCAGTATATACTTATTGCTATTTCAAGATGATCTTGCAGAAGGTATTTTTTTATTCTTTGGAGACTGGCTGTTTATAAAAAAGCTACTACTGACTATCCATCCAACCACCCATCTGCCCTTCTCCCCCAACATAAACCTTTCAAAATGCATTCAAAAGAAAATATTAAAGTCCCATTTCCCATTGAAAAATTGTTGCTAATATATTGTTCATTTTCTCATGAGAACTAATGAGACTGTCGCAGTATTTCTCCTTCCAAACAGGGAGGTCAGCTTCTTTAAACAATTTTCAAGGAACTGTACTCAGAATAAAAGGTTTTTCAACTGGAAATAAACTGTCACACAAATATTTTAAAAATAGTCCACTGTGGGGAATGGAAATGATGACCACAAAATACTATATTTTTAATTTATAGTACATATGAATGGACTAATTTCTAAAGAATAAGGATGGTCAAAGTAATCAGAGTATTTGTACACTCCCCAGAGGAATAGATGAATGATGTTAAATTTTCTGGAATTATGGGTAGTTACTTGTGGAGATTTGGATAAATTTATCCCTATATACACAAGTTTACTTCTTTTATGATTGAATAAACTGAAAGTTTCTTGAAGGGGAACATGATTTCCTTCATATTTTCACAGCACGTACTACAGCAATGACATAAATGTATGTTGTTCAATCTCACAGAATTAAAAGTGGGTGGATAAAGACAGAGCTGTAAGATGTTTCCAAAAGCATCACACTAAAACTATTTCAGATTTTCTTGAAAACATGACTTGAAAGCTGTCTAAAACATCACAAACTGTCTTATTAGATGGAGGCATACCCCAGTGGGGTATGTTACTAAAGGAGGCAAGGGTGTTTCTGTGGGAGGTTCTCTGGCTTCCGCTGCCTTGAACTTCAGTGAAATTTGTGTGGAGAACAAAAGATCTCCTTGAACAAACACTGGTGTAAATAGAAACCATTGTATTTAAATTTATAATCCTTCATTTGTTATAAAGTTGTCTGTAATTGCTTGTTCGTATATCATTTACACACTTTTATAATAATTCCTTTACAAACAACAATAATTATTTGGCAAAAATAAACCATGTCCCAGATTAGAACTTTTCTTCAAAACAGCAGCTAAGACTAATCAAGGAGGAGTCTCTCAGCTGACTGCTGAGAATATGGAAAATTATCAAACCTGAGATCAAAGGACATCTGATCTTTTAAAAGGTCTGCCCTTCAAAGAGAAAAGGGGAATCTGTCAGCTACAACTGACAAGCACAGGCTGAAAAAAGCATCTGTGTACAGTAGAGAAATGAAGAACACTTAAAAATTACTGAGAAATCCCAAGTATTTTGGCTGCTGCCGTACTAATAGTAAAAACTGACAATTTGTTACTAATGAATCCTAGTTAGTAAAGAAGTAGCTGCTTCTGTATCCTAACATTAATATCAATCCCATACCAAATGACAAGAAAGAACTAGGGGAATGAAAGTTAATTTTGAGTCTATGTCTCAGCAGGGAGATGTGGACACCTTCCAAGCTCCTTTTTCAAGGCAAATGTAAGATATGCAAAAGCCGATTCTTATGGCCATGGGCATATAGACCTCACGGAAACTGCCACACTTCCACCATGAATTACTGGGAGACTGGGAGTACTCAAATTCCAGCTACAGCTTCAAGTCACAGCACAGCTAAAAGCTTGAAGAGTCATTATTAAAATCAGCTCTCAGACTGTTTTGTGGTTTATTGATTATAAGGAATTCAAGTGTGGTCACTGCCTATAAAACATGGCAGAAGCTATGAAATAAAATTTCGTTATCCAAACTACACACTAATATTAGAACTTATGCCTAATATCAGTTATTTTAAGTTTTTTTAATGCACAGAAGAAGGCATCAACTTATTTCTTTCTTTTGTATTTTATTGTTTCCTAATTAAGAAAAAAATAGATGTCATTTTTGCAAGGCTGAGCACAAAGTAACATGCTTTGATTAGGTATCTGAACAGACAAGGCAAAGATCTTTTCAGAGAAACAAGAGCTCCCAAGGCAGAAATAAAGGCATAGCAGTACAGGGGGAGAAACAAAATCAAACTATGGAGTTGCACAACTGTGAAAAGCAGAAGTAGCTACAGCTCAGTGACATGCAGCAAGAGCAGAGATGCTACAAAGAGTTTTGCACCGAAAGTTGAGGAGCTCTGACTTGACAAAGGGAGCAAATACAGACAAGTAGATATCAAGAGTATTCATTCTAAATGATGTAGGCTTTGGTGATTATTTTGTAATATTTGATAAACCAAAGCAGTTTTAACCAGACTCAGGATAGATTTTTTTCCTAACCTTCGGCATTTGGTATTACAGAAAAGGTTAACCATGACTTAGACTGCAAACAATATCACCTGAATTAGTTCAGCTAAGTTTTCCAAGTTCAGAGCCCTGAATAATCTAAGAAAAGGAAATAAATACTTTCTGAGAATAACTAGGAAAGTGCTAATCTAGAAAATAAGCTAGAATTTGCTTCTGTCAGTAAACTATACTGAGTTTACTTGAAATGTAACAACAGCGATAAAATTTTGCTACTGTGGGTGTCCATAAATGTCTACCTTTGCAACACTTAACAGGGGTAGATCTTCCCTGCTTAGCCCTAGAACAAGTAATGCTGGAAAACTTCCTGCATGTATGAACAGCTTGTCAGTGGAAAGGCTGACGGTGCCATAGAGTTGGAATTCCTCTCATCTGATGAGACCTGTGCAACCTATATTAGTCACTGAGTGTCCCGGATTCCTCTAGGCATAATCTTTTTGGAGGATTATTTATCCAGCCAGCTAAAATTCCTGTTTTTCAAAGGGATGAATCACCTTCTAGAGGTGTCATAGGTAAAAAAATTATTGTAGATGATTATTTGAACTTAGTGTGGCAGGCAAAGCAACACAGTGTAGCCAAAGCAGAAGCATGTGACACCCATAAATTATAAAATATAAACCAAGATATAATTATTCTGCTTTGTCTGCAAACCAAGAGTAATTCAACTAAGTGTAACTCGGAGCAATATATCTTTGGTGGCTCTAAGAATGTGTAGCCAGACACAGGGTCCATGCATTTCACATAAGTATGTCAGCAACTAGTGACTACCAAACATGCAAACAAAGGACATCAGACATAGGAGATATCAAGGACAATCAAATTGAGAAATATGGTTAAACTAGTCCTCATGTTTACTGGGAATAATCGAGTATTGTGCAATAGCATTTGAATTATAATCAAGATTGCAATTAGAATAGAATAGAATAGAATAGAATAGAATAGAATAGAATAGAATAGAATAGAATAGAATAGAATAGAATAGAATAGAATAGAATAGAATAGAATAGAATAGAATAGAATAGAATAGAATAGAATAGAATAGAATAGACATTTCTGTTGGAAGAGACTTACAACAACCCTCTAGTCCTATTGTCTGACCACTTCTGGGCTGACCAAATGTTATTGAGAGGGTTCTACAAATGTCTCTTAAATACTGACAGATGTAACTGCCAAATAGCATAAAAGCATCAAGCACAAGGAGAAGAAGGAAGAAATGCCCATTAAATACGTTTAAATACCACGAGTTTTGTATACTTATTGCTGATGGTTAATAACATGTAAAATGAACTTCATTAGTATGAAATATACTTTTAACAAATGAGTTTAGTAACATTTTTGTTTAAACTTTGAAACTTCCCTGATGTGTCAGTCTTTAAAATATAGCAGAACAATCTCCAAATCCCTGAAAAACAGCAACAAACATGCCTGTATTGTTTGCAAACCTAATTGAGTTTGGACAAATCTGAAAAACATCTCCAGGTACTCACACAGTCCTTGATAAAATGTTTTTTCTATTAGAACATTCTCATTCTTGTATTTAGAGATAAAGAGAAGAAAATCACCAATATTGCAATAAAATTTAAAACACTGTTATATTTCTTTAAAAAATTTTAGAAGATAAACAAAAACCAAAACACTGGAGTTACAGTGTTTTATATTTTTCTAAAATGTTGCGACTACTTATCTTCTAATAACAGATTTTTTGCAAAGCTTCTTAATTTTTTGCCAAGCAACATTGCCTCTAATTTTCGTTCTGCTAGGAAGCATACTTTATAATTCTAAACCAAATTTCAATAGAAAACATTTTCCAATATATGTAAATCCCACATTATCATACTGTGCATTGTTAAATACTGTTTCTGCAGATCTTGTAAAACCACAGCACTGGTACCATAAATCTCTTCTATACTACTGAGATAAATAAATCTCTGGAGAAGGCAGAATATTCTTTTCTACTGCAGGAAATATGGAAGTGTATTAAACTTCTGAACTGAGATTTGGTTTCAGAAAATGCTAAGTGCCTACTTCCACAATCAGCTAAGATAAAGGTTTAGTATGAATCATGTGCACTTTAAACAGTTCTGACAAGAACAATGTATTATTAAGCATTGAACTCTGCCATAGCAAATAATATTTATCTGACAAAATATAACAAGTGACTGACATTTTCTATATTAATGTCATGTTTCATCATTTTAGAAAACTTATTTTCTTAATTGCTACAGAGTGCCCAATGTGTCTGAAGCTTTAGCAGATGTATGACACAGATCCTCTGTTCATAACATCGCACAGACTGACTTACACTCAGGGAATCAAACGGGGAAATTAAAAAATAGCACAAATATTTGTAATGTGACGTTGTGATGTAGAGACAAAAAGTGATTACTTAGACAGAATTTAGTGGAATAAACTGAGAACCATATGCAGTATTTGAAAGGTAGATCACAGGTCCCCCAAACTTCTAAAAGCCCATAAAGGATTCCTAATCCCAAGGTCTGAGAACTGCTACTTACATTAGGAAGAATAAGAACTGTTCCTCAAGAGAAAGTTACACAAATGAGGTTGAGACTCTCTGTGCTTAAAGATATGAGACTGAAAAATGTGCTTCCATTTCAGCAATGCATGAAGTTCACAGTAAAAAAAGTTAAAAGGTATTTTCTTTTATTACTGGAAAAAAAAAAGGACAGGTGAAAATAGGGAAGAGAACAAAACAGAAACACAGGGCAAAAAAGTAAAAAAGTGGGTTAGTTTTTTTCACAAATGCAGGTCTTGAGAGTGGGTCTTACATTCAAAATTCACCTGACTTCAATAAATACCATGATCTTCCTTGGATGATTCATGAACTGAAAGAATCATACATGCAGCATATTACTGAAAGCTAGACCTCTCATTAAGTAACATTTTGAAATTACAGACTTAAATGTGCATCTTACCTTATACTTCCATTATTCCTAAAACCTTTTTGCACAATATTTTTAGGAACAGCATATTTTGATTTTTTTGGTTAGGCATTCTCATGCATTTTTAGTTTATCAATATTTTCTTCTCTACTACAAAAATAGAACATACACTTTTCAGATGCTTGTCTTGGGACATTCTATTAGCCTGCACTTGAAAGCAAACACTGGGAATTGGACAAATGTGTCAAAACAACCTAGAGTGAAATCATTACATGTATGGATACCCGTATATTTACTGCAAGATTAATGTGGAGGAAAAGTGCTAATTTGAGAGTTGTCAAGTGTCAGCTCCACAAAAAGGTAGACAGCACACATTAGCAATGCCAAATCTATATAAAGTTGTGGCCGAGTTTCTCAGGTATCGTGGGCATGATATGCTCACAGATACCATTTGAGCTATTCCAGACTAGGCCAAACTAGGCCTCAGGCCTGGGCCTAGTAGGCCGCGGAACGTTCCGAGTACGTAGTAGCAGATAACCTTATCTCCTGCTACGTATGTGTTAAGGTATGGCCACTCGCAGCATGGAGGTAATGGCACTAGATCTCCATAGCCACCTTAATCCTAGATTGCTTACATACTTCTGTATGCTCACTGCCTATCACAATGCACCTGCTACTGTAAACTATCTGCTCTGTACTTAACCGGCCATCTCGCGGAATAAAGCGGAGTTCGTGCTGGAAACCATACTGGTTTGGTCTCACGTTACTCTAGTCCCCAGTCTTTCCAGGGTTCAACAACAGTGGCGCCCGAAACTTAGAGACAGAGCCCTGGATTTTAATGAAATATAGAGCTTCGATGCTGTGTATTAATTAGCTTCAATGCTGTGGATTATTTAGCTTCAATGCTGTTAATTAATTAGCTTAAATGCTGGAAGCCCTCGCTTGATTTTGGACGTGTGTGTGTCGCTTGCGATCTACGGTCCGGAATTCCGAGGCAGGCTGGGGAGCGTCGGCTGATTGGATTGAATAGACGGCGACAGTGACACCTGCTGTCAGTGGAAAGAAGGTAAGAGCAGCGGCGCGGATGGATTCACTCACGGAACGCGACTATATCGCTGCCACGCAGCTATTAGCGTCCATTGTCTCGAAACGGGGCGAAAAGATCAGAGATTCTGATATAAGTCAGCTGGCCCAATGGGCTAAAAAGAAAGGCAAGTTACAGCAGCCCTCGCTTTTGTTTAGCGAGACAGAATGGAAGGAGATCGGAGATTTACTGTGGGACTCGGTAGTTTCACAGGGAAAAGACGCAAAACTCTGTTCGGAGTTAGGTGTCACGTGGAAGAAAATTATAAATACGCTACAAACCTTTGCCGCGGAGCGCAGAGCAGCCCAAGCCGCGATTTCCGCATTGGAGAGAACGGCCCCTTGCTCTCCTGACCCGGAGACCGTTCCTTCCCAAGCGGAAGAGCGGAAAAAAGTATCCAGAGTTGCGAGATTTTTCGGAATTAATTCCACGCATCCGGTGAAAGGGAATGCGGCCCCCCTCTGTTCCTCCCTCCGTGATGTGGTAGACGTAGCCAGCCATGCGGTTGAGAGACCGAGCGAGAGGCCGGAAGTGTCCTTGCCGCGGTTCGGCGAGAATGGCGTGGGGGAGGAGACGAGCCAGCCGCCAGACCCGAGGGGCGTGGCGAAAGAGGAGGCAGGCGGGACCGGCAGCGGCGCAGGGCGGGCACAAGTGACGCAGCAAGGAGGCGGACTCGGAGGCGGTGCCACCGGCGGAGCGGAGCCAAACCCCTCCCCACCGGAACAGGAGCTGACGTCAGCTGCCCACATGACAAAAACAAAAACAGAGAACATGGCGGCGCCCATGACCGGATCGGACAACGAGAGTTCGATTCAACCTGAGATCCCTGCGCCCCCACAGCCTGCATCAGTGGGACCCGCCACCCATCCACGAGCGTCTCACTGTCCTCTGCCAGAATCTGACTCGGAGGAGGAAGTTTTGGAATCGGATAACAGCTGTGCGACGCAAACGCCGGAAAAGCCGCAGAGGTCAACGGAGCTGCAGCAAATTATAGCAGAGCTTGCTAAGCTCTCTAACCGGCAAAGTCAGCTGGAACAAAGGACATTTGAATTATCCAAAACTTTCCCGCAGAAACCATGTACCATACAACCTCTGTCATCATTACAGAGCCAGCAGGCGTTGCCATCCAATGCCCAGCAGATGGCGCTGCCTGCCAACCAAACTGATCCGCTGCTGAACCGCTGGGCTGAAGTTAAAAAACATGCCATCCTCGATAAGGACTTTGACGCAGCCAATGTTATAGCGTGCCCTGTGGTGATTGAGCAGAACGTTGCCAGATGGCAACCGCATGAATGGAAAGTACTGCAATCTGCAAAGCAGACAGTTAGTCAGTATGGAATTCGTGCGGAAGCTTCCAAAAGTATTATACAATACATCTTCACTGCTGATCTCTTGTGCCCTGCTGACAGTTCTAACATTGCAGCACTTCTGCTCACGCCATCTCAGTTTCTCATTTTTGAAAGAGAGTGGAGACGCCTGGCAACCGAGGAAGCCAACAGGCATCAAATAGTGGGGGATCCATTTTATGGGATTCAGCCGGACATGCTGACGGGCCAAGGAGCCTATGCCACGACGAATGTACAGCTGACCTTTCCCATCGAAATCCATCAACTCTCCCAGTCACTAGCCTACAGAGCTTTGCTGTTGGTGCCAGACAAAAAGAAGCCTCCATCCTATGCCAACGTCAAACAGGGAGCCACCGAATCGTTTGCTCAGTTTATTGATCGTCTTTCTACGGCATTGAGGGATGCCCCAGATTTGCCTGACGAGGTGCGAGACCACCTGTTTCGTTCTCTGGCATTTGAGAACGCCAGCGCACGCATGAAAACCATCCTGCCTCCCTCCCTCAAGGCTGTGGCGTGGACGAAATGTTGGTGAGAGCAGCGAGAGCAGAACAGTCCAACCAAACAGCAGCTTTCACAGCGGCAATGCAAAACGCAATGCAGCAACAGGGACATGTTATCGCAGCTGCATTGACGGGAAAGCCCTTCAACCGTTTTACTAACAAAAAATCAGCGGCAAAGTCCCAGTGCATCCGCTGCGGTGAAATGGGTCATTTCAGGCGGACCTGCCAAAAGCCTGTTTGGTGTCAACACTGCAATGTGGACACTCATGCCACAGAGGTCTGCAGGAAACAGGGAAACTTCACGGCCAGCGCGCCGAGGCAGCGCGCCAAGACACAAATCAATGCCTCAGCCCACCAGACCCCAAAAAAGACTCATTGAGACAGACCAGACCTGCTGCGTGGAGAAGTGTTGGTGTGGACATAACAGCAGCAGAAGAAGTCACCTTGCAAGATAAGGAAGTCACTCTGATCCCGACTGATGTCTCTGAACCCATCTATAATACAGTTTCCTCAGCTGGAGGTTTGATCTTGGGAGGAGCCTCCACGAGCAAACAGGGTATTATGGTGGTGCCAGGAGTCATCAATGCTAATTACACTGGACAGTTAAAAGTAATGGTTTATGCCCTGCAGCCTCCTGTGACAATCCCAAAGGGGAGCAAGATTGCTCAGATCGTCCCCTTTGAGAACATCCTGTCACGTCGTCAGTCCCAAAAGCAGCCTGCGGAAGCCGAAGGCGGAGCTGAGAGCTTTGGCTCTATGGGACACAGTGTTTTCCTTACAGTGGATTTACACGAGCGACCACGGATTGCAGTGAAACTGCAACGAGGCGATGAAATTATCGGCATCGAACCACTTCCAGACACCGGCGCAGACATATCTTTAATTAACAAATTACATTGGCCTTCTCATTGGCCTTTGACATCCCCCTATACCCGCGTTGTGGGTGTAGGAGGCCTGACTGTTCCCTCAATAAGTGCAGATCCTATTCGGATCATCTTTGAAGATGGACAAGTGGTTGTGGCTCATCTATATGTTGTGCCAATGCATCAAGAGATTCTAGGACTCCTAGGTAGAGATGTGCTTTCCCAAATAGGGATGGTTTTGACTACTGACCGGCATTTTCCTTAGTGGCCACTGCAGAGCAGCCACCCATTTTAAAAATCACCTGGTTGACGGATGCCCCTGTGTGGGTTGAGCAGTGGCCAATGACAGAGAAGAGGCTGCGAATTACCAAGCAATTGGTGCAGGAACAATTAGAAGCAGGTCACATTCGACCCTCAGTGAGTCCATGGAACACACCGATTTTTGTCATCCCTAAAAAATCAGGGAAATGGAGACTGCTACATGACCTTCGTAAGGTTAATGAGCAGATGCAAGCGATGGGTGCTTTGCAACCAGGCTTGCCAGCACCGACCATGATTCCGCAAGGGTGGGACATTGTGATCATCGATTTGAAGGACTGTTTTTTCACGATCCCACTCCACCCTCAAGATACTCAGCGCTTTGCCTTCACTGTGCCATCTATTAACAGAGCAGCGCCAGCACAACGGTATGAATGGGTAACTCTTCCTCAGGGAAGTCGTACCTCGCCTACCATGTGCCAGATATTCGTCAATTGGGCTTTGCAGCCGATTCGTCAGCGTTTTTCCAATGCAATGATTTATCACTACGTCGATGACATCCTTGTTGCTACTAAGGAGCCTCTGCCCACAGAGGACTTGGACTGGCTGATCACGCAATTAAAACATCGTGGTCTGACTGTGGCCCCGGAAAAAATACAGCGATCAGCCCCGTGGAAGTACTTAGGATGGCTGATCACGAGTGCACAAGTCCGACCACAGAAAATTACTTTACATACCAACATTTCAACGTTATATGATGCTCAGAGACTTTTTGGAGACCTGCAATGGGTTCGTCCCATTGTAGGAATCACCAATGAGGACTTGCAACCGTTTCTACCATGGCTACACGGTAATGATGCCAGTAGCCTTCGACAATGTACCCCTGAACAGCAACAAGCCTTAGTTAAGGTGTCAGAGAAGCTGCAACGGGGTTGGAGCATTCGCCGCATAGAACACCTGCCACTGTCACTGTTCCTCTCCAACGCAGATGCCTGTCCGTTTGCCATCATTTTTCAATGGCAAAAGAAAAAGGGGGAACACCAGTCTGGGTTAAAATCGACGGCTGGGGTGATTGAATGGGTGTTCTTGCCGGTGCAGCCGAAGAGTCGTGTTATGACAAGAACAGAAGCCCTTGCCATGCTCATCAGGAAAGGGAGAGATAGGATCTTAGAGATCGATGGGGAAGAACCGGCAGATATCAGTGTTCCGATCAGAAATGAAGATCTGGACTGGAAACTGAGACATTCTGTGGAGCTGCAAGAAGCATTGTTGGGTTTTACAGGTGTGGTTCACAACCGACAGCCAAAAGGTCCGATGTGGACTCTGATTGCACGCCATCAGTGGCTGGAGAAGCCTTTGTGTTCCATGACACCTGTGGACGGCAGAACAGTTTATACGGATGCCGGCCGAAAGACACAAAGAGCTGTGTGTGTGTGGAAACAGCAAGGAGAATGGAAGCAGCATTTAATCCACAGTGAAGCCGGAGACAGCTTGCAGACCATGGAGCTGGGAGCAGTGTGTTGGGCTTTGCAAACCTGGAACAAGGAACCTCTTAATGTGGTGTCAGATTCTTTGTATGTGGTTGGAGTGGTACAAAGAATTGAAGATGCACTCATTAAGACCACTCAGAATCAGCGCCTCGGAGAACTATTTCTGCGACTGAGGAGTATACTCAAACAGCGTCAGCATGCCTTTTGCGTGATGCACATTCGTAGTCATCAGTGCAACAATGGTTTGGGAGAAGGCAATGCACGGGCAGATGCTGCAGTCAGTTGCGTTGCCCATGTCCCTCCTGAAAGCAAATTTGTCAGAGCTCGCAACAGCCACGAGAACTTCCATCAGAATGCTAGAGCTTTGCGTCGTCAATTTCAAATATCTATGAACGATGCACAGGGGATTGTGCGTGCCTGCCCTCAATGTAGTCATCACGGGCCAGGTCTTGGCCTAGGCACGAATCCTCGAGGAATGAAAGCCCTGGAACTGTGGCAAATGGATGTAACACACATCCCAGAGTTTGGAAGGTTGAAATATGTTCATGTCACTATTGACACCTACTCCAAATTCATTTGGGCCACAGCACAAACTGGGGAAAGAGCTCTGCACGTTGAGAGACATTTGACTGTTTGCTTTTCGGTGATGGGAGTGCCAGCAGAAATCAAAACTGACAATGGTCCAGCTTATGCGGGACAACGAGTTGCTAGGTTTCTGCAAAAGTGGGGAGTCAAACATACTACCGGGATTCCTCACTCTCCTACTGGCCAAGCCATTGTGGAACGGGCTCATCGGACGCTGAAAGAGTATCTCGCAAAGCAGAAGCAAGGCAATGACCTAGATGTGACCAATCGTTTATCTAAAGTACTGTTCACTTTAAATTACTTATGCCTGGCAGAAGGGCGAGAAGAGCCTGCGGTTGTCATCCACCACCAGGCTGTGAAAGAAGGGAGACCACAAGCAATTCCAGGACTTTACGTATATCATAAGGACATGCGAACGGGTGAATGGCAGGGACCCAGTCCAGTCTTGTTTAATGGTCGCGGTTATATGTGTGTTTCTGCAGGAGAAGCAGGACCTGTCTGGGTGCCGAGTCGCTTTACCCGTGCGTGTCCACAAGAAAAGATACCAACCGGCGGTGACACTCACAGAGACAGCGACGACTTACCTGAAGCACCTCAAGAAGACGCGGAGAGTGCTGAAAATTGACTGTTTTAATACTATATCATTGCACTGTTGCTGTGTGACACTTAGAGGCACGATAAGTTATTGGTTAGGGTTTTAGGTTGATAGCCTGTGTGCTACACTGTGTGCTTGTCACAATGGGTGAAATGTTAAGCATGAGGGTGTTGGTTTTAATCAGTGTGGTAGTAAAAATAAGAGCAGGGATGTTTGACATTGACACAAGGGAGAACATGTGGGTTACTTGGGCCAAACAAACTAAACAGGATTCCTTTTGTTTATCTCTAGCGACGCCATCCAATCCTTTTAGAACCTGCTTGATTGGAGTTCCACTGACCTCCATGGCAGAGTTCAAGTCTTTAACTCCTGTCAGGATTGACCCAAAAGGTGATTTAGGGCCACAAGCTGCTGCCATAGCGCGAAACCTTCGAGCGGCTGGTCCAGAACCTCAGGAGCTTGATCTTTTAGGTTCTGTGCCAGGAAACTATTGTCTTGTTTTTGGGCGCTTTGCAGTGAATTCTAGTCTATTAATCATAGATGAGCAGCAATTGAAAGGCCACGCTACGTGGCTGTCCCCTCATTCACTTTTGTATTACAATTACTCTGAGTATTGTAATAGTTGGGTCAGATCTGTCACGCAATTGACAACAGCTGCTAAGAGATTGCCACCAGGAATCTTTTTAGTTTGCGGAGATAGAGCGTGGTCCACAGTACCTCAGAACAGTGTCGGAGGACCGTGTTATTTTGGCAAACTAACTCTGTTCGCACCTAGCATTCACCAGGTTCTAGGCTTGCCAAGGAAGGCTCAACGAGTCAAGCGCAGTATGTCTCAGCTAGGTCCCAACTGCAAAGATCACGTTACCCTATGGCAGCCTCCAGCCGTGATCTCAGCATCCATTTTTGCCCCAGGAGTTGCTTCAGCACAAGCCCTCACACAACTGAAACATTTAGCCTGCTGGACAGGAAAACAGATTAACATAACGACGAAGTTGTTGAGTGAGCTTGCTGAAGATGTTAGTGGCATTCGCCATTCAGTGCTCCAGAACCGAGCCGCGATTGACTTCCTTCTTTTGGCTCAGGGGCATGGATGCGAAGAGTTTGAAGGCATGTGCTGCATGAATTTATCAGACCACTCACGGTCGATACATCAACAGTTAGCGCAGTTGAGGGACAACATGAAACATCTTGTAGTTGAGAACACTCCGTTTGACACTTGGCTGAAGTCTTGGAATCTCACTGGGTGGATTGTGGATTTAATTCGTTTTGGTATAATGATCTTTATTGCTGTCATAGTAGTTTTGACAATAGTGCCTTGCTTGATACAATGCATGCGCAAATTAGCTGACCGTGCCTTAACGTCAGTTTGGATAGCCCAAAAAGAAAAAGGGGGAACTGTGGCCGAGTTTCTCAGGTATCGTGGGCATGATATGCTCACAGATACCATTTGAGCTATTCCAGACTAGGCCAAACTAGGCCTCAGGCCTGGGCCTAGTAGGCCGCGGAACGTTCCGAGTACGTAGTAGCAGATAACCTTATCTCCTGCTACGTATGTGTTAAGGTATGGCCACTCGCAGCATGGAGGTAATGGCACTAGATCTCCGTAGCCACCTTAATCCTAGATTGCTTACATACTTCTGTATGCTCACTGCCTATCACAATGCACCTGCTACTGTAAACTATCTGCTCTGTACTTAACCGGCCATCTCGCGGAATAAAGCGGAGTTCGTGCTGGAAACCATACTGGTTTGGTCTCACGTTACTCTAGTCCCCAGTCTTTCCAGGGTTCAACAACATAAAGTTTACACTCTCTAGAGCATACAGGAGTTGCTATATTCAGTAATGAAGTATAATTCAATATTTGCAGTGCTTTGCTTCGTCTTTTCTGCAGAGAAAGTTTAAAGCACAACATGATGCTAGTTTTATATTTTTGATGATCTTGAAAGTTTTATACGAACTCAGTTCAGAGAACAGAGATTATTAAACAAGAAAATATCTTCAGCATGAAACATCTTGCAATCATATAATCTTTTACATCTTTTATATATGAGAAAAATGTTTTAAAACATGCTATGCCTCTCACATAGCTTTTTGATGGTTTTGTCAGTCTGCTTGTTTTCCTGCAGTGAGATCCCTTGCACTCATTTTCACCATCCTTTCAGCACACCTTCTTTCGTTTTACTATCTGAAATGTCTGGCTTTGTGCTGTTACTAAACACACAGTCCTGAAGGGCTGCTGCACTGCCTACTTACACACTGCAGCAGCGTTGAACTCCATCAGGATATTCTTTCAAGTGCTTTGAAATACCTTGAAATAGAGAAGGTATTATAGAAAAGCAAACTCTTTTCTATTTTATCCATGTAAACAGAAATCTATAGTGTCTTCTGTTGTGAACTAACAAAGGCTGCTGCATGACAGATGAAATGTAATTCAGGAGACCCACCATGAGAGTAATCCTTTCAAATGCATCCAGGATTGTTCAGATGATGAAGAAAAAATGTGGCCATGAGTATTCATACAGTTTATTTTAAATAAAGTTAGGATGAGTAAAATATTAAACTAGATGAGATTGTACGGGGCCTTGAAAGACATTTTTGTACTTAACACCAAACAATTCTGTAAGCATTACCCCAGTCTGTGACCAAGTGTGAAAAAATACTGCTAGGACAAATTAGGAGTGAAAATATTACAAAAAGACATCATCAAACTGAAAAAAAAAAAGATTTTTTAAATGACAATTAACATTTTTAAATTAAAAAAAATAAAAGAGTTTTCCTAAGAGGACCCTACATTTTGTTCAGGTAGCCTAATAAAAGATGTTACTTTTTGCAATTACTTTTCCTCTTTATATAACTGGATTAGCAAGGCCATACTAAGTGTATTTCTGGTGAATTACCCAGCACCCCAAGAGACTTTTCAGTTTATTGTTTCATGCTTCAAATTGTACCTATCTAGCAAATGTATTTGCAATTTGCTGGCTATTTTCCATTTTAGCTTGCAATACACAGAGGCTGTGAATTATAACGAACAGTTCAAAACTACAAGCATTTCTCACATACACAACTGAGAAAAAGGTATTCCATTTATGGTAGCAATCCTTTTCTTAGTGTTAAAGCATGTTATGAGTTTTAGAATTAGCCCCAGGAGCTGGGAAATGTTCCTCACTGGCAAAGCACTCTGACTATAGTGGCTTGAAGGACGGGTTGGTTCATAAAAAAAGGAAAGATTAGCTCTGCTATGTGTATTTAGCATTTACGTGCCACAAAACAACATCAGAATGACAGAGGAGATCTTTAAACATGACACAGTAATAAGAATCTTCTGGTGCATGGTTGTAAGACAAAGATATGGTCTCTTTCTCCGCAGACGTTGCCAGTCCTGGACAGATGGGGCATGGCAGGGGCTGGGGGAAGGCATCGCTGGAAGAGCTGTGTGCTGTCCCTTGCTGTGGACAGTCTGTGGCCATAAGTCTGCAGCACAGCATTGGCAGGAAAATCCTGCTGGGGATGAAGTCCTGACATCACTGACCCTGGCAAACATCCCACAGACAAGATTTTTCCCAAGTTTTTAATACTTTAACATACTGTACAAACCAGACACAGGATAAACCCATTTTAGCTTACAAAAGGTTTTGGGATTTTTTACCTGACTTAGAAAAAAAAGCTATTGCACATAACCCAGACATCAAGGAGGGATATAATTATTTTTAAAAGTGGAATGTATCTTTATACAGAAGAGAAAAATGAAAGCAATATTCTCTGAGAGATTGCTTAGTGTCATCACTATGCTGTCACTGAAAGCCCTGTTAGTACTGGAGCTTAATTTAGAGTTTTACTGAAATTTCAAAATTATCAAAAAATGACGTATCTTTTTCCTATTCCAAATTTAATGAAAAAATATGTTACCCTTTGTTGCAGAGAATCATGAAATCTAAAGCTACCTTTCTTAATGCTATGTAATGCTTATTCTATGAAAAGTTTTAATTAGTCTCCAAAAAGTTGGCACCATTCCATTTTAAAGATATAAATTGATTCTTTACTTCAAAACCTATAGGAAGCATCTCTCTATTAATTTTTTTACACAGGAAACTTTGATAGATTTAGCCCCTTATGAATCTCATTTAAAAATACATGCATTTAAATGCCAATTGGGACTTTCTCCAGAGAGCTAAGAATAAAGGTTTTAAAGTGGATTCAGGAAGAAGAATAAAGTTAATGTTTTTATTCCCAAGGTAACAGAATCTTTTCCAGATAATACTGGTATCTGCTGCTATGTCTACTTCTGGTAAACAGAATCATTTCTCCTTAGATTATACAGTTTACTTTTCAGAAAAAGCACCCAGGTATTCTGACAAGGAAAAAGCCTCTGAAGAATAATCAAACCATATTTTTATCCACTGTATCAATGCTTTGTTGAAACTAAAGGTGTTATATTATTACTACTTTTTGTTTCACTAGTCTTGGTTTCTGCAGCAAGACACTATCAAGAGCACAAGACCACAATGATGAATAAAACTAGCATAGGTAGTAGCATATTATGAAGTCCCATAGAAAAAAGGAATATTATTTGAAACAGAGATTATACTGATGTTGTTTACTAAGTTCATTTTACATAGATATTTATCACTGAGTTGGAAGAATCCTTTCACTTGGGCTTTTTAAATTATAAGTGTGATGTTTTTAAATTATGTATATTAAATCACATTATTATGTATATTAAATCACATTTGATTTTCAATAGAACAATCATTCACTTTAAATTTTGGATTCTGCAAAAATAGTATGTCTGCTCTGACCTCACATTTTTTGACCAAAAAAGGAAAAAAACTTCAGATTTAAAATAATAGAAAAAATTGCAGTTCTTTCTGAGCTTACAAACATGAGATACCTGGAGGTAAGATTACTCAAAGAATATTTGCATTTCTTTTAAAATTTGCTTTATAATATATCATCTGTCTAGCCTATTTCTACTTTTCAGTCTCTGTAGAACTTATCATAGAAAAAGATACAAACTTTTATTTTTTGTATTTTCATTTTTTTCCCTTTTGTTTTCAACATGTTTGTGCAAGCATCATTTATAAGTGTGTGCTCTCTTTTCCTGTATAACCCTGGGAATATAGAAGATTTCTTCAGTGTACCAAGAAACACAGATTTATGCTCATAGGATAAAAGCTAACTGTAGAGGTTAAGTTTGGTTTCACAGGATTTGCCTCTCAGGTTATAATTTCAAAGGCCCAGTGTGCTGTTAGGGCCACAGCTCTTTTTGATGGATAAACCCTTAATAACTTGAGACATAGTAACAGGGGGAAAACTAAGGTTACTACACTGTTCTACTTCAGGTAGTGTGAGATTCACTAAAAAAATTTGCAAGTCAGGGAGAATGTGAAAGCTCAGCTGGCAGTCGATATTTTTTTTCCTCTCTGTGAAGTCTGCAGCTTTTTTCTATATATAAGCAATCTATTTGAATGTGATGAAGTACCAAGGTTTCACACACTTAAAGACAAGTGATAAATTGAAATGGCATGGCTCTGTTGCTAGTTTACTGCTGAAGTAATCCAAATACCTTTTTAGTTTTTGTTACTGTCAAATTAATTTGTGTAAAATGTGCCAGGAGAGAACTCTAAAAGCAAACCAGGGAAGATAGATATCCCATTATAATCTTCTATTTTAGTGCAAGACCTACTTCAGGCTACAGTACTTCGGGAAACTTCAAACTAAAACATAGATGTAAAATAAGCCTTTCATACAAACATATTTGCATGCAAATGCAAATATAAATGATCAAGGCAGTATGTTTATTATTTTCTTTTTTAAGAATATAGTTCAAACATGAGATGAATGCTACAAGATACATACAAGATCTTCTTCTACTTTTATGTGAATTGCATCTTTTTCTACACACATTGCAAAATACATGGTTTTGAAGAAATTTGGAAGGGAAGAGTGAATATTATATGGGGGAAGAGATATGAGTTTTTTGATACGCACTTTGACTTATGTACTAAAATCCATTTTTTGAACAAGCTTCCACTGTGCAAACATACCTGTTTATACTGGTATGGGCACAACTAATGGGGCTAGTAGTGCACTCAGCAGTATAAGGAAACGATGTAGACTTTAAACATTTGCATTTACCACTGCTGCTTCTTGAAAATGAGATGCTGAGACAACAGAAAAGTTCTTATGGAAGATCTACAGGAAAACTATCTCAGGGAACCTAACAGTAGGAAGATGTAAGACAGTTCTGAATGGGATCCATAATGACAAAAAGGCATTTCTTCTCAACTCACGGGATTAAGTGTAAAAAAAAGATTTGAGCCTTCTTTAGCATATTTTGTCCTGTTCAAATTAAACATTTTTCATTTAAAAACTAATTGCTTTGTAATACTATCAAACTCTTTACTTGAAAATACAATGGTTTCTTTGAAAACTGATGTGAACAAAAATTCACTCTGATATTACAAACATTTTAATAACTATGAAAATTAGATTTAGGCTCTGCATGGTTCCACTCACTAAGTATAATCAGATCTTAAATTAACTAAGGAATGTTTTGAACTGTGACCTTATGCCTTCATTGATGCATGCAGAACTCTAAAATTCGTCTACAAGACATAAGACTTTACAGCATATTTGAGTACAGATATCATGAACATGAAACTGTTTCTTAAGTCCTGTATTACAGGACTTACCATAAAACAATACAAACCTGAGAGAAAACAGAAAACAATACACACCTGAGCTTGTCAAAGGGGAGTGTTATATCTCTTCACAGCTTGAGGATACAGAGAACACAGAAGTTGCAGCAACATCAGAACTTTTGGAGGAGCATGCCTAATTTCACTCCAAAGTGCACGTTCATTTTTTTTACTATTCAGTCTGGAAGAGTCATACGGGTATTTCTGACTTATCCTATGCATGGAAACCTGAATTAGCAGTATTTTGAAGAATAAATTTCAATTAGTATCTCATGGTTGTCACAGAATTATAAGAGTCTTGAAAAAAATGGATCCTGGAATGCCTGTGTCTAATTGCTAAAATTGTAAAAATCATCATCTGGTGTGCTCTTTCTACCTGGCAAAGCCTCTGAAATGTGAAGGTGATTACATTAGGTGGAGCTATAACCTGCCAAGGAGTAGTCATGGAGAATTTTGTAGGTTGTCACTTCTTCTGATCCCTCTCCTTTTTCAGTGTATTACATCTTGTTTTGGTCATAGGCTTCCCCTGGCTGTCACTGGAGGTAGTGTGTGCAGGGCCAAAATTCAGTGTTGGATACCAGTTTCACATCTGTTACAGAGTAGTCCAGAATCTGTTATTTTGGCATCTAGATGATACAAATGCTGTTTTTTTAATAAGTTGCAAATTAAACCCAAATTTTAATTTGCATAATATATAAATATGTGAATATGTTTGGGCATAATACAGAATTGAAAATACTAAACTGCTGAAATGATAGTACTTTTAAACTTTCTGTTATTTCTTTTGTGCATTTTTAGTGGAAGGAAGATGAGCTTTTGGCTTTAAATTTTCTGACTGGCTAAACTACAAAAAGCTGAGTCCTGCTAAGGTGATCCAAAAGAAAAATTGGGAAGGTTTGTAGCTCCTTGCTTTCCAATCTTGGTTGTGTACCAAGTCAAAGCTATATTCTACAAATAATAACCTTGGCAGCATTGACTAAAGGTTTTAATAAGCTCTAACCCCTTGGCTCAAGTACCCCCTGATATACATTAATCCAATGGCTGTAAAGCAGTCATTGTGGGGACCATTTACTGTACTATTAAGAAACACCATGGAGTGAGTCGTCCAGAAGATATCTGGTAAGTCATTTTACCATCATAGAATACTGAAAGACTTTTTTTTTCTTATTAAGTTGACTGAGGCTGCACAGATTTTTATTACTAAAATTGCATGACTTCCACCAGAAGTGGAAGTGCTATTTTGCGGAATGATAGATTTTTTCCTTCCTTTCTTTCTTCCTCATTCTTTCTAATTGTTGATCAATGATCCATGATTCATATTGCAAATTATTCATCATGTTCAGATTTATATCTTTGCTAGGAAAGAAATATCAGATCTTGTCATCACATCATATTAATGATTGTGGTTTCCTTCTACTCTCATTTCAACAGGTGATATCTCACTAATATGAGGTGTACAAGTAAACAACCTCCAAAGCTTGTAATGTGGTCTCCCAGTTTCAAGAAGATATATTGCATGGAAGAAGAGACAGCATTGGTATAAGCCCTAACACATACACATTTCAGAACAGCATTACTTTAAATTATATTGGGATAGATTGCCTGAATGAAAGCTTGCAATTAGAAAATGTGATACTGAGTAACAGATCTTGGAGCTTGCAGGCATTGTTATCAAGGGTCACAATCAAGAGTTTTCATGGGACTTGTTCTCATGACCACAGAGGTCTGATGATCACATGATAGATTCCTGTTTTGCACCAAATGCAATTAAACACATTTTCAATAATTCCAACAGGACGTACATCATAGAGACATAAATGATGCATATGTGAAAGAGGAAGCTCTATGTGTTAACTACAGAGGAACTATCATGGAGTTATTGTGACTTCATGCTGCTCCTAGTACCAGTTTTCCTATTATACACAACTCTTTACTAAATTTTCGGACTGACAAGAGAAGAACTAAAACTGTGCTGTTTCCTGAATCTGACACTGAGTTGCAGGAGCTCTTAATTAAAATCTACATAAAATTTCAAACCCTAATAGATGCTAATCTGCAGTGCCCAAATCCTCAGAGCAAGTAAATTAAAAGAACTATACCCAACTTTAATTAACATTATCTCAAATACCAATCAAAGGAAGATGAATATATTTTATGATTTGTTTTGCAAACATATTTGCTACTCTGTTAGTAGACATTATCCTTCTCATCAAATGTAACATTCTATGGGAATTAACTCTGAAGAATTATTTTTACTTGTCTCTTCTGCAGTGAAAGAGAGAACAAATAACTTTAAAATTCTGATATCAATCTCAACATTTCTCTGACAAGACCATGATTATGTTCAACAGAAAACTATTTCTGTACTTTTATAGTTTGAAATTTAAAAACAAATAAATAAATCTGTCCATAAAAATTATTTTTCAAAAAGAGCCCACACAGTTTGGAAAAGGCTTTGATTGCTTGGATAACAATCAGGAATTAAATTATTTAACAGCAAAAGTTCTGCTTAATTAAAAATTTAATATATTACAGAATTAGCTGTCAACACTAGAATCAGCAAAATTATTCAGCTTGAACTGGGGTGCTTCATTTGTTCTTTCAAAATAAGAGATGGAGAAAGACACAACCTAACACGGGAAGCAGTCTGAAACATGCAGGTCCTTGACTTTATTAAGAAGATCCTATAGACACGAAATATATAAAAACAAATGTTTGCAAGGTCAGGATCCTAGTCCAAATCAGAAAATCAGATTTAGGTCAAATTAAATACTTTTATTTGGTCCATAACATATCTATAAAGTTTGAAGTACTGCTTAAAACAAAAAGTGTTTGTTGCTAATATTTGAGAAAAATTTTTCTTCTCCACTCCTGGACTTTAAACATGGCCAGGTTAGGAAAATTCATGATGTCTAGTATATTTTCCAAACTACTCATTTTAGAACAGATGGAGTACAAAACAGAAAGGTGTGCAAAGAAACGTTTGTACAATCTAAAATGCAATTTGATGCCCTTGATAATCCTCTGAGAGACTGCAGCAATAGAAAAGTAAATTTACTATTTTCTGTCTCTTGATAAATGGGATTCCATCAGTGTTAACACATAACTTTTGACAGTTTACTGTCTTATGTGCTAAATAAAAGAGTTTACTGACAAAATGAAAACTATTTTCCTATATGCACAGACATATAGGTAGGAAGGGACATCTGGAAATCACCTTGTCTGACCTCCTACATGGGAGGACTCCACCAGCTCAGATTGCTCAGGGCTCTCTGGGCAGACTTTTTTACTATCTCCAAAAATGGAGATTTTCCTAACTTTTTCAATACCCAATGCATGACTTTGCCATAATGAAAAAAAAAATAACAACAAATACCTTAATGTCTGGTCAGAACTTCTAGTGCTGTGCCTGTTTTCTCTTGTCCCATGCCTCTGCATCTCAGAGTCTGGGCCTGCCTTCCCCCTGAGGACAGCTGGGTTCCTCCTTGCAGCCTCCCCCAGCAAGGCTGAGCAAACCCTGTCCTTGAACCTCTACATGTGTGCTACAGGTCTGTCACAGGGACCTTCACTGGGCTTATTTACCAACCCCTCTGCAGGGAACCCCCCAAGCACACTGTCCTGACTGCACGTGCACCAAGGCATGGAAAACATCACCTCCCTCAAAGGATCATACGAGCACTGGTACACTACTCATCATGTTCCAGTAATGTTTTGATTCTAAATGAAATAAACATATACTTCTAAATAAACACATACACTTTGGTTTGCACATTCATTGCCATACAAATACACATTTTTAACCTTCCAATATGATGTGCAATCATGTAAACAAGGTGTTAGAGTAAAATAGTCTTATTTTAGGATTGGGACCTTTAATGACATGAGTACTTCTTTCACCAAAGCATGTATCTTAACCAAAAATGGAATCAGGTGAATAAAAATTTCCTAAAATTTTGCAAACTAGATTTAGATCAAAAATTAAGATTTTTTTTTTTTTTTTTTTTTAGTAATCACTGTATGAGCTTTGACAATAATCCATGTTCATGGAAGTAAAAATATAAAGAAGTTAATACATTAAGTGCTTTTCACCTTAATTATGTCCTGGCAAATCTTAATATGAATGCCAGCATGAATCAAAAATCCCTGCACAGTTAAACTATACATACAGAAGTCAGCAAAGATCCCTTTGTGCCTCTTATGCATTAAAACAAATATTTTTTTAATTCTATTTAGACAATACCTTAAGAATCTTGCAGAGATATTATCAAATATAAGGGTATTTCAAGCAGTAACTGGAGAGAGATAGAATTGTAAGGAAACCGATGAAGGAGTATACAGGCTTTCACAAATGATTGTATTTGAATGCAGAGCTGTTCAAATTAGATAAGTAAAAATGATGGTATGATTCTGACAGCTCTCTGATCTCTTCTAATATTTCATTAATGATGAAATTAAATTTCATCAATACTCTTTCAACATTTTTCCTGGTTTATTTCAATATAAGTGATGTCCAAATCAGTTGTATGTGTCTCAGACTACCACTTTTTCCAATGGGGTTGAAAAATTCTTTAAAAGTTCTTGCATTCAGAAATACTAAATATTTGCATTAATAATTCATTGAGCTTGAATTTGTTACATAAATTCTGTTCCATAAGCAGAATGACTGAAGCTTTATCAATGCTAAATAAATTACATTTACAATAGAGAAAATTAGCCAGAATGCATAAAATAAGATTTGACATAACTAAGACAAAAAGCAAACTTTTCATTGCGAAAAAATAGAGTAGCCTTAACTGAGAGCTTTTAGTCACATGATAATGGCCATATGCATTGGTTTAAATTAGAGTCAAGCTAAATATTTTACTTTTCAAAATAATTAGGACAGCTATAGGGGACTTTTTATTCCCTATAATGCAAATTCAGTTAGCCATGATAATTTAATGGACAGTCAGGCCACACAATCTTATTAGCAAGGCTCCCCTTCAGCAGCTCCTGGAGTGAATTGTCATTCTGCACAGAAAAGCCACCATCCCAATTTGCATCTCACATGTAGTATTCTCTCAGAGGGACAAGCATATTTACCCTTCGAGCTTTATTTATCATCAGTCATAACACATAATGTCCTATCCATTTTATTCACCGTAGATTTTTACAAGTTCAAGCTGTGCATCCATGCTATTTACTACTGGTAACTTCATGCTTCATATGCAAAGTCTTTTTTTCCGATTGTAAACAGTTTCACCTACTTCATTTTTGCCAGTAGCCAGAGATAAATAATATGGAATGGCATTGATTGCATATTTGCATTACATATTCTGTTTAAACACAGGCTTCATTTCTTCTTTAATACCCAAGAGAGAACTAGAAATGTCACTGACCCCATAAGAGTCATGCCATTCTCCAAGGCTACATTTATATAGCAGAGTGAAGGTGCACTGCTGGCAGAAGAAGCAAAAAGATAACAGAAGAATCTGCAACATCTGCCAGCAAGTCAATGTACAAGTCCCCAGTAGATCATTCCGAGCCCTCACTGTCTACTTTGCCATCACTCTCCTCCTCACCTACGTTAACTTTATGAGTGTAAGCACAGGGAAGGGTTTTCTTGTTAAAATCACACTTTTGTATTGCCACCCTTGACTATCTCGGCTGTTCTAAACTAAGAAAAACAGGGTTTTCTACTCTGCCATTGACATATTTGTCTTAAGCCTCTTTGAATGGCAGTTTGGAGCACGGGGGCACAAACGGGGTCAGCAGATATTTCCAGACCTGGCAGAGCTCTCTGTGGGAAGTGTGCCCTAGCTCTGTGCCTTACTGTGCAATTTAATGCAGTGATGTTCAGTGCGCTGCTCTGAGCTGTTAAACTCTTCCCACCTCTTGTCTTAGAGGCTGCTCCATTTCAGGGAGATGTGTAATCCTTGCACTAGTTTATGGCTCACATATGAAAGTTTCACCAGATGGCAAGATCATCACCAAGATGATGTGCACTTTTAGGATGTGTGGCATTCTTTGCTGTTTTGTAAGTAACTCAAAACAGCAGAAAGAGATCTGCTTCCTCCTTCAGCTGTCCACTGAACCTCCATCAAAGATGACAGAGCAGATGAAGCAGAGGTATTCTCACAAGTTGCAGATATCTTCTTGGTTTAAATATTTCCTTTACCAGCAGTAACCTCTGCACTCCACTAGAGGTATCATATTTCAATTCAACTTACTGTCTAATGTAATTTTCTTATTTTCTGCTTTCACCTATTTCTATTCACTAACAGTAGTTACAGAGAGAAATACTAGATCAGTCCCCAAAAAATCATCATAAGAGGCAACATTCTACTACTGTTAGCAATTGAATTTGCCCATTGAGGGTTAACAGTTAAACCATTCCTATCTTATAGCTGAAAGGGATGATGATTGCCTTTGAAAATCAAATTAAAATAACTAATAAATCCAGCATATTCTTTTCAGTGTCATCCTAGTTTATAGTTTCCTAGCCACAGTCTATACAGGTTTGTGTTGTTTAATGAAAATGTGGTTAAACAGATAGAAATGTTTTTCAGATATTTTATTCCATGAATTTACAGTACAGAATAGGTAATCATAAAAATTGGCCTCTACAGTGATGCTGACTAAAAGCAATTTACTCATTTGAAGCTTATGAATGTAAAACTTCTGTCAAACAAAAAAATCTAGGCATAGGTTCAACAAGATCTAGTTTTGAAAATAAGTACATTAAAGATAGATATATTTTTAGGAAAAGGGCTAGGATAGGGACCTGGATGGGCCAAAAGAGATGTTTTTGACAAGGTATTCAAACTACCTGTGTCAGAAGTTTCCCAGGAAGATAAGGAGGATAATAGGTTTTTTGCCCTTACACTGGATTGTGAAGCTTAACTCATAAAGAACCTTATCCAAAGACATTAAAGCCAATAGAAATCTCTCATTGGCTTTAATGAGTTTTTGTTCAGGTTTTTTCACGACAGCTGAAAGACTGCCATTGATTGCAAGCCCTAATTTTATAAAGCTCTTTCATATCCCCAGTTTGGAGGCATTTGGAAATACATAAATGTATAAATAAGAGCCTTGTAAGATAAAATTTGCCAGTTTTACATTTTAAAATTATGAGAGAGCTTCTCACTGCACGTGTACATCCAGGAATATATCAGTTATTCCATGCACTTATTAATTACTGCTACTTAGATACCCTCACACATTGGTTGGATAACCATCTCTGCACTGCTGGATGACAGCTCTAAACATTTAATCTAAACCAAGCAGAATTTATAATGGCTTTTCCTTGATTTAGCCAGAATATTGGACATAGAATATAAATTGTCACTTTGCTTTTATGCTATTATCCTGACTATGCAAGCAAAGACAATACCTGATCTGGCATAAAGTTAACCCTTTACATTTTTTAAGAAATTTGATGCAGCAGAAAGGTTTAATATTTTATCAATTCTTTATAATATCACTTGTATTTCTGATCTAAGAAAGCAGAAGCATTGCCAGGAATGTTATTTTATATTTCCTCTGCTGTTGAACTACAACTCACAGTAAAAAGTTCCATCAAATAGGAAAATTACCAGAACTGAAAACAAAAAGAAGGAACTTCAAAAAGTGATATCCTAATTATAGAAGGTATTCATTATCACATTTCTGTAGTGTGCCAAATAAGGAATGCTAACCTAATATTATAAAAGCTTGACTTCACTCAGAATTTAGAAACAGCAACAGTCAATTTAACAGAAATCTCCATCCTGGTCCAGGTAACTGAAGAAAAAAATCCAGCAATATGTAGTTTTTTATCCCTTAAATAACCGTAAAAATATGCAAGTTCTCTAGATGTTTATTGGCTTCTATTCAAAACAGCTATTTTTACTGTTGTGAATGGCTGACAGATTTCCAGACCTGAAACACATCACTATTAAAACAATGGTGTTATGTATCACCTGCCATTCAGTATTACACAAAGCATTTTTTTAAAGACAATGTACAATGGCCATGAACTAATTTAGTCCCATATTAAGAAAAGGTAATTAATATTTAAGTTTTGATCATATACAAAGCTAATGGCATTTCTTATTCAGCACTAACAATAGATACCCTGTTATTTTTTTAATATCAGTTTAGGTATTAATTTCATTCAAAGACACAATTAAGCAGAAAGGAAATATTAAACCTTTACAAATCTTAGTTTAAACATTTTCATTTTACTTACACTTCAGGAAATTATGTCTCTCCCTTAAAAATACAATTTTAGTCCTACCAAACCATCAGATTACAAAATATTATGTATTTTATAACATTTTTATGAACTAAATAAACACAATTTAATCAGGCCAATTTTTACAGTTTAGAAATTCATCTCTCCAAAGGTACACCTAATTTAGCACTTGATTGGTACCAGGGTTTTTGCTATATCAACCTAACCCATTAGGCTATTACATATATTGTTATTCTCCAAGAGAAAAAATTATTCCAACATCTGTTCTCAATGTGTTTCCCCATAATTTCCTTTTATGCCCCATGTAACTCATTAAGTTCATCTACAAAGCATTAGAGTCTATCTGCACTATAAATGTCTTTCTACTATACGATCACATGAAAATAGAAGAAATGGTAGCCTACAACACAGTCCACTTAAATCCCCACTATTTCTACTGCATATTTTGATCAAAACAAACATAATTTTGAAAGTCAGAACTGTGGCACACATAATGTTTAACTAATGTCTTAAGTTACCTATATCCTAACAAAGTGAGAAAAACATTTTCATGTCTTACCGTGTCTGCTCCTTACCACTGCTGCAGTCTTATGAGAGATTTTTTTTATCAAAAAGTACATACCTTCTGAATGGCTTGAAAGAGTGATCTTAATATTTTAATTCACTATTATTAAGACAAAATAATCTCCAGTAGAAAATGTCCCAGTAACCTAAAATCTTACATGTGTAGGATGAAAAGAACCTGGAGTGCAGTGTGTCCTTCTAAATGCACTTTTAATTTTCTTCTACAGACAAAAAAAACCCCTATATTTTATTATTCTGAAGCTAGTTTCAAACCCTGTGATCTCTTCTGCCCCTTCTGCTTGCATTCACCAATTGCTGTTCTAATTTATTTTGAGAGAAAAATACCTATTTACAGCTGACTTGCCCATAATGTATTCATCAAAGCAATGCAAAGGTCATTCTTCCTGCAGAAAGATAAGGAACCTGTCCTGCTAGCTCTCAAAAGTGCCATTGCTGTAAGAAAAGTGACATACTATCTGATGTTAGCTAACAATTGATGATTAATGTGGGGTCAAAGCCTAGTGAAGAGGATTTGCTAATATTTATAAACATCAGTGAATGGAGAAAAAATCTGAGGGTATTTAGATTTACCGAAACATTCTATCTTGCATGAAAGCTGCAAGGTGCCTACCTTGAGGATTTTACCTTGTATGAATTTCTGTGTAAGCTGCTGTGAATCTCAAACCAATGTCCAACTGCTAAAGGTTCTTTATGCTCTAAGACTACATTGGCAGTATATTTGTAAGGGAAAAGAAGATTAGTGGCTTTATGACTAAGATTTATGTTGGGAATAGAGAGTGACAGAGAAAATCTTACTAGGGGAGGAAAGAGATACCTGCACAGGATAGACAATTAATTTGCAGGAAAGAACCTCTAAAACTAGATGTTAGAAATCTTAGAAGATAGTAGAAGGAAAATAATAATGAAAACCAGCAAGAAATACAAGCAAAAAAAAGGGAGACAAACTAAAATAAGGCATCACCATTAAATACACCAAATCAGACAGTAGGCTTATTTTGTATTATTTCCTGAGAACAAATTATTTCAATTTAATAATTGGACTAAACTTCAAGAAGCCAAACTCGTAAGGTCATTAATTCAATTAGTCAGTGGGATGACTTCTGTACGAAATAGACGTGAAATGCATAAGGTTAGAAAAATCCAATCTTGACAACTTCCCTGTGACAAACAGTGGGTTTTTAAATAACATAAGAGGAATATTCTCTATTAAAAAGAGAGAAAAATCCTGCATGTGGAATAGGGCTAAAAGAATTTATATTTCCACAGCAGGATACAGAGTTCATGCAACTATTTCCTGCATGCTAGATTAAGTTAAAATGAGAACAAGAATCTATACAAAGTGTAACAAAGGCAAAACCAAACCCAACACAAGTTCAGAGAATGAATTTACTGTCCTCCTGATTAAAAGATGCACTTTTACCCATCAAGAAGCAGATTTTACAGGTTACATTTTCTTTTCATTCAAGATGCAAAGAAAATTTAAATATTTACTTTGGGAACAGTTTTGAAATATCTCTACTATTGTCCACTGACCAATTTACCCATTAACACTTGTTAAGCATGGTTACAGTTTCCCAATTCTTTATCCCAGCACTGGCACTAAAGCAAGACAAAGCTCCCAGGAGGGAATCATTCCAAATTGTATCAGCTGGCAAAATGTCCTCAGGGAGCATCTGCCAGCTACAGGGAGCTGGCTCACCCTCTGGCTACAATTCCAGTATATTCCTCCAAATTTAAAATCTCTACCATATCTCTTTCCATGAGGGGAATTGAAAGAAGCCTTTATTCTCTTTATAATAGCTAAGAAAAAGCTCAATATCCGCTGATCAAGATATTTCATAAAGTTTAGTAATTCTCACAAAAATAATAAAACTACAATCACAATTCATACTCGTTGTGTTTCACATATGCACAGTTTTTCAGCTGCAAAGTGTGAGATACAGAGAATCGACTTACGGGACCAAAAGCGTTGCTGTCAAAGCTGTGCCCATGGTGATCCCCTTCCACCCAAATATGGCCATGCGGAACTTTCACATACTTCTTCTTGTAGCCAATGGTTCTGAGCAGAATTGGAAAAAATGGTTAGTTAAAAAGAGTTTTAAAACAAACAAACAAAAACCAACCCCCCAAAATCCCCCCCAAAAAAACACCAAAAAAAAATCCTCAAACCCAACAATATTTTGTCGGGAAAATTCACACATTTCCAGGTTCAGAATTTGACCTTGCATTCAACTCAGCACCAGGTTAAAACTACCTGCACTGAAGTCCTTTGGACTTCAAGAGTGTTACACAAGTCAAAATATACAAAAAATTTTGTCTGAGCTGGTTGCTCTGTCAGGGCCTGTTTACTACATTGTTTTGTCAGAAAACACAACACAAGAAAGGAAGAGGAGACATTTCAGTCAAATATAATGAAAATACTGTTAACTCCACCTCTGTAATAACAAAATTTTGAACCATCAGATTTTACCCTAGGTAAATACCAGTGAACATACATAGGTTGCAGTCACATAAGATACTGTGTAAGACTGTTTTTCCTCATCAAAAATATACTGTTGCTTCTGATCTGGCCTCAAATTCACAGGATAGATTCCTGCAATTATTCAGTCCTGGGGGTAGGATTTGTTCAGCTGTAACAAGCTAAACAAGATAAACTTAAAAAAAAGCTTTAAGAGAAGGCCAAGTGGTGAAGAAAAATGACATTGATGCCATCCTCTACAGAAAATCATACTGCTGCAGCATGTCCCAGTATTACAAAATGACAAACCACAGATTAGTACTAAAGCTGAGGTACAGAGTATGTAAAATTCCTGTATTTAGCTCCCCAAGTAGCTGTCATTTTCATAATGCCAGTCTGCCTTCTAGGGCACACTTCTGCTTCCTTTCAGATGGGACCTGTTATTCTGCAATCATTCATGCAGAGAAGTTGTCGTGCTTTAACCCCAGTGTGCATGACAGCAATTGTCATGCACACTGAATTATTACCAGATGAAGCATTTACAGATGGGACTATGAACAGTGATACCTCTTATTTAGTTTTGAATGAACAAGTCTGCCCATAGACAGAAACAGACTTTTGATCTAGCTTGTTGTCTCCAGCTGCTCATCGTTTTTCTCTGTCTGGAAGATATGCCCTCAGAACAGAAGGCAGAAGGAGCACAGTCTAAAACTCAAAAAAAAATCAGCTGGAGAGAGAAAACCATTTTCACCAGGAGATTCAGCTGAACTGTGCAACAGAAATAATCAGGGATATTCACAAGTCAACATGAAAAAAATTGGGTTTGGTTGGGGAGGAGGGTGAGTATGTTAAAAGGACACGCTAATCAATAACCTGGAGGCCATGAAATATTAGATGAATAAGGAATCCTTAAAAGTGCATTTTATTAACTTTGACTATATTAGTCAAATAAAAACTATAATTACTTTATTTGCAAGTCACAAAATCTGACTAATCCTTTTTCAAACAGCTATTTTTTTGGTAGCTAAAAGGATGAGCATTGCAGTACTATATTCTAATGGAATTCAACATGTACTTTCATTGAAAGCTGAAAAAATAATAGCCTATTTACAGAAAAGAAAAAGACTGATCTTCATTTTTTCTAGAACACTGCCATATTACACATTATTCAAAACTAAATTTCTAAAACATTCAAAACAAAAATGTTAAACTGTCCTAGTTGGTAAATATATGATTTCCTAAACACAAAGAGTATGCTATAATAATTCAATAATTCAATTATGCTAAAAGTTCAATTATGCAATTTATTACTCTGCAAATCCTTTTTTTTAAGAGTTATGGCATACAGTTTGGACAAAAAATTATTTATGTTTTAAGATTTCATAATGCTTCATTTCATTGTTAGTTTCTTTTATAAAATATCATAATTTACTAGTAAAATGTTTTAAAGTGTAGGCTGAGAGTTGTTCATTAATTCTGCTGTTTGATTAGACACTTCTGAAAATTATTAAATGGGTCGCTTCCATCAGTGATAAAGGCAAACAATAGCGCAAAAATATTTAATTTTCTCTTCATTCTTCCTCCTGAATACAGAAGTGTATATTGTGATGAAGTTTTATACCCTTACAGACTTCATGCATAAGACTGAATTTCACTCAGAAGGGTGAAAGGATTTGAAAGTTAATTCTGTTGGCATGTTTACTTCATAAATGTCAGGAAAATAATATGGCAAAGGACAGTCATTGACTCAGTTTCAGACCAGACACAATCTCTTATCCCCAAATAATATCCTCCTGTATTATGACTGGAAAATCACTAAGAGGAAGGGAAAAAGAGTTTTGTAGTAAGTACTTAGAAACAAAATTGGAGGGAAAAAAATGGTCTGCATGGATAGGTCTTGCAAAGGTTTGCAGAGACCCTGTGAAAATCTAAGGTTTAACGCAGGTGTCTGCTGTGTCCTTTAAGGCCTAAAGAAATAGATTAGAGAGTGCAGTAATTATAATTGATTATTTTTATTATTTCTAAACATGGTAAATACTTATTTCTTTTCTACTCTTGAAATAAGCATCATAAACCAGAATATTTTTTCTACAATCATGCAAAAAAAAGTCTCTTGTAGTGATTAAAGAGGAATTATATACAAACTCTCATACTGAAAAGCAGATTGTTGTACACAAGTAGTTTTTACTTAGAGGAAATAGAATTAAAATTTACAGTGTCAATAAACATATTAAGAGAATAGGGAAGAAAAAAGAAACTGAAAAGAAACAAAAGCAGCAGTTCTAATTGTCTGCTTTAGTTGATAGGAGTGATACTTCCTGGATAAATCCCTTAAACTCAGCAGTTAAATGTAAAACCTTCCAGGTATGGGTTATATAAATCATCAGATTTTTCCCTCATGTTGGCTCAATAGAAAAAAAAGATATACTGTAAAAAAAAATAAGTGCCCACATACCTGTGAACAGAAGAGAGGCAAGAAAATCTATTTCCCTAAAACAATTCCTTCAAAATGTTTCTGTAGTATTTGCATAGAGCAGTTATCTGGGGACTTTGTATCCTCTCTAGCAATACTACTGCAAACACTGTCCTGTGGAACACTCTGGAATTTGAAAACAAGGTTTTATTCAAGAGTTTCACTGCATGCATTAATAACAAACCACAGCAAAGGCTCATGTTACAGTGGACTGGATCATCCGTTTGTTGATATTGGGTTTAATTTTCAAAATAATTTCATTGTTGAGTTACTCCACAATGGAGCAATAAAGTATTCCTGCAAACAAATCAGACTACAGGCTTTAGAAAGCCATGGTTGGTTCACAGTGGTAGGTTATTTTCAATTACTCTTGCAAAGACTATGTAGATATTTTTAAAATAAAAACCCATGAACTTGGTTTTCTTTCCTAAGAAAAGAACCCAAATTGATTCACGGTCCAAATTAGTCATTGGCCCTCTCTTCCATGAATCCTGCAGAAATTTGAGTCTCTGACCTCAATTGCAAGGAAGAGACCACGTGTGTGTGCTGTATTGGCAATATGACTCCTGATCTAAATGTACCAACTACCATTTATTTGTTTCACTAGTTAAACATTTTAGCTGGGCGTGCTGAAGTAAAACTGTTGTCCATCTTTTTGTGCAATCCTACATGGCCAAATTACTAACATAAACATAATTTTTGAAAAGTGTTGACTCCACTCCTTTTCTTAAGGATAGCCTTGGCGACTACTGCTATCACATTTGGGGGTTTAGATCTGTGTAAATGAACAACAATGTTAAGTGTAACAATCAACAGTTCTGTTTAAAATAAATGCAATTCAAAGTGAAAAGATACTTTGGAATGCTCCTAGCACTGTTCAACAATGGCTGCAAAAACTAAACTAAACTAAAACTAAAAATCCTCAAGGCAATTATCAGTTTAAAGCACTATTAGCTCACCGGGAATTTTACATCAATTCCTTGAGAGAGGTCTTTGTTACAAAGGAATTGCAGTCAATAATACAACATTTTGAAAGCAATGAAAACTTCTAGTTTTCTTTCTTAGTTGAGAGTCTTTAAACTCATTTCTCTGACTGTAACCATAACCTCTGCTAGCTCTAATACACGATGTTTTTAATTAAATTTAGAATATATCTGAATGAATTCTTAAGAGAAAAGTTGCTGTAAGTAATCATTAACTTAGTATTTGTTAATTTCATATCTAGTTCATTAGCATGTGTTATAATTACTTAACAATCTCTTAAACTTCATAAAGCCTCTAGTCATGAAGAATAGTCTTTCACTTTCTTAAATTTACTATCTTGCAATAATAAATAAAAAATATTTAACCTTTTATTCTTCCCAATTCAATAGTTTGTTTTAGCAATACTACAGGCAAAGACATTAAATTACCCAGATTTTGATACACGGAATCCAAACTTCTGTTAAGAACCATACTGGTGTGAGCAAAAAAAAAAAAATTACTGAAGTCTTTGACACATTAGTAATAATCACCTATGCTGCTGTTGCTCAAACTGTAGTTGAAGTCTCATTGGCTTAAGAACAGGGTCTACCAGAGTTGCAGTAATTTTCTTGTTCAGAACATAATGGAATTGCATTTATCATTTCAGACATTTTTAAAGAAGTTGGTCTGAAATTCCGATTTACTTTTTTCTTACATGTGAGGTACATTTTGAACCTTTGCAAAGTTTTTTTCTCCAAAATTTAATAGCTAACAGATGTACTTACAGCTATCTTTGGCTGAGAAATAATTTCAATCTTGACAGTCAAAAATGAGCTCTATACGGTATTCTAACCACCTGCCCACAAGCAAGAAAAATCTGCTTTTTTGGGATGTGGTAGCAGTGCCAAAGCAAGCAACTTGGCTCAGCTAAGCTGGATGAAGAACGATTGCCTTCAGTTTGATTTGACCTTGAGAAATCCAAAGGTCTCTGCAATCTGCATATCTTTGGGTGTCAACAGGGAATAAGACACTGTAGATGTCCTGTTTGTAGAGGAGATAAAACAAAAATACGAACTCTTTTGTAAAATAGGTAGTCTCTATCATACTCAAGAACAACATTCTCCAAGCAACATGAATTGCTGTATATGTTTATTGGGTTTGCATGGCCAGGTTCTGGTAGCACGAGGTCTACAGGGGTGGCTCTGTGAGAAGCTGTCACAGGCTTCTCCCATGTCCAAAAAGGCCAATGCCAGCCAGCTCCAAGACGGACACACTGCTGCCATGGCCAAGCCCACCAGCAATAGTGATAGGGCCCGTTGGATAATAGAGTAAAGAAGAGGGAAAAGTTGCTGTACAATGGTAATTTCACAAAAAGAGAGATAATATATGTTAGCTCTGCACACACCAGGGTCAGTGAAGGAGGAGGAGGAGGTGCTCCAGGTACCAGAGCAGAAATTCCCTTTCAGATCCTGGTGCAGCCCCTGGTGAGCCAGGCTGTCCCTCTGCAGCCCATGGAGGTCCATGGTGGGGCAGAGATCCACCTGCAGCCCATGGAGGAACACACACTGGATAAAAGAGATGCTTGAAGGAGGCTGTGACCCCATGGGAAGCCAACTTTGGAGAAGGCTCCTGGCAGGACCTGTGGCCCCATGGAGAGAGGAGTCCATGCTGGAGTAGGTTTTCCAGCAGAACTTGCTACCCTGCAGTGGACCCCCACTAGAGCAGTCTGTTCCTGAAGGACTGCACTGAATGGAAGGGACCCATGCTAGAATTCATGAAAAACTCCAAAGTGTGAGAAGGAGTTGGAGAAGTTGGAAAAGTTCTTGTTGGAGACTGTCCCATCAGAGAAACACCAATTCTAAGTGGGAGAAGAGCATGAGGAGCTGTCTCCCTGAGGGGGAAGGAGCAGCAATGTGATGAAATTATCACAACAGCCATTCCATGTTCCCCTGCACCACTGCGAGGGAAGAGAAAAAATATTAAAAGTAAAGCTGAGTCAAGGAAGGGAGTCGTGGAAGAAGGTGTTTTAAAGATTTGTGTTTATTTTTCATTATCCTACCCTGATTTGCTTGGTAATAAAATACACAAATTTCCCCAAGCTGAGTCCATTTTGCTCAAGATAGTAGCTGGTGAGTTATCTCTACTTGTCCTTATCCCCACACACAGGACTTTTGTTCTATTTTCTCTCTCATGTTCAGCTGAGGAGGAGAGTGATAAGAAGCTTTGGCATTCAGCCAGGGTCAACACACCATAATGTGGAATTTTTTCCACATACATCGATCTTAATCAAATTCACAGAATGAACAAATGCTAAGATATTCAATTTCAAGTGACACCCAGATCCCAAAACATGAACCTTACTGCAATATAACATGTAAGTTTTATTAGTATCACTGCAGGGAATCTTACACATGACACTAAACACCTTCTAGCTCCTAAGAAATCTCCTTTTTCACTTCCAACACAGACATACAGCCATCTGTGCTTTTCTACTTTAACTCTTCCCTTACAAAAGTACGTAAAGACATAAAGGTAGGGTTATGTGAAGCAATTAAATATTAACAAAAGTATCCTTGATAGATCAATTTACTAGAAAAGGATACCAATCGTACCTCTGAATCCAGATATATTTGACCAAAACAAACCAATGACTTAGAAGGAGAAATTAATGGTTCTTAACTCCCTTAATACTACATCCCACATAATTACTCAAGTTTATGTTCAAGCATATGTCAATGTAATTCATTTTTCTGTTGTTTCTTTTTCTGTTGTTTCTTTCTTCCTTTCTTTCCTAAGTTTTCAAAATATCCCCAAAATACTCTCAAGCTTTTTAATGAGGAAGCAGCTTTGGAGCTGCTGCTGTTTTGTGTGATCAATCTACATGATAAAATAAATGCTTTATCTCACTGCTCTTTACTTTCATATATCTCTTAATGGAGAAGATTTTCATGATTTCTGCCATTCACTAAGAATGTTTCCCAAAGCTGTAATTTAATTTGATCTTGGATGATAATGATATGAGTTGATAGCATTTCTAGAATTTATTTTATTTTCCTGTGCTTTAGTGATATATTGTTTGTCTCGGGCCTAGGTTTTGTCCCTCTTAATACTTTTACCAGTATGTAAGTATTTGTACCACAAAGGTCTGTTGTGCTGGTTCTTTATAAGTTGATTCAAAATAGCCACAGCTGACAGAAGCTCTTTTCTACTTCTTGTGAACTGTAGACTTCTAGAAGCAGTACTTACCAGCAATGCCAGGGAAACTGGATTTTAAGGGAACAATTTCTCCTTGGGTAAAACTTCTTTTCATTCATTTGCAGTCACTTTTTATCTTTCCCATTTCCAGCCTCACATTGTTTTTCTGTATTTTTTTTAAATCCATGCTACCTTCCTTCAGAAACTGTAGAAGGCCACAGCAGATCCCCTTGCACATAACACTCAGGAGCACAGGAATTTCCTTCTGTTCCTGAGAGTTTTGCTCACCGAGTCAGGAGGCATGAGGCATTTATTATTGCTTATCCCAGCAATGCAGAACTAATTTTGCTCCCACTGCTAAGAAAGACCAGCTAACAGTAGCTTCCCTCACAGAGACAACTTTATCACTTTTTCCTTTAATACCTGTGAATAGTTTTGTTCTTGGGCCTTCAACCCTATACCCTTTATACTGTGTGCACTTTCAATCCCCTGAGTGTGTTTCATCTTTCTAGCACTAGCAGCATTCTTATTCTATGATCCTTTCCACAGCAAAACTCCTCAACCCACTCAGGAAACTACAATTACTACACACTTTTACACAAATGTGTCACTCCCCTTTGAAGTACTGAAACTACTTCATTCTTTTGCTAACCATATTGTCTTAATCAGAAGAACTATAATTCTTTTCAGGATAAAATTTGCAACAAATACAAAGCAGTAATTTTGTGTTGAAAAACAGAGTAATCATTATTGGTTGCATAACTTCCATTTAGATGGCTACCCAGCTTATTGATTCAAGAGAAATAAAACATACAATATCTCACTTTTCTCTACAAATCTTTCACTTGTGAATCTGTCTGATTCCAACTGCCAACACTTTCAAGTTGCCCTTTCAAGTTAAGATTCTGAAAACTATTCACTTTGGTTCTTTTGATAAAAGTCCCATTAACCAAATAATTGTATCATTTCATTACCTTCTCACATTTCTCTGCTAGATTATATTGATAATTAAAATGACAAGTTTTTGCTAATATCATTAGCAGATATTAACAGTATCATATCATACATTAGATGGGAATCATTTTCTAGATTCATTATCATTAGCTTCATCATTTTACCAAGGTAAAAACTTACTTGCTGTTCTAGGTCATCTAAGTGAATTACCAAACCCTGACATCATTGTCAAATTGGAAACTTCATACCTGTAGCAATGGGAGAACACATACAGACCAAAGAGTTATTGCAATCAAAAATAGTAATTCCTGCATTGTACACCCTCTTTTTATTAATACTGAATTAACTGGGAACATTTCCGTTTTAGGCACATTTTAAGGAGTCAAAGACAATGGCTTTGAAGTGAATTTCAAAAGTTAAGAGTTATGGTACTACTAAGATAAAAATTTCACTTGATATATAATGATTTCTTTTTTCTGTCTTTCTGCAATATATGTAGAAATGCTCCTCTTAGTAATGCCTTTGCCAGCCTAAGAAAAGAGATGATCAAACATTTTTTCTAGATTTTAAGTTGTGGACTTTAAAACTTGAGTCAGCAGCAAAACTCTAGCTGCAGAATCTGTAATTATTAAACAGAGCTCTCTATAAAATTCTTCCTCTTTGAACTAACTTTTTCTAATCACCCAAATACTCTCAGCTGTTCTTCTGCCATTACTTTGGTGACAGAAACCATCCAGTGAGAGGCTGCAGGCTGACGTTTGGTTACCTGTTCTGTGTATTTACTCAGCCTCAGAGTGGAGGTTGCTGGCCAGGCCAGCCTTCCAACAAGCAGGCTCTGTGAGAGGAGGAAGAGGTTTACAGGAGCAGGGGAGGAAAAAAAGGGGGTTCTTTATATCTCAGAGGGAAAAATCACAGCATCTACCACCTTGGACAACCCTGCTGGCCTGTTCCTCTCCTAAGGAAATTCTGAAGGAAGAATAATACTCTTATTTTCAAAAAGTGGTGACAGAGGTGGTCACAGCAGTGTTGTCTCCTCACTACTGCTACAGATTACTGGGCTAGATTCTTGGAGGCCTGTGACTGCTAAAAGAGGCTGGCAATGCCTCTGCCTGGGTCCAATGGTAAGAAATAACTCCCCAGCCACACATTTCTCACAAAGAAGCTAATTGCAGTACTTTCTTTATTGCTTAGGACTAACCAAAGGTATTAAAATTTGCTAATCTGCTTTAGGCAGCATGTGCAAAATGAGGAACCCTTAGTGTAATAAGTGTTTTCAAGATGTTTTGGTTTGGTTTGTTAATTTATGGAAGGGGGAGAGTTGTTAATTCTTTGTACAATGGAAGCCTGAAACTTCACATCTCCTTCTATTTATTTTTGTTAGGGAATAATTTTAAAAAACGCCTTTTATTGCTTTTCCTTTAGAAGTGTACTTTCTGGTTTTTAAAGAACACTACTATCAAGAAGATAATTGAGAAGCTTAAAAGGAATAAAAAATATTAACCCTGTATGGATAAATTATCTATTATTAGTTTTATGATATGTTATGACTATGAGTTTTAAAAATCAAAAATATTTCAATGCAATAAAAAAATCTTAACAAGTAATACGGTTCATATGTCTTCTGTTAAAAGATATGAGCATATATATGTAGATCAGACTGCAGATACCTACTTTTGAACTGATGGTGGTTTTTCAGATTGAACTTTCAAATTACAGAAATAAACAATTGGAATTTGAAGTAAGCACCATGAAAAAATCTTTTCTTTTTATTAGATGCATATGTAATCATAGATGCTTCTTTTTTGGTTTTTAAGAAAATGTTATGATATATCCAAAAATCATTACTCATCATTAATCTTTTATGAAGGTTATAGGAAATGCCTTATTTCTGTGTCTGAGCAGCAGTTCAGAGAGGCCAATAGTCTGTGTCCAGACAACTGGAAAAGCAGACAGTGCCCCAGCAAAGCACATAAGCTTGTCTACTCTCCATAAGCATTGAGATTTTATCCATCAGAGATGTTTGATCATTGTCTATTTGTTTCAGTATCTGCTTACTGATCTGTTATCCATGAATTTGTCTGAACAATTTTTTATTTGCTTATATTGTCTGCCTTCAAAGCATTCTGGGGCAACAAACTCCAGAAGTTCACTATCTGATGCACAAATACTTTCTTCTGTCTTTTATAGACCAATCTCCCACATAAAATGCCTCTGCTTCTGCACTGTGGGATTTGATGAATAATTCAGCTGGTCCATCAGCACTGTTTTTGTTGTTTTTAACCTTTCTCTGTGTCCATTTTTAAAATCATGTCTCAAGAAGCAAGAATTGACTGCATCATTTAGGGGTATTATATTCCTACTGTTATGGCAGCACTATATTTTGAATATTTTCTTAGTTTTTCAGCTTTGGACTTTCAATTTAGATCAGTGGAAATCTAATAAAGAGAAATCTTTAATTTAGGAAAAGTCTAATATTTTTCAGAGCAGCCTACTGTTTGCCACATGAGCTCATGTGTAACATTTTTTCTTTTTGGAAGAGCTCAGTTACATGCAGTCCAGTGCTGGGAAATAGTAAAGAAGTGCTTCATGGAGCCTAAAAGGATTTAGATAGGTGATCTTTGCTCTTAGGAGTAGATGTTAATACCAGTTTTCTTTTTTCTCAAACCAATGGAATTTCATAATGTTTTTTCAAAAGGAAAAGCCTGCAAAGCAGTAAAGTTTTCAAACTGAAGATGATCAAAAAGATAATCTGAATTACCTGCAAAAGAAAAGGCCACTGCCCTCATTAATACTTCCACTGTATTCAATAACCTCACAGCATTGAGTCAATTGATATTTCATTAAATTGCTGTTATTTAATACATTCTTCTTCTCAAATATGTTTTCCCATTTAATGTTACTGAACCAAGAAAATGTTCATTCGATAGTAATTCTTGAAAAAGCCCTCAGAATTATTCTTTGATCCTTTTAAATATCAACAGAGAATCTAATTCTGTGTCTGGCCATAACAGTAACCTCCTTGTCCCTCCCTTGTGTCACCAGGAACACAAGTGTGCTGAACAGTCTAATGAGTCTTGTAGTCTTAAGAAATACTTGTCAAGAAAGGAATTTTTATATTTCCTCTTTTAAGACACAAAGTGCTACAAAGGCAGTATTTCTGACTTTGCTTTACAATTTTGTATCATGAGGTTGGGAAAAAATAGACATTTTTGTATACAACAGAAAATCCCAGCACGCTGGTATTTCTGGAAAGAAAAGTGTTATCAGCATGATCAGATGGTTCTAAATAAGTGAGAGTACAATGATAGGAAGCCTCCTAGTCAAAATAGCCTGAGAAAGATGCAAACTCCCAATTCTTATTTACAAACAACAGAAAAGAAGAAAAAAATCAAGAAAAGTCAAAACTATTTCTACTAATGATGAACAAAAGAAATGCATAATTTAGGATTGAAACACAACAAAGTATGTGTTGCTAAACATGTTTTGAAATAATGAATATCAGGCTCTACCTGCTTCAACAGAGTGTAAGGCTCAGTAATTCAGCCAAAAGCTGAATCTGAAGAGTGAGAAAAAAAGAAAAAATTATCAACATGAAATGTATCACTACTTGAAGATTAGTCTGAAAAATTTCATTGCCTTTTTTCTGTATACATTTTAAAGTTGAAATTTTACAGGTATCACGAAAAGCAAAAGGATCAAGAATAAGACTATCTATAAGAATAATGTCTTGTAGAATTGAACTATTTGAAGATTTCAAATTTCAGCTGCAGATCCTTATATCAGTTTTCATAGGCTGGTGACCCAAACCAGCAGAAATTGTTTGCATGTTTCCACAGGACTTTGCAATGTTGTCCTAACCAAAATGAGGCTCCTCAAATACTTGTCATTTTGTACTCAAAAGAACATAATACAGCTGTAGTATAAACTTCTGCGTAGAGAAGCCAGCAAAAGGTAGGGAAGATTTAGCATGACCACCCACACTTAGTAGAACAATTTTTAATGAAGATTAATAGGTTTGTGTAAGGCTGTTCAACAAAACTCAGATTTCCTAAGTGACAGACAAGAACCTATCTTCCTTATTTGACCACTTGTATGGCTTTATTTGTAAGGATTAGTTTTAACTGCAATTATTCTCTTGATATTTTTTCCCAGCAATCACTGTTACTATAATAAATTAAGAGAAAATAATTTGTGTGCATTGTTATAATAACTTAGGTGTAAAAGACCCAGTCCCATCTCCTCACATTTGTTCTTCAGTACCAGAAAAAAGCGACAGTTTTGTCTGAACCTGGGGCAATGGGCACAAAGAGAAAAGCAGAAACACTGATATTAACATGTTTATACCGGCTTCTTCCTTCAAGTTCATAGATGAGTGGATTTGCAGGGGGTTCTCCCCACAGGAATGAAGGTACATCACGACAGAAAAGGAGGTAGGATTAAAATAACACGGTTTTGGTACCACACATGCCAAGTCAGTCACAGCTACCAGCAGTAAGAGCTTCTATTGCTGATGTTGGACCTTGCTTACCTCTTCAGTGGCACAGAGAGGCATCATGGCCACTGGGAATGTGTTTGTATGAAGGATATCTGGCATACAGCAGAGGAGAAATCAAAGCTCCACATATTTCACTGGAGTGTAGAGCTGGGCTGAAGAGGCTCCTATCGCAGTTGCCATGCTTTAAAACACACATACCTCCCAACTGTGAAAGGGGAGCCAAGGGAGCCAACTTTCCCTGCCTTTCTTTCAGATGAGCTCCTCCAGCACAATTCCCCATCAGTCATAATCTGTCACTTCTGCTGAGCACTAAGATTGTAATTAATTCCTCATGCCCAGCTATGCAAGGAAGCATCACTGTCTAATCCTCAGCAAGTCATTCTCTCTGTCACAGTAGAGAATCTTTACAACAGAAAGAGGAATAATCTGACAGACACATGACAGCTCAAAAAACCCTTCAAACATTTGATTCAAAGCAAAAAACGCACACATGAACATCTTGAGAGGATGCCTTTAGAGCTCTATTATATTTCACCTGGCCTTGAGAGAAAGCAAGTAGGGAAATGTTGTGTAGGAAAGTGAGAGTCATTGCCAGGTAATTCCCAGCTCTTCCTAGTCAATGAATTAGTTACCATCTAGTTTGGAAGAGGGATAATTATACTTTTTTATGCCCTATTGGCAAAATTCCTAAGACATAAAAGCACAATATGTGCTTTTCTCCAGTGCACAACCAGTTTATTTTTCAGCTGCTGAGCTGATGAGTTACAAGTACCTCCATATGGAAACCAGTAGAAAGCAATAACCAGCAAAACAGCTGATAGATCAGAAATAATCCTCATATCTAAAAATCGACCTGTTATATTGTTGTAGAAATACTACAGCACTTGCTTCACTAAGAAAAAGTATTAGCAGTATCAAAAGTATCTACCTGTAGAGATACTGAAGAGGAAGTGGAAAGCAGGATTTCTAACCATCTTTCACACTGCCAGTGCCAAGCGACTTCCCAGTTATACCAATAACAGCTTAAAAACAGCTATGAGGAAACCTGAAAATAAAAAGGACTAGATTCACAGCAGTCAAGCCAGTAACTTATTTCAGACTTTTGTAGCTTTAGTTTTTTTCTTTTTTGGTTGTTCTTTTTCTTATATTCCTACAGGCAAAGGCCTGTACTGCCTTTTATACACTTCCCCCTTCCTTTATGCTTCCTCAGGGGAAAGGCTGATATAAGTTAGACCTGTTCCACAACTTTCTCAAAAACCTTAAGAAACAACCCTAAGAACCCAAGCAACAATGGACAGATGCACCTGGTAAGGGTTGATTGGTCTGTCCAGTAAACTCTTAGTGTCCTTTCTGACTGAACACACAGCAAAACCTTGAGCACTGTTTCACTGTGGTACAGCCCTTCTGTAGAGCTGGACTCTTGAGCTGCATGGGCTTCCCAGGGAGCTGGTGGAGTCACCATCCCTTCAGGTATTTAAAGATTGGATGTGGCACTTAATGCCATGGTTTAATTGATAAGGTGATTTAAGGTCAAAGGTTGGACTTGATGATCTCAAATGTCTTTCCAACCTGGTTAATTCTGTGATTCTCTGATCCCTGCTCTCTTCATGGGATCTCATCTACTCACAGAAAGCCAGAAAGATTCCTCCATACCGCCAAGATGCAGCCATTTCATAAATTGGGTTGCAAAGCGTATCTTTGTGAAAAGCACATTAAAGCATTTCCTTTATCTGCAAATTTCTCTGTCAACACAGCTCTCTACTGTAGTCCATAACTGCTTCTCAAGAATTACAACCTTTCTGATAAAAAATACAGTGCCTCTGAGAGCACCTTTGTGTAAGCATCAGCCCAGTAAAAGGTAGGTGATAAGGCATTAAATTGGTGAAAACATCCGATGTTTCAGGCTCAAGACATTAAGAAATTATTACTTTTTTTCGATGCAGGAAAATACAACTCCAGAGTTGCTTAATAGTCCTATACTTAGAGATAATTAGGAAACAATAAGTATGTGTGAAGGATGCATATACCATAAATAGACTTCAAGTACAAAGATGTGGATAGCAACTTTTGAGCACACTGGAAAAAATCATGAAAACATTATTAAAAGTCTGGAATGGGTAATTTACACCATAAGCTACCAGTAAAGGAACTTTTCCTGCATCCATAACATTAGCATTAGCATTTATTATTACTGCTATGTCACAGAAAAAAAGCTAAGGAAGACAGACAGCAGGAAAGAAAACTAAATAATTCAGAGTGAAATCCAGTTCCAGCTTAATTGTAAGAGGATATTTTATAGACAGGTCAGTAATAGGAATGGACAAGTACATAACATTCTGATGTGCAGACCATTTGTATTCAGTTGATATGTAGCTGATACAAGAGGTACAACTACAATTCTTAGTTTTCTGTAGATTTCCATGACACCAAGTTTTCGTAATGTAATGAAACATTTCTGTCTCATATTTCAGTTTAAAGCATTTATGGCAATTGTGAAACTGAGTGCTCACTCTGAGAGTTTGACTGCTGCATGTTTGGAAGATGGATCATGTAAAAGACTTCAGTCCCTATTCAAAAAATAGAACGTATGGAATGAATACATTATTTTATCCTTGCAAAAAAAGTGGAATTAAAAGAACAGGAAAATAATTTGTTTCATAACAACCAGGAAGCACTTGGGAACCATTCACCCCCACTCCATATAAAACAGCAAGCAAACAAGCAAGCTACATTCTGATATACTGCTTTTACAGGTTGGAGTCCCAACAGGTGCATTTCTGGTGCTATGACACCTGTTGCTTTATGAACAAGTTTGGAATTCAAGAATACGGAATTCAGAGAGAAGTTTTTCTCACTTATCCAATGTCTAGAAAATGGCAGCATTTTCTACACATTTTTTAGAAGTCCAGAAAAGGCTTTTTCCGGACTTGATTAGACCTATTAACCTGCTAGAAGCAGAGATAAAGAAGAATTTCTCACTAGACCTTCTGTGTTTTCTGCACGGATAATCACCATCCATCAGACAAATATCTGATTAGTTTTATTATTAATAGCTTATACATCTTCAGTGAGAAAACCCCAAGAAAACCGTGCATTTCATATATCAGTACCTCTTGTATCAGCTTTACATTTTTATGCTTGTTTGATGCATGTTATTAATCAAAGGTGAGGAAGGAAAGGAAAAGGTAAAAAGGTAAACTAAATACCAAAAGTATAAACAGGTCATTTTTTCAACGAGATAGTTTATTTATTTTCAGTACTGTCAATACATGCTCAGCAATGCATGAATGTGACGATAATATCTTTACCTCAAAAGGCTTGAATCTTGTACAATAATATACCTTCCCTGAAAAGCTAGATAGCTCAGAGTAGAGAACTTTCTCATTTAAAAATCATATAATGGATGGAGTTGGAACGATCATATAATAGATGGAGCTGAAAGATCATCTAGTTCCAACCCCCCTGACACGAGGTCAAAGGTTCAAATTTCTCCTGAGTTTTAAAATTTAAATCTCACCTCTAGATCAGGAAATATTTTTGGATATTTTTTTCTCCACAAAAAACCCTACCACCATGGTATGTACTCAATCAAATATCAGCTACCAAAATATGAACAAGCACAAAGTCTAAAACATTGTTCAGATTATTGCCTTATCTTCAGGGCACTTATGGTCATGTGATATGGGATATAAGAACTAAAGTAGGTAGCAATTACACAATCTGTTGAAAAAATATCTAAGGATTTAAATACACCAACATAAAGTAACTAGATTTTATATGCCATATAGCTCCTTCTTCTCATACATTGCATATCAAATGCTTTTTTATTATACTACATGCTTTTGTAGAAATTGCACCTTTTTAGAAGTGCGCAATGTGCACAGTTATTGTTGCTATGGGAACAATAATATTAAATTTTGTGAGTTTCACACACATGTTCTCAGATATAATCCTGCTTTCACGTAGTGTTTAGTAATAAATTTTCTCTTTCCCCACTAGTCTTCAGTGGACTACTTTCTCACAAGAGGTAGACTGCCCTCCCAGTTGATTTTTTTTTCCTTTTTAAAGTAAATGGGAGTTCTACTGTCAGCTTCAGTAGGGGGGCATCATTTCATCCCAGACCTCTGCTCCTAATACATTTGTTAGGAATATGCCCTGAAGATCTGATTCTGGTTTCACTTGAAAAGAACAGAAAAGGGGGGAGGGAGAGAGAGAAATAGAAAAAGTATGAATGCAAGAAAACAAGACAAAACAAGAAAGCAAGACAAAGTCACAAAGCAAGAGATCAAGAAACAAAGCAAGAAATCAAGAAACCAAGCAAGTCTTCTGTTCCATGTCAGACTTATATGCTTTATATGATTTCTTTGGCAATTTTCTCATCATTCAGTTTAACAGTATAAATCCAAATATAATATAATCAGAATAGTTCTTATGTCTCAAGAACTAACTGGTGTGGTTTCTGTCAATGACCTCTTGTCTGTTCTTTTTAAAAATTAAGTCAAACATTTATTATAGCTCTGAACATAAGTTCAGATACGCTGTGATAGCTGGGTAAAGCTAGAGGAAATAGTGTCCAAAGAGGGAGCATTTATGGCAATATTTTGACATCAAAATTTATGGGCTTGTCTGCTTTACTTTGCTGCTTATAGACTCTGACATGGCATTTCTCTACTGGAGTTGAGCATTTTAAGGGGCTTAGTTATCTTTCAATTACCTGTTAGAACTGTACAAATGGAGATGCACTCTAGCTTCCTAAAGGGTCTGACAGAAATTATCTAGCCCTACAAATGTGTGTGTGTGTGTATACTTCTATACATGCACTCCTGTGTGATGCACAGGAACCATGTATTCCTTGGCTATCCCAGTCCCCAGCTAACAAAGTTCCCTAAACAGTAAGCAGTAAGACAGAGGTTTCAGATTTTGGTATGCTTTTTTAAAAAACAGTGACTTTTACCATGAATGAATAAGAGTATTTATTTTGTAAACTCCTGTGAGTGACTCTTAGAAAACTGAACACTGCTCACTTCACAGTCAGCAGAATCTCCAGATATTCATCATCTTTGAAAGCTAAAGACCACGTCAATCTCCAAATGTCAGGCTTCTTTTTCATTTATTTGGTATTTATATATCTTTTAAGAGGAGGAAGATGAGGGATGAGGTCAAAGAAATGGATAAATGCGACTGATAAAACCCCTCTTCTCTCAGACTTATCTGACATTCATAAGAAATAGTATTTCAGTAAACACCCTACTAAAAGACCAGTGTGCCTGCAAAACACATGGTAAAACACCTCAGTTTACCTTAGGTAGTAAACTGTTTGGTGAAATCTTCAACAAAATATCGAGTTGCATCTTTCAAAAGAGATATATTTCTATTTTTTTTGGAACAATGAGTGAAATTCATACAGTACATAAATAAAAGTAAAATAAAGTGGTTTCAAAGAAAAAACTTTATATATGAAATTGATTTTATTCTTCCCTAATTTTATAATGCATAAAGTCTTTAAAAAACAAAACATAGATTAGAAGTGCTGAAATGCTAAAAATGAACCCAGCTGTACAATCTGTAATGAAAGCAAATTCTTTTAAAACTTTGTTGCTCCTGACAAAAAAAAAATATCTCCAGCTCCAAATATTCACTCCTTTTATACATAACTAACTACCATTAAAGCTGCTTGAAGAGAGCAGGAAAACACATCCATGGTTCAAAAAAAGCTGACAAGACTACATTATTTAACATATGTCACATTGGTATTTTAGCACAGTCCCAGTCGAAACTTATGCTAGATCTCATTGCTTTTCCTCTCTGGAGAAGCCCAGATGACTTTTTACTAAAAATCTTTAGAATTTTCTTTTATAGATTAAGTATTTTACCTGTGTTTTATATATATATGTATTTTTTTTAATTTTATTTTTTGTGGTTATTCACTTAAACATTTACTCCCAATGTATAGTAATGCAATCTTTCCTCTTTTGTCTGACTTCTCACATAAACTGACTTATGGTACTTCTTGAATCACTTCAGCCAATCTGGTCTTCTGTTGCCCTTATTGGAAGGAAGGCTGGGTTCTATAGCAGGAAGATCTGAGTTCCTAAACCCATATATGAGCCACTGGGTTGAAGGCCATAATACACCTTTTAATAAAAGTACACATTTCCATAATATGGGTTTGAATTAGAAATTTTTTTTCACAATTAGCAAGTCAATGTTTAATTGTGTAACACTGTCTATAAAACCCTTAAAAATTCTGCATGTATTCAGACCACAATTTTCTGCAGTTTGCTATAAGAAAGTGTACCAGTGATATCTGTCTGCATTCAAGACGTTTCAAAATAATGACCTCCTCAGAACTTCTACTTAGTCTTGGAAACTGGTAGATGAGTGGTGAAGTCTGGCTGCAGATGCATGTCCCTGCTGATACAATTTAATCTATTACAGCCCAACTCAGTTTGTCACATTGCACCTATACATACATATATTTTCAGCACATGTTCGATTGTTCCTCAAACATTATCACACTGCATATTTTCATTATAACTCACAAAAATGTGAATAGTATATATTAGGCATATACAAAATATATATTAGCAGATTTATTTTTATCACACCATGATGCTTGACATGCATTTTATTTAATCAAAATCCCAAATCAATATTTTTTAAAGATTGTTGAGTATTTTGTCAGTGTTATTTCTTTCATTTTGTTCACTGTATTACTAGCATCATAATTGATAACCAGTAGATCAAACACTAACAGAATCTTTTTCCATTGTGGTGTGTTTGACAAAGATCATAGCCTTATGATTTTTTTTAACATTTATGTAAATATTCTCAAAAAAATCCCTGTAATTATTGAAAATAACTTTTTGGGTAATGTCTTAGAGGAAGGGCCATCACACTCAAAATAATTAGATTCCACTGTGATTCTTATTCTCTAAGATGTTAAAAGCAGCAATCGAGTTTTGAGTCCCATTGTTAGATACTGCATAAACCCATTAACTGGGATTCCACTTAGCTAAATTTAAAAGTTACAAATCTATTTTAAATTCATTACTATCAAAGGAAACACTTTCAGATGAATTATCATTCATTACATCTATCTTATCAACCTATTTTATGCAATATAATTTTACATATCAAAAGTAGGAGGTAGACTAGTGATTTTTAGAAGAAACACTCAGTGGGAAAGGTAATTGGAACAAGAAATTTGAAGTCCTCAATCCATGACTGCGATGGTAACATAGTAAAAAGGAAGTGTACTTCAGCTACTCAATAGTCATTGTATTTACACTGCACAGTAAGCTATGATTTTTTGTTCACAGGGCAGATAGAAGGTTGATGGGCTCAATACTTTATGAGCCTCAGCATTCACAAAAACTAATTCATGACCAAACACTTAAGCAAAAGAACTTTAATGATGGGCTAGGATGATAAACCAGATTAAAGGGGGAATGTGTTATAAATGTAATAGACTCTTTGTCTATCATGTCACAGATTATATGCAAGAATGTTAAACAATAGTAAGGAACGGAAAAACATTTCTGCCATTATTTTGCAGTAAAGATTTCAGCATTACACCTATTCAAAAACAAAATCTGAGAGAATGTTGATGAAAAAGAAAGACAAGTACTCTTGAGAGATCTAATACAGAGATGTATGAAGAGATGCGTTTTTATATAAAACATGAAGGAAATGGGCAATTCATTTGATCTTCTATCAGTTGCTGAGGTCCCAGCTAGTATATGACAGCTTAAGAAAAAGTGAAATCTAATGGAGAGAATCCAGGATAGAGCAAAGAAGGGATATTCTAAAAAAGATATAGATCTCAGTGCAGAAGAAACAATGCTTCTGGGAAAAGTTAAATAAAGCCATGTCCTAATTTTATGCCCACAGGGATGGGCTCTGATCTAATTGTTATCAAACAGTAATGGTATAATTGGAAAAATTATTGCTAGTTTGAACAAAGGTTAACTTAATGAATATTAGCAGTCAAATCCATTGTCATGTAAAGAATGGCAGAGAAAAAAAAAATCCCAGAAATCACCATTTTGTTAATAAAAAACCCTGTGACGTGTGTCATTTTGAATACTGTCTGCAGCTTTGGATTACCTTGACTCATGTGCAGGACCTTGCACTCGGCCTTGCTGGACTTCACGAGGTTCACACACGCACTCAGGCTCACCCTCAAGCCTGGGAGGGTCCCTCTGGGTGTCCCCCCTTCCCCCCAGCATGCTGAGCACAGCACACAGCTCTGTGTCCCTGTCACGGACAGAGTCACACTGCACACCCGATGTTTTGCATGATACACGTTTCAAAAGCCTTGAAACAGGATCAAACCCAGGGAGGAAGAGTCCGGTGAAAAGTTTGTTCAAAGGTATCATCAGCTCCAAGTCAGGATGCTTCCTGAAGCCAGGATGATATAATGGAAAAATGTCCCTATGCACCTGCCCTCTCTTCAAAGTCCCCTCTGAGAAAGCAGGGTTATTTTGGGAAAAATAAAATCTGTCAGGAAAAATAGAAAGCTTTTATATTTTATTACTCCTGGAAAAATTAGACTAAGTGCAAGAAGCAGCTCATATAAACTACAGTGCTGTATGAAATTCTTTAGAAGGAACAATGATAAATATTTTCAATAACCTTGGATGAAAAAGAAAATAATTGCTAAATTTTCACTAACATAATTTACTATTATGAATTTCTATGAAAAATATTCTGCCTATATAGATAGCAGAAGAATACAATAGTCTTTCTGTGGATGTTGGAGAATAACTTTCAACAAGGTTTAAAAGAATAAGACAGACAAACATTTGTTAAAATATACTTGATCTTTCTTCTTTGCCATTCTCCCAGCTTCATTTGCATTTATGGCTACAATTTCTAAAAGAATAGATGAAAAAGTAACATGTATTTCAATCAAAAAGCGCACCCTTAAAAATTACAAGGTTAAATAAATTACTTAAACAAAGTTTTGACACATCTGTTGCTTCATTCTTTCAAAGGATGTGATGAACAGAACTGAATGTTTAAGAATAAAAATGTTCTGGCACTTTTTTATCATTTAAAATCTACTAGATACAAAGAGGAAGAAAGCCTGAGTGATTGAAAACTAAATGTGAGCATGGAACTGAACCTCAGTGGATGGATTTTAGCAGAAGCATCATCTCTTGAATAAAGGGAGAATTAGCCCATAGATAAATTTCAGTATAATCACGTACAAAGTCACTTTTGTGGATAAGTATGGCATAGTTCAGACTCTAGGGTTACCCAGGCAGTGCTTTTCAGTTGAAAAGAACTCAAAACACCAAAAAATTAAATGAGAAAGCATTTTTTTAACTAATTACATGTAAACTTCTAATGAGAGGAAACAGATACCAGTTTTGTTCATAAAGATTCTAAGATTAAAATCTTCCTTCTTATTTAGAATAAAGATTCAAAACAGAAGGCAGGGTGAGGTCCCTCCAGAAAAAGGATTGTTTACTTCTCAGAGTGGGAATAGATGCATTTTCAACAATGTCCTCCTGTCATCTGACTGTTATCTTAATTTTTTGCCTATTAACAGAATCTCTCTTTATTTACCCTCTTCATCACAGTTTGTCTTCTCTGCATGGGGTGGGATGAGAGATAAAGATCTGACTTCCTCTGGTGACTGCTTCTGTAGCAAATTAGTGAAGCATGATGCCAGGATATGTTACATCACTATTTTTACCCTTGAATAACTGTTTTCAAATAGGATACAACACAAAGGACAAGAAGGTATGAAATTAAATTTCACAAAGAGTAATTGTTTTCCTTATCGTGACTGTGCTGGTCTTAGAGTTTCCAAATCACTAACTTGAAAGTAGAAATTGGTGTGAACTAAAACACATACATACACAAAAAGATAACGGAGCAGATTAACCTACACAGCAATGAAATCTGGGTCAGGCTTAATAACCTTTGAATTGCAGCTGACACAATGAATATTAAGGCAGTCAACCATGAGGGATGCATTCATGAAGCCAAACCAATCTAGGTTTTTAGAGGAAAATTTGTTATAAAATACTGATGTTTATGTGATTTTTTTCCCTCTACAAATATAATTGTACCATTTCTAGAAAACTCATCAAGGATAATTAACAGTGGGTCTCTAGCAGCAATATTTTTAAGTACTAAAATAATCCATCAAGAAGGCCTAAGTTAGATATTATTTTCTGCACAGATTGTTACCAAAAGATGAGGAAAGGAGGAAGGAAAGGAAGGTTAATTGCTTTTGCTCTAAAGAGCAATTGAGGAAAGACTTCTAGTAAATTGAGAGAGGTAAAGAAAATTTTTCTGAAAATTCTTCTGAGTAAAATTTCCTGCAGTAATTTTAAAAAAAAAGTTTTGGTTAACTGTTTTCTGAATTCAATACATCATCATCATGGTGGTTTTATCCTAATATAATATTTTCTGGGGAATACATATGTATGCATGTGCATATGTATGTGTAAAAACCCACAAAACATAGACACAGAAAGATGATGACTCGTCTTTTCTATGCTGGTGCCTTTGTAAAACAATAAATATTCAACAAATTTAATACCTGATAAAATATGATACTCATAAAAATAATACTCATTAAAAGTTAGCATTTTTCTGAACAGCAATTAAAGCCAGATACCCGAGCATTTTGTGGAGGTACCATCCTCCCAACACATCCCTCCATAGGATTTCCACTTCTTATTTCAAAATCCCGTGGACTGGGCCAATTCCTTGTACCTGTTAACTTTTACAGAGACTCCACAGAGCTGTTCATTCTTGCAGGATACCGTGGCTGCTCCACAAATATTTCTTTGCTTATGGGGATGGGCAACTTGCTGTAGCTGGCACTGTTTGAGCAGGGAAGCTGGACTAGATGATTTCTAGAGGTTACTTCTTACCTCAACAATAATTGTGATCCTCTGATTGTCCAGCTCTATGAGATCATGAATGGGCTCAGAAAAGGTTTATTAAAAATAAATCAATATTTGAAAAATATTTTGGAAAAAAATGCCCTAATCTCTACTTCTCCCGAAAACTAGATAGAGGACGTGCTAGTGTTCTACTCATATTCCCTCTTTCTATTTCTAATTTCTATTCCCTAGGAATCTTAGAAAAAGGAAATTACATTAAACAAAAAAATTCCAAAAAGTAACAAAACCTCAACTGTTCACTGCTCAAAACGGATTAAAGCCTCATTAAGCAGCAAGCAGGACTGGTGTTTTCAGTCAGTATGATTTATGAACTTTGTTTGCTTGGTGCTGTTCACCAACAAACAAAAGAGCTGCTCTGGAAGTATTCTCTGGGGGCAAAATTGTAAACAGAATGAATACTCTATTAAAACTCCAAGGCTGCATTTAACAAAACTATGCAAAATATTAGTAAATTTTGACTGCACCTTTTTTGAAATACTGTGATGTAACTCATTTTTACTGAAGGGTGTGTGTTCTGCTCAATGTTATCTTCACTAGTTTTTGATATTTCCCCAGATTGGTAAATGTGAAAGCAAAGAGATTTCACTAATAAAAGCTCGGTTTTACAGACAGGAATCTGCACCAGAAGCTCACTCTTTCAGCACTGTCTGTGAATTGACAAAAGTAATGATAGTTCTGTAAACATTCTTATGCAATTCATGTAGGTGTTCCTATGTATTTATAGAACAGCTTTAAAATCCAAATATTTTCCTCAGCCTCTCTCCTAAATACAATGCTAAAAACACCCCAGTGTTAAATGAGTGCCTGTCTTCACTTTAAAACAATGAAAATTCCACCTACTGTACAAGCAGTCAATAGTGTGTATTTTGATAAAAATAATTCCCACATGTGCATACATATGCAGTACCATAAATGGGTTACTTGAACTGAATGGTGAAAGTATCTCCTGCTAGTGTGAATGTAAACAAGCTGTATTTTCTTTTGGAAGACTCCTCAAATAAATGGCTATGAAAAGGGATGTTTATTATTCAGAATCCTGGTTATCTGCCCCTTAATATACAAAAATTCTTCTAAAAAAATTCACTGAATCTACCTTTAATTCTTGTCTGACAACTCTGACATTGTTTACCAGAAATATGGTCCTCATGTCTTAGAAGTCAACAATCAAATTTAAAAAAAAAAAAACAAAAACAGCAATGGTATGATCCCATGCAAAATGTATCTAGTAATTTGACAAAGGTCTAAGAAACTGGTGGTGTGATTCATAAACTTATGCTGGTGACATGATTCATCTCATTTACCTTTGGCAATTAGGTTGGATCTATGTTATTTCTCAGACTTGACTGTCTATGCTCTTTCTTAAAAAAAACCTCTAAGTTTTCTTAATATGGGAAGGTCAAATTTTTTTTATAAACAAATACATTGAAAGATCACGTGAGGCTGGAACTAGATTTAAGCAGCTAACCAAAAGACTAATTACAAGGTAATTACCAGATAGCTTCTAGACAAAGCAAACCCAGTTTGAATTCTTATTACTTTTTAGTAATAAATTTGAGGGTTTTTTTCAATAATAAATGGGTATTTTGCACATCACTTGATGGACAGCTTTTCTGTGAAGCAGAAAAATGTGCCTTAAATTAATACAAAGAATTTATATTTTGCTTGTGCAAACATCAGGATTATATGTCTAATTAGGCATGTAACCATGCTTTTAAATTATAACAGGTGATACCTAAAAGCAAGAGAATTAGCTGTGTATTTAAATAACAGCCTAGAGAGAACTGAATAAGCCATAGGTCCTGGTATCTATTTAAATATGCTATGCCATTTTCAACATAATTAATTACCTAGTTGAAAACCCAAGTTAGTCAATGCATTTGTACATGTAATTAGTTTGTTTAAAAGCACTTCATTTGTGTTACTTTATTCTTCATTTCTTTCCTTTGTCACATTACCCCAGCACAGATTTGATTTTCAAAAACAAAAAGGGACAAATACATAAAATTAAGTAGGGCATTAAATAAAAGAAAGCACTATAGGGCAATACACCACTAATGCTATCTGGAATTTCAGAGACACACTTCCTTTTTTGGTCTGAAGATATTTTAATTATTTCAATATACATTTTCCACACATCTACATCCCAGCAGCCATGAGTTAAAAGACTCTTTAAGCTTTTTATATGAACAGAATATCAATTACACAGGTCAGATTCACATTTTAAACCCTGTGAAAACAGGGAATTGTGACAAAATAAAGCCTTTATTTATTGGCATCTCTAATTTGTGCCATACTGATTAGGAATTAATATTACAGTTTTTTATCATTGTGTCCCAAGAGGTTTAGAAGTTGCACTGAATCCAGATCAGGGTATACATGTAGGTGTGCAAGGAAACAATAAGATCATCATAAAAAAAAAAAAAAAAAACAAAACTGTGTTCTGTAAAGTCACAAATATTAAAAATACTTATAATAAACAGTTTATTATAAACAGTTAAGTGAAGGATTTACAGAGATTTGCTTCCGCCTCCTTTTTTTTTTTTTTTTTTTTTTCAGAAACACCAAAGAAACTAGATGGTATTTACAAAGCTCTTCTTCAGGCTGAGAGGTGGCAGGACTCAAGTTCTGTGTAATTCAACACAATATATGAAATGATAAAAGGGTGGAAAACAAGCAAAAAACTGAGTGTCAAAAATGACAATTTACTAGATGATTTATGGATGGACCCAAAAATCCAGAGGGTAAGATAAAGATAAATCTATGAGCAAGAAGAGTCCCAAAGTCCTCTAATATTCACCAGACCACAGAAGTCAGTTACAATACTCAAGTCTAAACATACTCAGCCTTTTGCATTTACTTCTGAAGAGAAACAGGAATCCACACACATTTTAGAACTATGAAATACCCTTTATGATGAGGAGATAGGAAATATTCTTTGAGATGAGAAGATAGGAGGTGTAACTGGAGCCTGATATTAAGATTGACAAAATCATGCAGCGGATTTTGGCACAGTTTCCCAAGTGAGCTGAAACACAAGCAAAGACAGCATGACACACACTGAGAAAAGAACCAGCAAGATCAGCCTGGATGTAGAGAAAATAAGAGTCCTGGAACAGACAAACAGGAGTTGTTGATGCAGATCTACATGAAACAGTCAGGGTGGCAGGGCAAGATTTAACTTCGGACAGTTGGAAGCAGATTTGATGACGGCACAATATATATTAAACCCTGGACATACATTTAAGAAAATAATTTATGCAAACTGTGGGTCACAATATAAATCTTATTCCGTGATGGAGAAAAAACATACAGACAATGAAAAGATCTTGGATTTAATACCACATATAAGCCTTGAATGCAAGGAAAAATATAAGCTGTAGGTAACAGATAAAGGAACTATTAAAAATTCAAAAGACTAAGTAAAAGAGGATAAAGTATAAAAATTCATTAAAGAGCACAGAGGACAGAGAAATAAAGCTGATAAAATCTATTGCATCTGTGATAGAAGAAAGAAGGAGACAAAGATCTAGAAAAAGAGTGAGGCATAATAAGAGAGAGAAGGAAGGAACCAGGAATTACCTTTTTCCAATGGAAATCCCTGTATTTGCATAAAAACTTAAAGAGCAGAGAGAAGATTCATGCACATCTATAGAATTTTGGAAATGTTTATGTTTTACTTGGTGAAAGATTTAATGATGGCAGAAATCTAGAAATCCAGTTGTCTTCCAATAGTTTATCATCATCTTTTTTAAAAGAGGTGCAAAAAACAGGACGGTAGAGCGCTAGAGGATACTGGCACCACAAAAGAAAGGATGCTACATAAAGAGACACCATGCAAAAGCATGTTTAAACAGACTTCTAGTCCATGCACAAGTGCCCTTTCCCAATAACACTATTACTTATTACCATAATTTTTATCCAAAAGGAATTAGACCTCCTCCAGTAGCATCCAGAACTAAGGAAGAAGAAGGGCTGAGCCAAAATAAACAACTGGCACACAAAATCTCTAGGGAAACAGGGAAAGTAAGAGAAGCATGCTCAGAAAACATCCAAATAGCTTCCTTTTTTTTCTTCTCTCCTCTGTCTTCCCTGGAGAAGTGCTTTTCATATATGCATGTAAAACCACCAAAAGTCTTCTAAGTAGCTGTGCTACCTCCTCTTCCCAGACAGTAAGATAAAACTTAATGTCTGCAACAGACTTTAATTTCATTCTGGCTGCAGTAGTTGCTACATCTTTGTCTGCAGGGAGACTGGAGTGCTTTTGAACTCTTTAAAATATCAGTGATGGCAGTAGAGAACCCTGCTCTTCTAGCCACAGATACCATCAGGTAACTGGGAACACAACATAAATATAATTAAACATATATATTTATATTTATATTTATATTTATATTTATATTTATATTATACATATAAAACATATAATATTGCATATTCTATATTTTATATTACACCCTGAATATATATGCCTGTGTACATATATATTCTTTAATACAACAAAATCTCCATATGTTTTTAGGATGAAACAAATAGGGGAAACTGGAGTTTAAATTAGTAATATGCTTCCCAAGGTTAGATCCAGACCCTCTTCAATTTGCTCTCCCTGCATTGCCAGGTGCAACCACTGAAAATGGATGAAAAATTCTTTAAAACCATGCCATTTTGAAAAGCTGTGATTGTGGACACATTCTGTTTTCATTTTATTGCCTTATTATGGGAGCCTATAACTGATTCAGCACTGTTTCCTCTGTGGTGTACAGTATATTTTAAGTTCTTGGCTTCTAAGCAGCCCTTTAATCTATTAAAATTAAGACACTCAGCCTACCACTAAACTGTAGGGCTCAGGGATACTTCCTGGCTTTCCAGATCATCCCTGGTCTTACCTTTGTACGAGAGCCCATAAGCACATCTTATTTTCTCCTTTCCTTCTTCCCTCAGAAAGGAAAAACAAGTATAGATAGAGGCTAGAAAGGAGAGACAGTGCGAGCTGCACCGAAGCAAAGACAATGGGTGCATTATGGCAAAGAAATGCTATATAGATTAGACACCATTACTTTTCTAACTCTATACATAAAATTTTCAGAGCTCTAATGATTCTAATGCAGTCATGGGTTTCCTTCTAGCAAAAAAAAATTTAGGTCAAGTAATCTTGAGAATACTGTCACAAGAAATATTTTGCTTTCTCACCCCAAAATGACAGGATCGGACTAATCCTTTCACACTGAATATACATGCTATGGACATTCACATGTAATTTAAAAAAAAAAGTTTAAGGAAATTTAATCATCTCTTTAAAAGTTAGTTAAACCTGGAATTAAAATCTTCAAGTGACAGAAATCCCACAAGTTTCTGTATAAAACAATATCTAATACACAAAAATCCTTTTGTTATAAAATTATTCATTATATTTAATGTAAAATTGAATATATATTTAATATTCAATATACATTAATATATAATATAATGTATTATAATATATACTATATTACATATTAATAGATTTTATATATTTCTATAGAATATATAATATTAATAATACATATATGTTTAATATATATAATATATATATTTAACACTTAAAGCCAAACAATAATTTTAAATTTCTATGTTTTCTAAAGCTATAGGGAGTAGTTAATCATATCAATCATGCAGCAAACTTTTACATATTGAAATTTTTATTAGTTCTCCTCCATCAATCTTATATTTTCTGAATGTTCCTATTCCTTCAGCATTCCCTCATCTACCCATGCTGTGTGCAACTTTTAGGTGCACTCAAAAATCAACCTGCAGTTGCTGTTGAGGCATCTCTATTTCAATACTGAATAGAATAATATGTCCTAAAATTATGTTTCTGTTAAGTAATTAAATTTAGCTTCTGTAAAACTAGCATATTCTTGCTTTTCATTCACTTTACGGTGCAGAAATCCCACCCACTCCCCAATCTCATTTATAATATCTCCTAGAAAATATCTCACACCTTGCAATTTTCATGATAAATGTGGTGACAAGAATGAGGCTTCTTTTCAAGTAAAAAGCACGTGACAAAATACCTTATCACCTCCATCTGATGCATCAGTACAGGAAAGACATAGTCTAGTATGAATTTTAATATATTTATTTATCTGTTTTAAGAAAAGCTGAATTCTTTGACTGATTTTTTTTTTTCGGGGGGCAGCTCCATGGACAAAATTTGCTGTATTGCATGCTACAGATTGAGGAAAAAAAATTATATTCCTACCTTTTGTATTGGCAGATACTTTGGCAGATATTTTGACATACTTTGAATACCAACACATAGGTATTACATTGAATTTAGCACCTCCAATTCTAAGAGGATTACTGATAATAGATATGCATTGCAAAGGAAAGCAAGTTCTACCTTATACTAATATAGTGCCATATAGCCATCATCTAACTGACAAGAAGTCCCCTAGTTTGAGAATCAAATCTACCAGAGAAAAACCTTGCATCTGGATATTTCTTTTAGAAAACAGCTCTAAACAAACTGAAACAAACAAAAATTAGCTACTTAACATGGACATTTCCTAAGTTAAAAATTGTAGAACTCTCTGTTTTAATTTATTTTTGTTAAGTTTCACTGTAATAAAGCAGACAAGTCATGTAAAAAATAACTTGAATATTATACCAGAAAAAAATCTCTGATGCATTTGCAGATTTGCAATTTTTACAGATCTTATTTTTTCAGGATTAATGCTCCATATTTTTTTAACACTATGGCCACATAAAACAGCAGATTAGGGCAGACTTGGACTTATTAGACTTACAGCCATATTAACTGTATATTATACAATTATGTATCCAGTAACATATCAAAATCCTGAAACTACTGTTTTGTAATACCTATATAGATCAAAGTGTGTTGCCAAGACTCAAGAGAAAATTTGCTATTGCTTCTGCTAGAGGCATTGCCCAAAAATTGTAACACAGTGGTTGTGGAGATGTTCCACACTGTGACAGGCCTCCAGAGTCTCTTCCAGAGATGTGCAAAGAAAAAATGACATCTGCTCCTATCATTTTTAGTGAGTTGTGGAAATGTGTCAGGTTTTCAGTTCCTCATACTGTCATCATTGTTGAGCTTTTCCATTTTCACAAGGACAAAATGACAAGCACTGTTCCTGGGAGCAGAGATGAATCTGTGATTGCAATGGGACTCAGACAACAACCGCAGATTTTTCACTTAGACTGTAGTGACTGGATGTAGTAAACTAGGAATTAATTATTTCTTTGCTGAAATGAGAAGAAACTATCTTGTGCAAAACTAGACAGCTTATTTGCTTCCATAACTTTGTAGGTCAGAGTACTTGTTATAACAAATTCTGATCAGGTGGTCAGAAATCCACTGAAATATTTTAAAAAAATAAATGAACAAATAATCAACATTATGTTTTCATTAAAAATCACCATGATTGTTAACTACTTAACAAGCCTGGAGAAAATGACAAACACAAGGATTATTAATTTTCTATCACTTAGTGTTGTCAGGAATTCTCATTAGCTTTAATGCTCATTAAATACTGCAATTTAAAAATATTATCCTGGTATATACATGTGGCTTTCTTTAATTTTTGTTGATAGCCTGCCTTCTTCCTTTTGACAGTCTGAATGTCTGTTCCACAGCACAGCCAGACCCAGTTTCATGATAAAGTAGTTTGTAACTGGATTTTGTGTGTCTGAAATCATCTGGTTTTAAATTTACCCGGGGACTTGATCTGCTGTAGCAAATAATGTGACACTAATGGGATTTTGATATTATGCTGATGTGAATATGTCTTGGAGACTTATGTAGTCAAGATTTACAGAAACTTTTAAACAACATTAAAAGTAGCAGATGGTGATTTGGGCAGAAATTGGGACTGATTTTATTTTAAACATCCCAAGACAGGTATAATCAGAACATGGCTGAGATGAAGTGGTGACACAACTGTACGAAACTGGAACTCCATTCTTTTGTAAACAAGATTTCTTTTGTGAAGCTCTAATTTGAATCACAGGTTTTTGTTTGGAATTTGAGATTCACCCTGTAATGCATCTTCCACTGGGGACTACAAACTCCATTGAGTAATAAGAACTTTAGCCCTAACTTAATTACAGTATCTGAAAAGCTGACAGGGAATAAACATGACTAACGATTCTGATTTTCTCTCAACTGCTCACCTATCCAGCAATCTCTCTGCACAGAACCTTGCAGAGTGATCAGAATTGATGATGTTTACATGTCTGACATTAGAAATAACTATTGTAGCAAATCACACTTGTATCTCTGCAGTACTTTAAAACTGAAGTAAAAGTTAAAAATTAAATAACTATGTTCAGTTCAATCTGAATTTAAGGGGCAATTTCTGGTAAATTTCTCATTTTCAGAATAAGTGAAACATTTCATTTTCTCTGCAGATCTACAGAGATGTAAATCCTGTTTTCAGAGATGTCCTGTTCAAGGCATACTTTAGCAAGGAAAGCCCAATAAGAGGGGAAACAATTTCATTTGTTTTCAAATTTACATTTATTGCCAGCCACTGTCACTGTCAGAGAGTTTCAGGTACTTGAGAACACCAGCTTAGCAATCTTTCCTTGCTATAAGAGACATGAGGTTTATTCCTCCAATCTGCTTCTATTTATTCTAGGCAGAATTTGTCTCCAGTGAGTAATGATATTTTGAATTTCTCGTAATTAAAGACAGAGTGTTTAAGTATATAATATATGTTTAAGTTCTATTTAGATTGAAAGTTTCAGTTGCCTGTGAAGTGACAACTCAGAAACAAGGTTTGAAAAGCTGAATCATGATTCATTTCAATCTATTTTTCAGTTCCCTTTTCAGCAGACCTATCATACGCCTTTTAATTCCTAACAAATTTGGTAGGCCTTTTTCTCATTCATGTATACATCACATCATATACATATTCATAAAACATATTTATATGAGTAGATGTATGTATATATGTCTACTCTATATTCAGGTTGAAAATCCAAGTACATTATATGAAATATTTAGAAGGGCTTGCTTATAAATTTAGGATTATAAATTACTGTATTATAAATATAATAATTAAATATATAATAATATAATATAAATTAGAGTAGGCTGTCACAGTAAGACAATAAAGTTGAAATTTCTTCTCCAGAATAAAGCAGCTGTCCCAGTTAGCGCACGCTCAGTAATGATTACAAGACAATCACACTGGAAGCTTGTCACACATCTTAACTTCAGGGATAATCTTCTATTATTGATCATCCTTCAAATATCAACCAGTGTGTACACTCAGGAGACAAAGAATGGGTCAAAGTCGAATAGTTTTCATTCATTGCTGCAAAAGGTGTCCACTTACACCACAAAGGGGCCCACCATCCCTAAACTAACTTTATGTACATGTAAGAAAATTCAAAGAACTATTTTCATACAGTATATGAGTCAAAATTTTAAGCCCAAAAGGTTGCTGAGTGTTTGCCAAAACTTCAGCATGATATTTTTAATTGCTTCTCATGAACCATCTAATTTGTTATGAAGAGTGACTTGTATGCCTACACATAAATGACTGGTGCTATTTTAGGTAGTCTGCTGAGACATCCTCATGACAAGGGCAGCTGTAACACAGTGTTCAAGAGAACTGTGCCTTTCTGAAACTGTAGCTTATAAAACCAGACAGGATAACTAGGACATCTAAAATGGCACTGGACAGGTATGTTTAAAGCAACTGAATCCCACCCATTAAGCCTATGAAACTCAGGGTTTTCCTTTGGAAATTAACGGTTGTACCAAAAGACTTTTTAAATTCATCACTCAATTTTCAACAGTTAATTATAGAAGACCTATGATGCAACAATTTCAAATATGAATTGCATGGTTATTCAGCACTGAATATACAACATGGAAAGTGCTCATAACAGAAAAGACAAAGAGGTAATCACTAAGAGACTAAGGAAAAAACATCCTTCATCAACATAGGCTAATCTTTTGCCCTTCTTCTGGCAGCAAGTCAGCATCCAACAGTTAGGACCACCAGAACAAAACTGAGCCATTAAAAGGTAAAATTTGCCATAAAAATCTTAAGCTCTTATAAAAGACAACTCTGGGTCAAAAAGTAGATGTCCAGCATACCTTGGTATGTTCCAAACTATTTTTACATGCCTATGTTTAAAGAGATCTACAAATAATTCTAACGCTTCTAAATTCTGTTATCTACATCGAAGGATACAAAGGAACAGAAATTAATTGCCTCTGCAAAGGTTTTTACAGGCCGACTTTAGCACTGGTACAGAGGGAGATACACAAGCATGAACTTGAGGACAGGGCAGGCAGAACAGAAACACAATTTCCTACACATTCTCTAAAAATGAAAAGAAAAGGAGGGGGTTTATAGGATGAGTTACACTACACTGCACTGCATTAGCTGATTAACTGTTGATGCAGATATTTCTACAGTAAAAAGTTAATGTTGTCCATGCAGAATTTTTAAGTCTCTCTATATTAAATAACAAGTCTCAAATTATCTACAAAATGTTCTGACTTTTCTCGTTCTTCAGAATCATTAAGAAATCACATTATCCACAGAGAAATGAAAGGTGAGGATGTGGTCCTGTACTTTAAGGTTTGTAACACTAGGGGCTTTCCCTTTACAGACGTGTAACACTTCATTTGTAGCACTGAAGTCTGTTTTTGATTTTGTTGTCTTGCAGTGTCATACCCCAAGGTTGTTGTGGCAATACGTTTACCTCTTACTCCCAAATGCTCTTGTCCTCATGGCATCATGTCATTGAACTGCAAGGCTTTGGTAGGTCTCTGATGTGGGGTTTCTCACAGGAATGGATCATGACTGATTTTTAATGCATCCTTTCTCCTCCCACCTCTCTTTCACCTTTTACTTTCTAGCTTAACATTTATAACTTTATGGTCAGGAATATGTACAGCTCAGTAGATAACATCAGTAGACAATTATTATTTAAATAAGGTATAAAAAACTAGCAGAAATATACATGCACGGAACTTTATAAACAGTGAAATGAGTTCAACATCTGTACATGACCAGTTGCTGCAGTCAGAAACTTCAGCACTAGTATGTAAAGGAAGCCAGCTGGGACACCAAGCTGATCCTGCTTTAACCAAATAATCATGGTGGAAAGTGCTCAAGGGAATATCTGTGGTGCTGGAGAAAATGATGGCAAAGAGAATCTTGCCCGGTGATATTCTAATTTCTTTCTTTCTACTTGGCTGCGGGTACAGATTTCCTCTTTTTCTGTCACATGCTCTCTATAAAAATATTTTAAAATTTTATTTTCAATAAAAGTATGGGTTTTCTTCATTAAGACTATACATGCTATCACTTAGGGAGCTCCCAGGAAAGCCTGTCAGCTCAGCAGACAGAATACTCAGAAACAAAGAGAGTACTGCAGATTTTAAGAAACTTTCTACCAAACTCAGTAGATGTATATGTAGCATTCCTAGTATTTCTGTGATTTTTGCCCATGTTTGGATATTCTCAAGCATGAATAGTGGTAAAAGTGATAAGGATGCTACTAATTAAAAGGGTGAAACAGTTTCAGTCTATGTGGCCTAGAAAGAAGGAAAGTAATTATGAAAAATTCAGTATTAACCATACTTCTAATATTCTCTAGCAAAAAGAAAGAAGAAAGAGTATTTAGAGTATTTGAATTGACAGAGGGAAACAATTTGGTTAAAAAGTCCTCAGGCATTTGTCATTGCTAAAAAAGTAACCCAAATTTTCATATTCTATATAGTAGAGATCTCAAAAGAACATATCTAAAGCTGATCTAACTGCACCTCTTCCAATATCAATATTTCCCAACAAAAGAAGACAAACTTAAGAACTTCTCTGCAATCTACCAGGAAACTAAAGCTTCCTTTAAAGATATGCAGAAACTCAACCAAAGAATTAACATCACAACAGGTTTATTACATCTCTCAAATAAGTCAAAAGATTCAATGTGTTTCTATTTGTCTAAACTAGTTGTTTAAATACACAAAAAGCCACTGCAGCCAAACATCAGCAGGTGCTTTTGACTAACTATGTGACAATGTAAAAACACAGAGTTGGATACTTTTGTCATATGGAAGGGAATGCAGCAGTCCACTAACTCCTTTAATTGCTTTCCATACATATAACAAATTGAGGCCTCTTCTATCCCATGTGACAGAGCTCTTAGATAGAGACCAGCAAGAACTCCATATTCACCTCTGTCTCTCCAGCAAAGAAACTAGAATTAACATCAGTTGAATAAAACTTACAAGGCTGAAAAATATTCTGGTGCTTAAAGGTTCCTTATGTCATTTTTGACATTTACGTAAATTCGGCTCAAAGAGTTAATTGTGCTGAAATAAACATTAGCATAATGCCTTAGGATACAATTTTTTACCTGGCCATGGAGTATTGGCAGCATAGACAATGAAGCTAAACTGTAGAATAATTCATTAGGAAATAAGCAGTAGCTGTGGTAAGATTTACAACAAATACACTTGAAGTGTTTTTAAAAATTAATATTATGCTGCTATGCTTGGCTTAATTAGCTCTCTTCTTCATTTACAAAGCATATCTGTCTGGTTTATGAACTCAGTCTCTATTCCCCATTCTTGAAAACCTTTTTAATTAAAGTTTTAACTACTGCATAAGTTTTAGAAACACTACAATGACTTTTATTACTATAAGCCTAAATCCTTCTCTTAAATATGATCATATCTACATATATTATATCAGAAATATGACAAGACATGCTCCATAACACTCCTGAATATAGACACAATATTGGTTCTTTTCACTATATGCGCCCTCTATTTCCATTATGCTGCATCTAGGCAATTTTGGGCATTTTAGCTGGATTGTGATTAATTTAGCCAATCAACAAGTCAGTTCTCCTAAATCCATTACAATTCACCTTTCTTTTTCTGGCATATACCTATTTCTAGCATGTTCAGTGATTTCCTTGTCCGTTATTCTATTTTATCTCTTTTATAGGTCCATCACTTACTAGACTCCCACTTCTACTAGCAGGTGACTCTACTTTGGTACTCAACTGCAGCAAATCCTATCACAGCCTTTTGCAGCATTTATCACTTCCTCCCATTGATGCTATTAAAAATGATTAAATGCTAATTTAATTTTGCTATATATACAAAATTGGAACATAGTCACTAGACATGCTAGCTGGGATCTATGTGAAGTTCTACAAATGCATGACATACACTTGATCATAACCTTTTTTGGCTGCATATTAAAAGCCATGTGGCATAATGGTCAACGAACAGAAATTATTTGTGCAATCACTGTCTACAGACTACAGTAAAGCAAAATATATTTCTTGTCTCCCTGTGCATGGATGCTGGAGACTCTACTTAATGACTTGTCACCTATTACACCCAAAATATACTGGAGTTTCATCACACAATTTGCTCCACAGAAGCAGAATGTCAACATTAGTCCATTCTACAATAATTTAAAAAGATAATAGTCATTTTCCCTCCTGTTCCCATTTGAATCTCATAACCACTGGGGTGAGCAATTTCAAAACCTTATTAGTTCTGCTGTTGTGAACTATTCAGGACATCAGATTGGTTTGCAGTACAAAACTATAAAGGCAGTTTTTAAAATTAACAATTTACAATTAATATTTCTGCCAGCATATATTTGTAAATTTTCCAAAATAAAAAACATCATGTCAAAATTTTCAAATTAAAACATGGCAAATTATTTCAAATGGCTGACAAACAGTGCAGTAAAATAGGCAGAAGCACAAAAACTGTCAGGCTATAAATCTCATGAAGAAATTAAGCAAACAAAATTCACATTATTTTCCTAAGTTAAAAATAATAGACAGCTAAAGCATTATCAGTTCCTTCTGTGTAGAACTGTGTGTTCATTACTCAATAGAAAAACATGAAATGCATAAAATCAACTTTGAAGAGATGATATTTTTTCTATTCTTTACATACAGTCTAATCTCAAAAAATGTTTTCTTTACATATGCTCTTATTCTTAAAAAAAATATTTTAACTAGATTTTTGTTTAGACTAAATTGGCCTATTTCTCTTAACATTAACAGAGCTGAGAGTCTTCATAGCAGCTGAGGCTGCAGTCCTGTGAGAGTCTGTTCAGATGATCCCAAACGGCAGTGTCGGTGCATTTTAGGAAGTTGCTGTGCTTCAGCTGGAGTTGGTAAGCAGACATGTGGTCCCTGTCAGCTCATTGCAATGACAAGTACATGGTGTTCACTTAAGCTGCTCTCAGCAGTTCCAAAAGGGAGCCCAGGTGAAAGCACTGGAAATATGAGCATTTAGGAAGAACACTGGAGACAAGCTTTGCTCTTTTTTTATATACAGCATCAAAAGTGATGCAGCTGCTGTTGTTTTCCTTCATGTATGTGGAGATGGAAATTAATTTTATCATTAGTCTGGAGTAGTATCATGCATATGTTTAGGTTGTATCAATCACATGAGTGAATAGTATCTCCAGTTCTGGGGGATGGAAGGCAGGAGAGAAGAGTGGCATGCACGTGTGTGTGTGTGTGTGTGTGTTTGTGTAGAAATGGAAGGGGATCAAGAAAAGCAGTACCTTTTAAATTCATCACCTCAGTCATTTGCAGTCACCTGACTATTACTTAATTTGAAATGGACAGAAAGTCTGCTTACATCTTTCTTCAAAGGAACCAAGGAAATTCAGATGGACCCCCCACCCCCACACCTACTCACCCCCCCTCAAAAAAGTCATCATTTGAGACTCTGAAGCCAGAATAATGATGCCAATAATAAAACAACCTCATACTGAGACTATCTTGCAAGATGGTTTTCTTCTCATTAAGGTATGTGGATGCAACTCATTCACAGTGTCACTGGCTGAGTTCAGCACACAAAATATGTTCAAGTAAAAAAGAAAGAGGACTTTTGCACTGCTTTAAAATGAAATAACCACTAAGATTTATTTACATTATTCAGAGCAGAGTATTTTGTTTCAGCATGTTTTTCCTCAAATTGCAAACATAGGAATATGTCTGGTCCTAATACTGCTTGAGTTAATAAAAATTGTAGTTTCAATTTACAGGAGGAAAGTGCATGAATTTGCAGGTTTTGAACCTGTTTGCCTTCCAGTACACCTAGAAAAATCTGTGCTGACAAATACATGAACTTATTGTTCATTTTCTGAGATGAGGAGCCCAGGGAGCTCAGTTAATATCTGTTCCACAAGCTTCTTATATAAGCATAAGCCTACAACAACATCTTTCATCCTGACTTTCTCATCTATAAAATGGGTTTAATACTCTTTCCTTCCTCCTACCCTCATCTTTGTTCTTGTCACAGAGAGCTTTTAATGCAATACACACAGATGAGCACCAGAGTTGAAATGAAGCTAAGCTTATATCCACAAACTGCTTAACCAGACATCTAAACACTAAGATATAATTCTAAACTGTTCAGAAAAAAGAGCATTTCTACTAAACACACCCTTTATTCTGATGTCTAGATATGGATTTCAGGGCCAAATTTCAGATGATCACATGACATGATGTATGAGATGATGACATTTGTATCCATATGTTGCAAAAAGTAAGTAGTTTTTGAAAACTGAAAAATATGAAGGCATTTTATTAACTATTGGATTTTTAAATTGTTAATGCATTTTAGTCTCTTGCTGCTCACGTTTTAAAAATCTTCATGAAGACAACCTATTGAGCTTCCCATTGGGATGATTATACTTGTATGCACACCTTTTCTAACCATCTGATGTCTTGGCAGCAAATCATCTTTCAGTGAAACAGAAATCAAATGTGTTTCTTTAAAGAAAAATATCTATGAAGGACATGCTGTCTTAATGAGATGACTACATTGCATTTGTTTAAGCTTCTAACAGAGAAAACATTCATCTAAATGTGAAGTAACACATTTGAAAATTAGTATTTGCTATCATAGAATGATAGGATAGCTCAGGTTGCAGGGGACATCAGGAGGTCATCAGTCCAAACCCGTGCCAAAACCACAGTGAGCTACAAGGTCCATTATTGAGGGCTTTATTCAGTCAGGCCATGCACACCTCCAAGGATGGAGGCCACAGCTCCTGTGGCAATAGCCCCAATGCCTGATCATCCTCAAAGAGAAAGACGTTTTTAATCTAGTCTGAACTTCTATAGCCAGTGTATCACTAGGCCTTGCTCCACCTTCTTGCCAACCTCCCCATGGGTACTGGGGGCTTTCTGTCAGGTCACCTCAAAGCCTTATCCTATGCAGGCTGAACAAGTCCCATTGGGCCAACATCTCCTGGCAGGGCAACTGCTGCAGCCCATGTTGAGTTTGAGGGCATGGGGCCCTCTGTTGTACCTGTTACATATTACTTTTGTCTTTATGCCCCAAAATGCACACTGAAATCTATGTGTGGTCTATGACACAACAGTACTTTTCCGAAAACACTTGTCTGTATCACAGCCCTGGTCATAATGGCAAATTTCAGAGATCCAGCTTTTTGTACCTTTACTACTGGGCCTAAAGATCAACAGAACCTAAGAAATTCATTTTGGATACAGGAAATCTTCATCATGCATTTCTCAATTTGTTTTTCTGGGTTAAAGACGCTGCTATCATTTGCATTTAGAGAAATGGAGTCCAGTCATGCAAGGACTCTGCATATGGAATGGAACAAAAATCAATGCAAACTCTATTTAGGAGACTTGCAAGAATACAATCAATGATAAAGAGTCATAACAGAGCAGTACAGCTGAACCCAAAAGAAAACTTTCATTGGCTAAAAAAAATGCCATCAGTACCTAACAGTAAGTACTGCCAAATAAATTGCATAGATATATAAACTGGTGAGATATATATTCTGTGCACATGGACACAAAATAAGAATATTTTAGAGGATGAAGAGTTTTCATCTAAGGTAATTTGACTGCTACTATGTCCTGTAGATACATAAAGAACTAAGAACAATATGAAGAAGACAGTCAAAATCAAAGATATTGAAAAATTTGTGATCTATGAGGACAGTATGGAGTTTATGTAGAGTACCTGTAGAGTACCCACAACCTGTTCTCATTTCTGCAGATCTGCCACTCCTGTCAATGTGGTTCTGACCACTCACAGATTTATATTCTCAATCCAAAGACAGACACAGCAGACTTTGACAAAGAAAAGAGAACACAGCCACAAACGTACCCTGTGTGTCATTATCTACTTTGATTCCTAGATTTTAATGTGTTTTACTGATAACCTATTTTCCTTTTCTATCAGCCATTGCAAGCAGTACCTTACCACATAAACTGTATCTCAGAATAGTTACCAGGGGCCTATGTGCTGCAGGCAGTGAGAAAAGAGCGAACAGTCTTACTACAGCACTAGTGAACATAAAATTGCTTCTGTATGATTAAAGGGCAAAGGTTTGCATGTAATTCCTGCCAGTTGATTGCCCTGAAGATGTTATGTACAGAGACATTCTTGAGCTTTAACCCTGGCAAAGTCTGAATTTTTCTGAAGGCTGCTCTGCTTTCTAGAGGCAGGCACAGGTTTTTTGGTATAATCTACCACAAGTTGTTATCCAGCAGTATGGTCTCTGCATGAAGACAGATGTTTTGTTGGAAAATCATGCCTGCACCTCAGTGAAAAAAAAAAAGGCAGCCATAATATCTGAAAAAATTAAGTTGATTCAGTAAAAAAAAAAAACAAAACAAAAGAAAAAAAAACCCCACCAAACCTTAATGATTGTCTTTTTCGCACTAAAGGGATGCTGGATGGCTCCAATACCAACTCCGAGAACAAAAAAGCAACCAAACACCTGTATGGAGTAATGACAGTTTGAAGCTTAAAGGGTTCTCCAATAAGTGAACAGAATGACCAGATTTTGCTTGTAATTTAAGGAAGTATGGGATCTTTGACTAGAAGAAATATAACAGCCTGCATGAACTTGACAACAGGAGTTCATAGCGTTAATAACAGTGATTGCTACATTTAATAGCTACTGATGGATGGGCTTTATTTCTATTAATTTTCCACCCTTTTACAAATCCCATTATACCTCCTTCCTTCCTAATTTTTGGGGCAATAGTTTCTACAGCTTAATGATAAACATTGTAATAAAAGTTGAAAAGTTATTGTTGAAAAGTTGCTTTAGACCTACAGCTTAATAATGTAATGATCTATGTCTGCATTTTGAGACTTTGAGAACTAAGAAGTATTTCCTTTTTCACATCTTCAGAGCAGTTTTGCAAGATGCACCACGTAAACCCACTCAATATCTTCCTGAAGCATTCAGTTCAGAACATTAGCTCCTGAAGAGCCTAACAATAGGCTTATCACAGACACAACCTTTTTTTAAAATTACTCTTCCTAGAGGCTCACTAATCATTCTTAACTCAGGTACGGTATTAAGAAGCAAACAAATAGATGGAAAAAACCCGTAACTGGCACACCAAGCTCCTGCAGACCTGTGCAACTGTGACAGACAGGAGGAAAACAAATCAGTTCAGCAAGGTACTGAACAGACTTAATTTCAAATTTTACTAGCTTAATACCAATTCTGGTTTCCTTCACATAAACCGTCATTTATTTTTGTTACTGAAAACACACCATAACTCATCTGTGAAAGATTACTATAGATTTTTGAATTACCAGTAATGCATTTAAGATAAATGAGTTTTAATAAGTTTAATTTCAAGTTATTCCAAGTGTTTTATAATACCAACATTAATTTTTAACAAATTAGATTATATTGACTTTTAAAATAAGGCCTCCTTTGGAAGACTTATCATTTAAACAGTCTTCAGGAACTGATTTTCTACTTAAAGTTAATTCTCCTGTGAGCCCATGGAAAACAAAACAAATCCTGATCTATGGGAGCTACACTTTGTAATATTTTCTGCCTAAAAGCTGTCCTATAGACTCATTTGCAAGGACTAGCTGAGGATTTTTTTGCTCATTCTTTGAATTCTTTTGAAGAGGAAGTCGTACCAGCTTATCTAAATTAAATTATGCGTTACAGGTTTGTGGCACGTACTATGTGCTTCTGGTGATTTACAAGACACTACCAAACTCACTTCACCTGCACTAGCAACTAGACTGGAAACAGGAAAAGAAAACTAATGACAGCATTTTTATTTCAGTGAGTTTCTAGCATTTTGCAATGCCTCAAATCATATTTAAAAAGGTAAAGTATTATGTAGTATAATGTCTGAATACCTGAAAAACAGAAAATGAAAGGTGAAAATGGACTTACATATTTTTCACCAATACACCTTTTCAAAAACTGTAAGTCAGTCATTGTTACTTTTCAAATGCCACAATTTTCATTTCATTAAATACTTTTAGAATTTAAGATATGAAAACCAGGATTTTTCTGACATGGAGTAAACGCCTGAACTCAAGTCAAAATATAAGGGACCTTTCCTATGGCACTAATGGCTCTGCCTATTTGATCTTTCATCACTTTCAGTAATTAACAAACAGTAAAATGTTAACTAACTTACCTTAATTGATGACATGAGAAAACACAGATTTCTAGTATTATCCTTAATCATGCTCCAAGTGGATCAAATAAAGATAATGCGTTCAGCTTTGAAAGGCCAACTACAGAACCACAGATCACATTGCATATCACTCTTATCTCTAACCCATGGCAATACTGTTTGTCTAATTTAATTGTAGCTGGAAACAAAATGCCACACAGTTGCTCACTCCAACCCTCCCTGCCAGGGGAAGGGATGAGAATTGGAAAGAAAAGGTAAACTTCATGGGTTGAGAAAGAACAATTTAATAATAGATAGGAAATAAAATATAATGCTAATAACAACAACAACAGAACTTAATACAATAATATTCACTACTACTATATTTCTTATTGCTGTTATTATTATTATTGAAAGGAGAAAGAGGGGAATAAAACTCAAGAACAGCAAGTGATGCACTACAAAACTGCTCACCAGCTGTCCCCAGCCAGCTCCCTGCAGTTTACACAGTGAGTATGATATTCTATGGTATGGAATCCCATACCATAGAATATCATACTCACATATCCCTTTGGCCAGTTTGGGTCAGCTGTCCTGGCCATGCTCCTTCCTGGATTGTTGTGCACCTTCTCACTGCCAAAGCATGGGAAACTGGAAAGTCCTTGACTATTCAGTAAAAACTGAAGCATGGCTTTGTTATCAACAACATTCTCATTCTAAAGCCAAAAAACACAGCACTGTACCAGCTACAGAAAGCAAATTAACTCTATCCCAGCCAAAACCAAGACATACAGCAAAAGCTGTACATTTGAATTACTGAGGTTTCTATCAGTATTTCTGTCAATAAACTAATCTAACTAGGTTTACCACAGACAAATGAGGATCATTGTACAGTCTTCTGTGTCCATGTGTGATTCACTCACCTGCAGGCTCATCAGTATTCTGAACACACTTGTGCCACACACCTTTGTCCATTTGGCCAGGAACACCCGCAAATGTTAATGGAAAGTTTCAAGTCTTAATGAGTTTGAATGCACAGCATAGTTAACTTCCTAAAGCTAGAATTCATGTTATTAAATGTCTTTTTTTAATCAAAATCTACATTCAGTTTCAAAAATTAAGGCAAGAATGTTAATAATATAGAACAATGTAAAGTAACCCTCGAAGTTACCTTATATTGCATTCTACTTCTGCTATTGCCACAGAAATGAATGAAGAATTGTCGTGGTTGCGGGGGGAGGTCAATTTTTCCAGGGGGATGTGGGCAGGCTGATCAGTGATCAGCTTTTCTGCTGGCACCTGGATTGGTCACTCGGAGGTTTGGACACGCCTCTGAGGACACAAAGAGTTAAAAGCAGGAACCCCAAGGGGGTTCGGCCTCTTTTGGATTCTGGTTTCAGCAGTTGAAACATCTCCTCTCACCTGCTCAGCTCTGGGCTGAGTGGGGGAGGGGAGCCACGTGGCCGGGCTCAGGACAACCACGCGGTGGAACTAAAGTAAGCTGGGCCCCGGGGGGAGAAGAGAATGGACAAGACTAGAACTGAGCTGCCCCGTCCAGGATGGAGGGGTGGAAAACTGTGGAAGTGCCTTCTGTGTGTGCTCACCCCCCTCCCCCCCAAACTCCGGGAGAAGGTGCCCAGCCACGTGGGGGTTGCCCAGCCTGGGAGTGCCTGAGCCTGCACCCTGCTGGGAGATAGAAACTGTTAACCCTTGCTTGGCAGAAAGAAACTTTTCTTAGACATTGATTCTCATGACTGGTGGTTTCAGAGGAGAGAGGGAAGCGGCCTGGGACCGAGATGACAAAAGGAGATGAAAAAAAAACCCAGATGGGCAGAGATTGAAGAGGAGTGGCTTTTGAGCTGGACTTTTTTTGCATAATGTTAGCCATGGACTGAACTTAAGTCTCTTTTGAACATAAACTGCATTTTGGGTAGATACAGCTGCCCTTGTTTTTGCTACAGTGACTGGCACTTGAAGAGTGGAGGAGCAGAGAAGAGAGGGGGAGGGTGAGGTAGCGCCCTCTGCCCTCAGGGCAGACCTGCTCCTGGAACCCCGGCCCTGGGTAAAAAGGGAGAGAACTCGGCATGCAAGTATCCTTAAAAGAGCCCTGTATGCAGCTTGAGACTATGGACAGCGGTGAGAGCGCTGGACATAGGAAAAAGAGAGTGTCACCCTAGCAGACTTCTCTGGGCGGTGCCACGGGTGACATAGAAACACATAAGGGGTAGACCCGTGTTTTCTGAGGAAAAGTCTGTGGTGCAAGAGAGACTCCTCTCTCCCTTGCTGAATTGAAGATTGGTGGTTTTTTTAAGTGGTGATTGTTTGATCTAAAACCCAAAGGTTTGGTCTGTGAAGAGTAATGTGTGGGGGGTGGAAATTGGGAGATGTTCTGAGAAGTTTTTATTTCTGTCTCTGTGTGTGTTTAAGAGTTTTTCTGTCTCTGTTCTTATGTAATGTAATAAAGTTTTGGTGGGTTTTTTTTTGTTGTTTTCAAGATTTAAGCCTGCTCTGCTCTGTTCCTGATCACATCCCACAGTAGTGGTTAGGGAAAAAACATACATTCATGGGTGCATTAACATCTAGCCGGTGCCAACCCATGACAAGAATATTGAAACATGAATAACATTCTTATCACTTATATGAATTACAGCACTAATATCAATAGCATCAAGAAATAAGTACCTTCTTAAGGATACAGGTCAATACAAGATGTTACACACACTACTCCTCTGTCTTTAGCTCTTGAAAGTGATAGCTAGTTTTAGTTGTAGATGTCTGTAGGTTTTGGACATCAAATTTTCTTCTTTGTGCCTATTTTTTTGGATATTTTGCTTCAACAGAGAAGCAACAATTTATTTTGATTTCTCAAACTGAGATAATTCAGGATTTTTCAATAAAACAGAAATTGTATTGACTGCAAGAGAAAAAAAAAAATGTAGACGTATTCCACAGTGCCCATGCTATTAACTAGGGCCCACTGAGATCAGATTCAAATCCTTGATTTGAATCGCAGCTGTCAAGTACTTCTTAAACAGTCACTACACCACAGCAAGACTCATTATCTAAATAAATTGAGTCACAGTCTGCCATATTATCTGAGATCTCCCAAGGTCATTCACATCTTAGTACGGGAAACCAGGGATTTACCCTCCCACCTCTATGCCTACTTGATTCTCTACCTGGGAAAAAGAAACCATTTCAAGCAAGCATTTTCTTCAAAATAATACTGTTCCCATAAAAACTTTTTATTTACATCTAGTGGTAACTTATTTCCACCCAGCCTCAGCAGGAAGCTCTATCTGTCAGAGCAAAGCAAGTCTTCAAGTACTCTAGAGTCCACTCTTGCTACAATGGTTTGTTTTTTCTGATAGAATAATTTACTCAAAATCAGTTGCACCATATTCCCTTGCAGTGAAGACAGTAATCTATGAGGATTCTTTGTCTCAAAAATAAAATAAAATAAAATAAAATAAAATAAGATAAAATAAGATAAAATAAGATAAAATAAAATAAAATATCAAACATGAGATCCTGAAAGGAACAAACAAATAAAGAAAAACCTAAAAACAACCTACTTTTACTTGTCCACCCCAATGCAAAACAGCAGCTGGAGTTTCTAAATGAAAAATCACAGCCCTATTATCTCATTGAAAAATGCTGAACAATTACCTGCCTCGATTTGTGGCAGAGATATTCTCAGAAACAAGCATTATTTGTATCTATGTACATTTCATGAGAGAGTGAATAGTTTTGTGTAGCATTTCTCCTCTCATTGAAAAGGAGACAGGTACAATGCTGGCATCCTTGTTAATAATAGACAGAAAATGCTAGAAAGTACTCGTTGTCTAGGATACTGATTTAAAATATACTAAAAAGCTGCACTAGTCCTGTAAAGACTCTGAGACTAAGGCTTAAAATACTTACTTGATAATGTCTCCTTCAAGAGCAATCACTCGTTTAATGATCTTCTGTTCAGGATTTCTAGGAGACCTGAGACAGGGGAGAAGGTTACACAATCAGTAACATTCCCTTTGTTTTAAGAAAATGAAAGAAATAGACACTATGAAGGTCATTAGAAGATTCCATGTTCTCCCTGAGTTAGCATCAGTCACTATGTTCCACAGTGAAGCTCCTGCAACCCTTGTCACTCACTGCAAACCATCATTGAAAAGCAGCTGAGGACCTGCTTACAAACAGCACAATAATCAACACACCTTTTATCAGGAAAAATACACATTAAATGCAAACATTAAAACTAAAGTATCCCACTACGAATGAGAAGGGTAGCTTTGCAAGTAGATTAATGTATTAAAAACTGAATTCCCCATCATTTGTAGAGAAAATGTGTTAAACATTTATGTCATTCAATCAATTTGGGAGCAAAAAAAATCTTCCTATGTTATATTAATATCTATCACTAAGTTAAGTGAGCCTTGCTTAGAGAATTGTGGAAGTTTAAAAATAAAAGTTACAAAATTTTCTGAAAGTAGCAGCTCCTGAATGCATCTTTCCTTGAGTAGATTCTGATCATGCATTACATAATAATATGAGAAAGCAAAGATGAATGTGCATGTTCAGCCTGAATATGCATATTATTAGATAGACCATTAAAAGTGTTATTTTACTGTAGTTTTTATGGGTTAATGTAGATTTATAGGATCCAGAAATATTCTCTTTCTTTATAAATTACAACTTTTCTTTTACTCTTCACTTTTAATTATCTAACTATGCAAACTTAGAAGAGAATTTTCACATATTAAAAAAAAATCTTTTTATTTGCTGCTTGTACATAGAAAAGTCAGGGAAGGAACAAACTGGTTTTATGTTCTGTTGATGCTCATGTTCTCCCTATTAAGGCTTCAAGTACAGTCTGCTAGACACACCACTGACAGAGGTGTATATTGCAGTTTTCATGGCTAAAACCATCTTTGAGCTCATCTCTGGTCAAATGGTAGCAAGCTAAGATTACACCTCTTTAAAAAGCAAAGCTGAGCTAAGTCTGGATGAAAAGCTTGCCCACACTGCTGCATGACTAAAGGCATTTGAGGCTCATTTCCAGTTCCAATAGTTAAAAAGAAAAATGGGTTCAGACTTATTCAGGTTTTTTTAATATTATGCCAAAACAAATTCCAAACATTTTAAAATCAGTTGGAGGTTTTAATATTTTTCTTGAGTGTGCATGTTAATACATTTGAAATAAATTTCTCTTTCAAAGTAATGAAATAAAATTCAAGAAGCCTAATTTTGAATTTCAAAATATCAAATAGCTTCCCTTTACAGTTTACCAAGGCTGGAAACCTTATTTTCAACAAAAAACGAGGAACATTGAACATGAATAAAGATCATATTTTTATTCCCTAGTCATCACTCAAATTTTCAAATCATCATGTAATTTACAGTAATATTTTACTTAGCATTAATTTTACCCGAATAGTTGTACATTCCAGTTTAGCCTTGCATTTCATGTTCCTTCTTAAAGTAGGAACACACAGTTTCATATTTTCTGTGTCAATTTTGGGAGGAATTAATCAAGTTTTCGATGCTTGTATGATTTAAATATATGGAATATCCACAGCACTTTTTGATGCTGCTCCTTGCAAGCAACACTTCCTTTGTTGAGCACTCGTTTGAGCATTGACCATGTCTTATTCTCAACCAAAGCACAGTCTATGAAAAGACAACACACCTTTCTTACAGGCTGTTATAAATTTAAAATAATTTTTTAGGTTACTTTACTGCTAATTGATTTAATTTTTAATCAGTTTGAGCTCAGGCTGTAATATTTTAATGTAAAATTTAAGCAATGGAAATGATAATACATAATGTATGTGATGAAATGTGCATTTCTTAAAGATTAAATTAAAACAAATTTTATGTTTGCTCCTTCAAAATTTTGTTCTGGTTTAACACCTAACTTTCAAAGTAAGGTTCTCAGCAACTTCCCAGCAGGCATTTTCCCTTGATTAGAATATATATATTTATTGTAATGCAATTACTGACCTATCCCTTAATTTTCTTTCCTCATGCAAAAATTTCTACTGACCTTGAAAAAACATCTCTCCAAATTTGAGGTATGAGTAGTTGTTCTAAGAGTAGGCCCTTTTTTGCTAGGAATGATATATTTAAACCAAACACATAATTTATCACAAAAACTTCAAGGAATTCCTCACAGATATTGCAATGAAAGAGTGATATTTTTAATATTGGAAGCCAGAGTATTTTTAAAATAAACTTCACTCTGGCATTCTGATTATAATTCGTTAAAATGGCAAAGGAAGGTAAAAGACAGATTAGCAGGCTTAAAGTGGCCAATAATTCAGGCACTTTTAGACCAAGGATTTTCAAGAGCTGAGCAGAATGGGTGTTGCAAGAGCCAGTGTGCAACCAGGAGGTAAGAGAGACTGGTTCTGAAGTGAAGAATATTGATGCCTTCCTGAATGGTGTATAGCATAACACTGGAATTTCAGTGATTAAATCACAAAAACATACAAGCCATTTCTGTCTTCTGTGTTCAATCCTGCAGAGACAGTGTGGGATCACACTACTGCAGAGCATATTTCCCAGGAAAAACAGGAAAAATTATATAGCCAGCAGAAAAACCCACTTTTTTAGCAAGCAATTGTCAGATAGAAATGGTGAATTCCCTGAAAGCTTTCTCTTTACAAATTTATCAACTGAGTATTTCAGTCAATATTACTCCTAAATGTCTCCCTTTCAACCACTTGGATTATTTATTTACTCTAGTGGATACTGCCCAATTCTAAATAATTGCTCCATGAGCTAATTAACATTTGATCAAACAAAAAATTTTTCTTGGTTTTGTATGTGTCATACTTCAGTTTCTACAGGCTTTTCTAGAGAGAAAGCTTTTCGAAAATGTCATAAGATCCCAGAAAAATAAGTAAAGCACAGTCCAACTAAATAAATACTAAAACATACCACAATACCTTTTTCCTTGAATAAAGAGTCAGATTTTTTTTTGGTACCCACATTAGAAAGAGACCTGATACTGTGAACTCAATGAAAAAAGCAGAAAAAATATTTCAAAGGGATAGTTTTAATTAGATACTTTGATGATTTACACGTTTCATGTTTCCCATCCATTATCATAGACAACCTGGAAACAGTTTGTGTTTACTCTTTGAAAATTATTGGGATTTTTATACCAACTTAGCATCTTCTAGAACAGGAAAAATAACAGGCTTTTATTAAAAAGTTGCAGAGAAAGATGCTAAAGTTTTCAATTTTTATAGGTATGTATTTATTTATCTATTTATATGCATAAGTATGTATATTACTGTTAGAAAAATACTTCACTTTTTCTGAGATAGAAGGAAGATATTTAGGCAGCAGCCTGGAATTTTGTCTTCAGATTATTCTCTTTTTACTTCAGATTAAGTTTTATGTGATTTGATTGTCATTTACATGGAGGCAACTTAAGAAATTACCACTGTGTTGTTTTAGTATAAGCAGACTGAAAAAATGATCTCTTCAAAATTAAATTTTCTGCTTCTATTTACGCTGCTAATGACAGATATTAAAAAGGATTTAACTCCATAAAATAGGATAAGAGAATTTTTGAGATCTCATTCTAACATTGTGATCCAAAGCCATTCACTCAGTGAGCTCTTCATTTCCCAAAACAAATTCCTCTCTCATCAAAACTTCTAGCATAGCTGGTGTCTATGCCTCTGGGAATTTCCCCGATTGATGCAGGAGGAAAAATATGCTGTTTGTCTCCTTCTCAACCCATTTGGGGATGCAATAAATAGCTAGAAAAGTAACTAAAGTGTAGATGAAGTCCAGAATAAGTGGAATTAATATATAAAAATTGTGAACCTCACAGTATGGTTGTGGTGGCTTTACCTAAAAATCATGCTTGGAGGAAGAGGAAACAGAAACTACCAGTGGAGCGACCTCCTTCTTATTTTCTGTTGCTCATCCTTTTGCCAGCATAGCAGCTGATGCTCAAACTCTGCACAGTAGTAAATATGTAGCAATATCCATTCTTTCATTTCCTCATAGTACCATAGCTATGATATAACAGATCCAACATAGACATCTCTAAATACTGTATAAGAATGGAAATTTACTTAATCTATGCACATATTTTCCAAACCAAAATATTTTTAATCTACTTGTTTAACTTTTTTCTGAGTCCATAACTTTCATCTAAATTCCATGCTTCTTTATGCAGAACAAATTTGTAGTGAATATCATAAGAAATGTAATATCTAATTACACCATAGATTATAACACTATTTCTATGTTGTGGTAAATAACATGAAATATAACAGTGATGAAAAAAAGTTCACACATGTTATTCTTGCTTTTGTTATCATTCTTGTTATCAATTTCTCTTGCACAGAATTACTGCATTAAATGTATCCAGTACCAGATTTAGCATTTGTGTTCAGTTTGGATCCACCAGTACAAGACAGGTATTCACAACTGGAAAAAGTGACACTAAAATAACAGTAACAGAGGAGCAATGCAACAGCAGTGCCTAGGGAAATTGGGTTTGTGCCGATCAGAAATTAGCCAAAAGGTTCAATCCCCTAATTGACAATAGTCATCTATCTAATTGCTGATTAGAAATCAAGAATTTTTGGAAAGGTACACAGCAAAAGAGATGAGTGGCAGGAAGGGAATTTCCAGTGTTGCAGGTTGCCCTGAGAGGCTGAAAACCACAGACGTGCTCAGGGCTCAATGGGACACAGCTCTGGGCAGTCTGACCCAAATTCAGAGCCTATCCTGCCTTGGGTGCTTGGTAAGATTACATAGTCACATAGTCACTAGAGGTGCCTTAAGACATAAATTCTTTTTCACTTCTACAGCCTTTAGTCTTATTTAAGTGTATTGAAAAATGTAGGATGTAAATATCTTAAAATACAAAATGGATGGATGGTCATGGATGCAAGCGCTGATGCTAGAAGAAACCACACTGATCACTTTATTTATCTGCTGTAGCCCACAGATTATTTTTTTCTGTGTTTTTCTTGCAGTATCTAATTCTATTATAAAGCATTTTTAAAGAACGTTATGATATCATGTCTCAACATTCTGAGTTGCAAAGAGACTAACATCCAGAGAATTACTCCACAGTTTAATTATCCTTGCTATTAGGAAATTGCATCTGCATTCAAAATTGAATTCATCCTAGTTCAATTTCAATTTCATGCCTTCTCCTCCAGCAGAAAACCCCTCAACATCTTATTTCTTCTTCATGAAGAAAGATTTGGGTACATGAGGTCTTAAATTTCTCTTTGATTCATCAGCTAGAATTACCTGAACTTCTTAACACACAGTTTCCCAAATCTGGGACCCCTTTCTGTCACTATTTTTCAAACTCCTCCAATATTTTCTTTTTCTTCTTAGCACACATGGGAATCTAGCATTATTCACCTTGGATTATTATTAGTAGTAGTAATTAATTACATGAGCAACATGGCCTTATTTGCTGGCTCAATCAAAAAAAGTCTTTTCTGTTTCTTAACATTACATTTATTTTTGTATAGTCAGGCAAAAATCTCATTTTTTTCATGCTAGGAGCTGGTGCTGAAGAGATTCCAAAAGTGACAATTAACCCTTCTCTGAGCAAACTGCTTGCTAAAACAATTAAAGTTTAGATCACTCCTTGCACTTCACATTCTCTAGAGCATGTTTGTGAACACCAACCATGCGATTCACACCATGCTGCCCTGTCCTTCCCTGCACTGCTTGCACACTTGGCCAATGATCACAAAGACAGCTGACAACACCAGCACCCACCCTTGGATGACACAGCAGTCTGCTGGAAATATTACTGCTCACAAATGTGCCTCCAATCATATCTGCACCTTCACAGCTGAACAGAGCCTGTTTGGAATCTAATATCCCCCCATTAACTCCACAAAAGGTGAATTTCTTGATCAAAATATAATGTGGCAGTAAAAAGAATACTTGAAGAAACCAAATATCTATATTATAGCCTGTATCAAAATTAGATTTATCGAGCTGTTTTGTAATTTTACTGATAAAACTTTACAGGTTTGCTTGACAAAACCTATTTCTGAATGAACATCTTTAAGTGTATTTTAGCTTCTACTAATAGAATGAGAAACCATGTGATTATTTTGCTCAGATAAGACATTTCTAAGGCCCTTCTCTTTGTTTGAATGCTGGAAATTTATTGCAGGTCATGAAGTCATTTGCATTTTCTTCTTTGTTTTCAGTTTCTTCAAAAGAGACATTTTCCAAATGGTATTCCACACTAGAAAAACTGTTTGAGACCATGCTTGCCTGTCAGTATCAACATTTGAACCCCTTTCAGGCCCAAAACTGTGATTTGCCTTTAGAAGTGAAATAGATTAGAATAGGAATTTTTTCAAGCAGAACTTATATGCAATTTTAAGAATGTTAGCAGATAATGAGAGCATCAAAAGTAGTTCCTCAACTGCTCCTAGATTTCCTTTGGGCTAGATTTGAGGAAGCAGGTCCCAGTCTTAATGAATACTAGTTTAGTGAAGCATTTTGAATATTCACCCTTTTCCACTCATAATTTACAACATAAGTATTTAAAGAAAGCAGTTGCACCAACTGGTTTGGCATAAGTTCTGATGATGCTTGACTTGCTCAGTATCTCCAGCGCAAAACATGTACAAAGACATAATTAAAAATATGAGGAAAACTGCTTCTAGGAACAACCTTTAATTCCGAAATCCATACTACTTTAGCACCTCCTAGCCAAACCTCTGTTAAAAAGCGAAATCACTGCCAAAAAATTTTTGTTTTTACTGAAAGTAGTGTTTTATTATAATTATAGATTCCAAGCATACCCTCGTGGAAAGGTAGTGTTTCCTTTCTTTTACATTTCAAACTATTTGTGTGTAACCTAGAGCACTGCTTACTTGAAATTTCTTGGTGAATTCTGAGCAACTCCTAAACAAAAATAGATCTGAATAGAGCACCTGCATGAAGCCTCAGAAAAGGAGCCATGCACTTTGTTTTACAGCTATAGTTAGAGCAAGTAAACCATTCTCTCAAGCTCTGTACTTGGAAGTGTTTAAAGAAAAAATTGGATGTGGCACTTTGTACTATGGCCTAGCAAGTAAAGTGGTGTTCAGTTAAGGGTTGGACTCTTAATGATTCTGTGATCCTTGCATGCTTGTTGCTCCTTTTCCTTTCTAATGGGCTTCCAGTCCTTTCCTCCTCTCTCTGATTTAGTCTGGAGTTTTCCAGCAAAGCAGAAGTAACTCTCTAAAGTGAAAAAGTAGCTTCCATGTAAATAAACATCCATAATGTTATCTCCTGGTACCAGACATCATTTAGCAGAGATCTCCGACACTAAGGGTGGAGTTGGAGGGAAAATAATAAAGAGCTGCATAATTTTAAAAGAACTGAGTTATCCCCAGTATACCTAGAGCAAGCTGTAGAATTGCAACCCCACTGTATGATGAGACATCAGCAGCATCAGAATTTGAGTTTTTTCATAGGTGTTGGAAGGATATCACAAATAATTCAGTCTTCATCAGCAGATAATGATGGATTCTCCCCAGTATTAACTAGATGTATGATTCCTACATGACAAAATTCCTACACGATAAAATTAATAACAATCTTTTCTACACTTTGGATCAAGGAATTAAAACTGTGTATCTGAAAAACTTTCAGAATTATATACAAGACAAAGTAAAAAAAACCTAAAAAAAATACATCTCCATTAGAAATTTCCATTTTTCAATTACATCTAGTTTGCTACAGTAAGGCAAGGAAAAAAAAAAGGAGGACAACTGAAAACTCTAAATAAAATGTTTCACAGCAATAAAACTCATTGGAGCTGCAAAGCAACATGACAAGGGACTCTGAAAAAAAATCAAAATACTACAGTAACTTGGAAGTATAGCTACTAATTTGAAGTAAAATCACATTTAATTGTTTCTCAGCCTTCTAATCTAACCACGTTCAGGTTAAATGACTCAGCTGCTTGTAATGCAGGTTGTGTAATCACAATAGTTATGTGCACTTGACCTTTTTCCTGTTAACAGAGAGACTCAATTAATTACTTGCTGTTTTAACCGGCCATTTCACCTTATCTTCACCTTTTTCAAAAGGGTTGAGAGACTCTAACTAAACCTTTGACTTTGGAAGCATACATAGAAATATTTGTCTATCAAATAGGAAGTTAGCCTGATCTAGAAATGAGAATACCTGGGTTTCTATGCTTAAGTCAAAACCAGTAATATATGCACTGTTTCATTAACCACTATGCTGCAGTGTAGGAGCCACATTTCATCTTTGCCATAACTGCCCATTCTTCTCTGTAATGGAAATAAAATCTTACTTACTTCCATTGCAGTAAGAGGGAAAGCCACAGAAAACTGCAAAATGTATTCAAATGCTTTAAAATTATTTTTACATTGCCATATGGGATATTAGATAGAAATAACCTAAATAATCGACATATTACCTTTTAAAATGATCAAAAATTAACACACATGCTGTAATATGCACTTCTATACCTTCTACTCTGGGATTAGATGTGTGTTCAGTGGCAACTCTTCCAAGCATACAAAATTAAATAATCAGTTGCTCACCCTAAAATGGCAATTGTATCTACACACCACACATTGTGCAGCAATTTTCAAACATTATTGCTTTCTGATGGGGTGCCAGAAAACTTCTCTAGTTATAGAACACATCCACAACTATTAAATAAGTACTGGATGCATTTTTAGGTGTTACAAACATCAGTGACCTAGGAACAAAATCATTATTTCTTTTGAGACAATAAACATTAAAAATTCTGGTTCTCATATTGTCTCTCCTGGAGACTAATTTTAGCATATTAGACAGGATTAACATTATATTTAGTTAAAAAACTCTAAAGAAGGGGAAGTTTTCATCTGTTTTGATGTCACCCAGACTCCATCAGCACATTGCTTTTTAAATTTTTCTAATGCTGTTTTGAACACCTGTTGTGAAAATCTAAGTAGCTGGATATATTTTCTCAAATGTAATCTCAGCTACAGTCAAGAAAATAAGCCTTTCGGATGAGTTAAGTCTGTTCTAGTCAGTGCACAGAATGTAACAATTAAAGTGGGATGAATCAGTCTTTGGAGGAGTATCTCTCTCCTCAATGACTACAAAAGAAGACAGACATCAGCTCAGTCTAGCCATCTTAAAATTAAATGATTAAAGATAAACTGCTTAAAACTATTGTTTCATCTACCTTATAAGTATCTGCAGCAGATTTTGTTTTTCAAATATCACAGGAAAGCAAGTATTAACAGTGAGGTAAAGGAAAGACCAACAACAATATAATGTATACTTTTTATATAGCTGTAATATACCTTCTTAGTAAGAATAGAGACATGTCAATGTCAATTCATAGAAAATCAAACCAACCACCAATTTAAAGTTCCCTAGGGAATCAATAGAAGATCAATAGAAGTCCTGATACAGAATTATTTCTCTTTTTTTCTTTTTTAAAAATAGTGCTTCATGCAATACAAATAAATTTCTATATTTATGACAAACAAAATGAAAATCAATTATATTTTAACTAATAAAACATAAAAAATGGAAGTTTAACTAAGAAAAAAAAATTGTATCTCTATTCATGGTCATTAAAAAAACCCTATCTATAAGATAGAATACTAAATATCTCTATGTTCCCACTTAGCACACGAATATATACATTATTTTCACACTGTGCAAAGTTAACTTCACTGAAACTTGTATACAGTTATATCATAAAATAACATTTCAAAAATAGACAGTGCTGCTAAGGATCACTGATTTAATAGCTGATAATTTAGTATTTTTTTGTAATAGGATACAGAAAAAAAATGAGAACCAACATTAACAAAACACAACCACAGTTACAAATGTCATTTGCAGAAGTTACAAGACATCCTTAAATAAAAGAACAGTAGTAAGATTACTGGACACAGGTAAAGCCTCTCACAATAAAAAGAAACCAATCAAAAGTTGGATTTTTTTGCTTCACAGTTTACACCTTTATCTTAGATTCAGAATTAACTGCAGGTGTCCATCCTGCAGATGACGTCAACCTGAATTAACCACAGATTGGCTGCTGTGACAGAAATCCTCGTAGTTATAGATTTTATGACCTGCTTATGAGTATTTAGGAAAAAGGCAATGCCAACTTGAATAGGGAGTATTTTTGCATGTGATACTCCATCCCAAAACATAATCTTCTGTGTCAGCAGGTCATCAAGCATTTTGTTCCATTTAGCATTAATTGCATTATCCTCTATTTATGTGCTTCCACAGAAAGAAGAAGGAACCCTACACAATAACTAAGGATATTGTTTTCAGAGGCTTTGATCACTTGAACTTTGAGGAGTTTACCAAGAACAAAACACTGCCCTATGTTGGGTTTTGCCATGAGATTTTTAGGATTCTGAGCTGTAAGAAATTTTTTCTCGATTATGATGTCAAATGTATTTATTTGAAATATTAAGAAAAGAAGATTAAATAAATAAGAAGTATCATCAACAGTGAATAGCATAAATGAGTAAATATTTATATCTACAGATGCTTTATTCCCTTTATACATAGTAGTTTACAAGACTTTTAGACAGTGTTCCCCTTTGCCAGGAAGGCAAATCTCTCTCTCTCTGCCCCAGCTGAGCACACAACTCAGGGTTTGGTCTGCACACTTGCTTCCCAGCTCTTCCCAGCTTCAGTCCACTCTGGTTATTCCACCGAAAATGAATTCTCCAGTCTCAGGCAGCAGCAAACCCCATCCTTGCTCCATCCAGCCTGTCAAACCTAAACCTATGTGTCAGTTTCCCACAGAAGGTCCCTGTCACCATTTTCTCTAAGAAAGTGATAAGCTGCTCAGAATATTGCCACATAAGGGAGAGACTGGCAGAAGAGACAAGAAGGGAAGGGAAAGAACAGACTAAATTTTGCAGACACTTTTTTCACATTCTGAGGACAAATTCCTTTTCACTCTCTAGCCACAGGACTAAGGTTCAGAGAAATTATTTATCATTTTTTATCTTCACTTTTTTAAACTGCATATGTGGAAAAACAAGGTTCAAAATTCCAGTTTTACTAAAATTCAGAATGTTTGGGCCAGTCTTAAGTTTCTTTTAACCCATTAATCCATTGGTTTGGGATTTTTTTACAGAAAACTTCTTATTTCTGAAATTTTTATAGAACAAAAGTAAGGAGAAAGTCCTCTCACAGAAAAAAAATCAGAAAGCAAAGTGAAATGCAGGCCTGAAGGACTAATGACACAAGACTGCATGAGAAATTAGTATGGAAGAATAATGCTTTACTTTTTAGTGACTGGAAGTATTGGCACTACTGGCAGCATGAAAACTTGGGAGGAAATAATGCAAGATATGGCTTGGGATAAACAAAACTGTTCAGAAATTCTAGTGGTTCTACTGCTGAATATTTTAAATGTGTAGTTTACATATTATTCTGTGTATTTCAGACAATCTTGACAAATTCTTAAATGTGCTGTCTCTGTTGGCAGAGAATATGAATTAGAAACACAAAAAGGTTAATTCAGCTAATTCAAACTTGGCATTGTTGCCTTTGCCATTCTAATTTTAAGCCTTTACATTAAAGGTGTATACCCACAAGTTTGAAACACAAACTTTCATGCATCTGGGGTTGAGAGAAGCTCTTTCACATCCTTATTGTAAGAAAACAAGAACAACAATACAAATTATTTGGGTTATAAAGAGCCAAAAAGTAAGTGTAAAAAAATGGGAAATCATAGTTCTTTTCAACACTGGTGACTTCTGCATCACAAAATTGATTACTTAGAACAGCCTAACCTTATAATTTTGATTCTCCAAAGGTTATTCTACTACGCATTCCTGATCAGAATTTGTTGCAGTCGAAAAGCATAAAATATATACTGGAGTGTATTTAAGCTGGATGATGTAGTGTTTTGAGACACTAGCTGTATACTTCTGGCTCAAAATCTAAAGATAGCTTTTGCATATGTGCTTCAAATGACGCATCACTACAGAAATGGTTACTAACATGGTTCCTTAAAATTCAAGCTGGCAATATGCTTAGAAAGTAGGATAATGGTAAGGCTGTCAGAGACATAATGTTAGAAGTATAACCTTACTTCTCTGAAAGAAGCTGTGCAAGAGTATAAAAAGGCATCTATGAGATTTGTTTAAAGGATTTACAGAATTCAGAAACAGTAAAATTAGGCTAAGTTTCTTTTTAACTGAATAGCAATGCTACAATCTATTACTTATGTAACTCTGTACATTTGAAGTACTAAGTGATTGACACTTGTGATTTATGGTGTTTGATAAAAAGCTATCAGCGTGCTCATCTATGCTATTCAAGTCTGCTGTGCAGACAGTATGGAACTAAGCTCTACAAATGATTAATTGGAACATAATCAAAATGTTATTAAAAAATAGTTGTCACATCTGAAACACCAGGTATTTCTCTGCTTTTTGATCAGTTCAAGTTGTCAAGATGAGTTGCCAGCAGCAAAACAACCAGTGACAGGCAATGAGTGCTCAGTAGGCAAGGATGTTTGTGGTACAAATCTGTCATATAAAACATAATGGGAATCCCTCAAATTCCTGCCTGTTTATCAGCTTGGGGGCGGAATAAATGAAAGCTGTTCTTCCACTAGATGTTCACAAGTGTGTCTGTGCTAGGATTAGGCAGTATTAACTCTTTGAATGGAGTGAGGAGAAAATGGCCCTGATCCCCCACAAAGTCAGTTCATTCACAGGAGTGGGGGATGCTGCACCACTGGTACACTCACACACGTGTTTCCAAAAGGGCAACACTCACAGCTGGGGCACTCCAGCCAATGCAATCCCTGAAACAAGAAATAGTTGTTTGAACTGTCTTTACTATACTTCTGTTTCATAAAGAAGGTGTGGGGAATTATACATAAAATAAATAGCTGAAATGCCTCCCCATTATCATTACATGTTATCTTTAACTGAGAGAGGAATGCACATTACACAACATTCCATACAGACCTCTTTAACCTATTGATAATTAGATAACAGATTAACGGTGACTACAACAAAGTCACTGCCGGATGAAAAAATATGGAGAATGATGTGGCTAATTTGTGCTTTTTCAGTTCCTATGCTTTAAAAAGAAAATTCTGCATCATTTCAGGATTTTAATATGGTATCTGTAAAAATACAGCATGAATACCTGTCCTGAATCTAAAGGCAAAATCTAAAGTAGATTTAAGGATAGGCATCTCAAACAAACCTGACACAGCCTGGGCTGAACTTCTGTAACGCAAGTAAGTTGTTAGTGGCTAAACCTTATGATAATTATGATAATACCTATGGCATCATCTTGGCTCAAATGGGTGACTTCACAGCTTATTCACCAGAGTTCCTTCTTTCTTTGTTCAATATACTTTAGGGCCAATAAGGAAGGGAAATAACCTTGAGCCTCACTTCTTACATGTGCTGGGTCAGTACATACATGCTAGCAATGCCCCATCACCTGAAGCTTCCTCTTCCATCCCTACATAAATGGGTTATGTACAAAAGTCTGTTATCTGGTTGATATCAATTATCCTTATGATTGCTACTACTCAGCACCAACTACAAGACAAAGTCACTTTTACTCTTCCAGTAAAACAAGGATCAAACTATTTTTTCTCTGTCAGGAGCTAAAGAGGAAAACATGGGTAGCTTCCATGAAACAACTGTTGATAATGGAGATGTAGGCCTGAAACTTCAGGTCATGAGATTCCACTCATATAATTCGATATTGAGCCTAATAACTTGTGACTGATTAAAACACAACTTTGTCGCGGTGCCTGTTGAGGACTCTGGTCCGTGCCATCGGCTAGCTCACGCACAGCGGACACCGGTCACTGAGGGTCAGCCTGTATGATGACAAACAGGGCTGACTCCTGTGGGTCCTTGTTTCCCAAAAAGGGGCAGGCAGGACACTGTCAGCCGCAACCAGATGAAGGAGACGAAGAGGGAGACAGTGCTGGTACAACAGGAGGGATTCATTGTAACCACCTCCTCAGCCCAGGACTGGCCGAGGAAACAAGTGTGTGGAGGGGTTTTATCTGGGACAGGACAGGAGGAGCAAAGGGAGTGGCCAGCCGCCTCCGGCCAACCGGGACCAGCTGCTAGGAGGCTTCAGGGGAGGAGAGACATAACTTGGACTTATCAGGACTGAGTAGGAGGGGAACAACAAAGGCGGGAAAGGGAGATTGACACCTAACTGAATCTAACAGGTGTGAGCTAAAAATAACACTCTGTGAGGGAGAGTGAAGGAACAAAGGAATATTAATGACGGGGTGAGGGTACAGAGAACTGAACCATTACAAAGAAAATACAATACAAAACTAAATACACACACTCCCATACAACTTGGCATCCTACTTTCATTTGAAGAGTCTAATAAATGGTCAATTTATTGCATTTTTATTTCTCTCGTTAATCACAATTGTCCTTGCAGTGTTAATAATAAATTCACATTTGAAGTTGCCCAACATCCTTTAAATTTTTTATCAAAATTAAGTTTGATGTACGGAATAGGGTCAAATGGAAAAAATTCCAGTGCCCATCTTTATGCATGACAAACTCTGTATAATTTTAGAAGAGCTTCTCTCTCTCAAGACGCAGATGAAAAACATTTAAAACTATTTTACATCCTGAGAGTCGTTAGCCAATTCAAAGACAGATGCAAGGTCTTTTTTCTTTTATAAACTAACTCTGCTTTCACCATTACTACTTTATGAATAATTTAATGCTGCCTGTTTGAAAACAATTAAACAGGGGAAAATAAACCTTGCAATCCCTTCACATTATTTCGGATAGTCATTCATCTTCATTTCTATAAATTTTGTCTCCACTTCTGCTCCACTAGCTTATATGAGCCAGTGCAAACTTTGGGTGAACTAGAAGAACTGGAGCCAAAGGAAAACCTTATCTAAAAAAAAAAAAAAAAAAAGTGCAGAAAACAAATCACAATGTAACTTTAAATATTGTGTAGCTTCTGTTTGTGTTAGTGAGAGAGGGAAATTGAGGAATAAGTAACAGATTTCTCTCTTCTTGACTTTCATGTTTTGGTGCGTTTACATGGTTAACTCACTTGAATTAAGAACACAAACACCTAAGCAGAAAATTTTTAAAAGGTCAGATAAACTAATAGGAAGCCTGACTAACAGCATATGACTCAAATAAACAATAAAGAAAAGAAGAATAAAGTAAAAACTATTATTTGACTCATTTGAACTGTCATATGAAAGGAGATGCATTAAAATAGGTTTTAGAACCCTAATAGCTGAGTTCTGGTCCATCCAGTGGACATCTGGTTGACTAAGTAAATTTCTGCAACATTCTTGTTTGCCAGATCTCAGATCACATTGAGTCTTTTAAACATCTTCTCAACTTTGGCTAGATGATCTGTAGTCCAGTGTTTGCAAAAGTCAATAGTGTTGTAAGTATACTCACAAAGGTAAAAAAAAAAATTCAGATCTTATGGAAAGCCAGCCACAACCTACCTTCAAATAAATATAAAGAGGTAAAAAGTTCATGAATTACATTTAACAGTACAGTGTTCCCTCAAGAACAATTTTGTAAGCTACAGTAACAGCCCCTAATCATATTCTGAACAAAAATGTATTATTTCTTTTCTTAAAAAATGAATGACATTAAGATGTTGGTTTTGGAGATAAGGTGAAAAGAGGGAATAAAAACTTGTGTAAACTAGAATTTTTAACACTAACTTCATTTGTGAATGAATTGTATATTGCTTGCAGCAGTTCAATGAGAGTGCATGCATTCCAGGAAAATTTTAGACTGTAAGTATCTTAATGAGACAGATGCAGTCTTCTCTCCAACTGTTGAATAACAATTTCATCACTCATGTAGTGGAGCAGAAAATGTAGGAATGAAATTAGAAAAACCTTCTCCATTTGAATATAACAAGCCCATAAATGCATAATAAATTTTGGAAAGAAAATTAGCCATATAAACACTAATGTGCACTGTGTATTTAATGGTTTTTATCATGTGTGGAAGGAAATGCAGTGCTCTACTCAATTGATCAGTTTATAATCATACAAAAATTAGAAAGTACTAGCATAGTTCAAGTTAAATGCTGTAAAATGAGCAGTGGTACTAGATGCCTAACTTAAGATGCCTAAGGGCCTGATTATTTTCTTGGTTAAGAGCTAAAGTGAGTCCAAAAATCATAAGGTATATAAAAAAATTGATTTTGTCAACCAGTATTTATCTGAAGGACAACTAATGGTGAGTTATACAATACTTGTAGGAGCTTATATCACTCAATCTTGCATTGGTGAATTGGCATGATCTGCGAATTTGTACATTCAACATCAAAACAAGGATAATTATTAGACCTCCAATTAGCTAGAGATATCATCACCTTTGCCCTCAGGAAGAGGTAGAACCTTCTTGTAATACACAACAGCCAAATACATTATTTTCTTATAGGATGCTAGTCCTGATCCACAAATTTGATTCTCTGGATTGACCTTATAGGACCTTCAGCCTTCACGCTTGAAGACTTGTCTGGCAGGCTGGACACTCATCTGCCCCAACCACATCTCTGGCCTTGTCCCACACTGCTTTTCACAGAATCTCAAGTTGGAAGGGACCTATAAGGATTATCCAGTCCAAATCCCTGCTCCTTGCAGGAGTATCTAAAACCAAGTTATATGACTGAGTCCTGCCCTTGAACTCTGTCAGGCTGGTGCTATGACCACTTGACCACTTCCTTGGGGAGCCTGTTCTAGTGCCCAACCATCCTCTGGGTGAGAAACCTTTTCCTAACGTTCAACCTGAACTTCCCCTGACACAGCTTCATTCCATTTCCTTGTGTCCTATCACAGGTCATGGAGAGATCAGCACCAGCCCTTCTGCTGCCCATCTTGAGGAAGCTGTAGACTGCAATGAGGTCTCCCCTCAGCCCTCCCGTTCCCTTCTGCAGGCTGAACAGACCAAGTGACCTCAGCCATTCTGCACACGGCTTCCCCTCAAGGCTGTTCACCACCTTGGTTGTCCTCCTTTGGACACTCTCTAATCGCTTCGTACATTGTGGCACCCAAAACTACCCCCAGAATTGGAGGTGAGGCTGCCCCAGCTCAGAGCAGAGCAGGACAATCCCCTCCCTTGCCCAGCTGGCCATGCTGTCCCTGATGCACCCCAGGACAGGGCTGGCCCTCCTGGCTGCCAGGGCACTGCTGACTCATATCCCACTTGCCACCCACCAGGACCCACAGATCTCTTTCTGCGTGCTTCTCTTCAGCTTCTTGTTTGTATAAATACCAGGATTACCCTATCCCAGGTGGCAAATCTGGAAGTAAGTTACCGTCTTGCTCCCTGGATATCCAGATGTCTCTATAAGGCCTCTCTATCCCAGAGAGAGACCACAGCTCCTCCAGGTTGCAGCACTACATTTTCCCATACAAGAAATTGATACATTAGTTTGAGGGGACAGAGCAGGGCCTCATATACCGTTTTAAAAGGAGCAGTTGTAACATAAAGAATTTTTTCCAGAGGCTGCAGGCCTGTCCCCAAGGTCTGAGGGGCTGCCCGGCCATACAAGTGTGCACTGCTCCCTGTGCCCCTTCTGTTCTTGCCTGTTCCTGTTACTCCCTGAGGGTCTGCAGTTTCAGCTCTATGCTGTCAGGCCACCCACTAAGCCAGAATGCCTTTGTCTTAATTCATACAGCTCTAAAGCACTACAAGGACCTGATTAGCAATGACAAAGTGGCTTCAGCATAACTGAAATAAATGTTTAATTACTTTAATTAAACAAATGCAAATTCCCCAATGCAGATGAGTTTAAACCAGTTTAACAAAGATCTAGTTCATTTCCATGCATGTTCTCGATTCCTCTTCTTTGCCATCCCTTGAGGATGGCAAAAAAATGAAAGCTTCCATGTGTTGAGTAAAACAATTGCTTCCGTAAGATCATTCCAAAAACTAGATGAGCAGCTCAGGGCAAGAAAGAAAATTGCTACTTTGAGCAGAAAAGAGGAAGTTTCACAGGTTTTGACATCTCTTCCGGGCGATGAGCAACCACATACTAAAATCTAGACTGTCAGTGAGCAGGAGACTAAGCTTCACTAAACTGTGGGATGGAATGGAGGCATGACAAACAGGGCTGAAGGACAGAAATAGTTTTATCTTGCAGAAACTGGCAATGGCGTGGCAAGACAATTACAACAGGGGTGGTTTGTGAAGTCACCAAACTTCAGGAAGAATTTACAAGCTTAGGCTGGAAATCAGTAACTAAAAGCATCCACAAAACTAGTAACAATGATTTTGGGGGTGGGGGTGGCTTGCATTTTGTTTCGAGCATTAGTGTTTTGTTTTGTCTTTAATTAATGCTGAGAGCAGCAACTACTGTAGAGTGATAATTTTTTTAATTGCTAGGACTCAAATCCCTGTAACTTACTGATTACACTGAGACAAACACAGTCACTCAGTGTGGTTAAATCAGTTTAGGCAATTCTGAGGTTTGGTCTACTCTAGTTGGTGTGCAGAATTAAAAGTGAAAAACTTTACTAGAACCAAGAGCCCGTTATCTACCAAGTGTAGCTTCCCGTATGGCCATCACAGGGCCTGATAATTATGGTAACAGCAGGGGAAGGAATGGGTCCTGATAGCCTCCCGCGCCAATGCCTCTGAGCTCATCATCATATGGGTAGAGCTTAGCAACACTGTCTCAGAGCACCAACCCACTCACTCCCCCAGCTACATTCCTGTTATTCTCAAGTACTCTGCTTCATTAAACCTTAAAAGGACTCTGATTGCAGGCCACAGCTGGGAAGTGGTTATGCTCTTTTTTCTCCTCTGTAATTAATACAAGCCTATAGAATCTTACTCCCACATTTCCAAAGTAGTTCCACTTCAGTTTACTTTTTTCTAAGAGGAAGAGCAATTCATGTCTTCTCCAGCATTTAGATTGGGTTCCATCTGCCCTTACAAGGGAGAGTGGGGATATTTTTTACAGTATTTACTGTAGCACTAAATGGCCAATGTGGCCACAGGTGATTTGGCAGATTATAGAGGGCAATGAGACACTTCTAAATACATTTTCTCACTTTGAATTATACTTGCTGAAGTAAAATCCTGCAGGAACAAGCAGTTTTGACAGATAACATACATATAATATCCTACTGCACAAACCTAATGTTTATACAAGTAAGTTCACAATGGATTTTTTGAAAGTTGAAAAATCACATAAAGATATTTACTGTTTTCAAGTTTTTGTAAAATACAGGCTATCAAGTTTCATTTAAATACTTCAGGAAAGCAACCACCTCATTAAAAAATGATGTATCATTGAAATGGAAATTTCAGAGGTGCCTGCAATTAATATCTGTTTACATGGGAGCTCCCTTGTCAAAGCATCTTGGCAGGTATTATAGACCAAGCACACTTTTCACAATGTGTTCACCTGTGCAAATACTAATAACTCTGTCTCTCTTCCAGGTAGAAAGGTACAATCATGTAAATAGGCCCACTGACATCTAAGGTTTAGGAATGATCTCCATATTCAAGAATAGATTATATCCTGTCCTGACAGCTGTCTTTCTGGGAATTACCTATGTGATCCCAAAGCAAGCATGAAACTACAGTTCCAGCATACCAACCCATTCCTACTCCGGGGTGAGGAAAATATTGAATTCTAACCAAGTAACTCTTTAAAGTGAAAGGGTTAAGTGATATCTCAAAAGAAGTCATACTACCTCTTCTTTCTCACTGAGGCTTATTACAAGGCTTCTGACAATTTTTTTTTTCTTTTTCAATGTAATTTTTTGTTTCTGTAGTTTCACTGCAGTAAGTCTATTTCTGTTTTTTCCATGTACTGGCAAATGCCTATATTTTTCCTCTACAAGATGCTTTTTACTGAGAACCTACATTCAATTAAGCTTTTTTCTAATTTGAGGTCAATGAAATTCTGTTAGGTAGAATGGGAAATAAAAGGACACACTAGAAATTAATAGACACCAAAAAATTAATTTGTAATACTGAAAATATTCAAAATTTAATTTTTAACTTGAAAAGATTTTTCAACAGCATAGAAAATCAAAAGAATGTATAAATTTAATTAGCAATAATACAACAAAAATTAATGTCTTCTGTTTTGTTAATTATAGAGGGATAAAGAAGAATGACAATGGGAATTTTGCCTCTGTTTCTGAGAAATTAGCTGCTCTTAAAAAAACCTAAAAGTCAAACAGCATGAAATTGCAGAGACTCCTTACCTATTGTGAACTTTGGCTACTCAATTCCAATAAGCAGCTTTTTACTCTTGATGCTATATACAAGGACAATTTGCTTGCTTCTACAAAAAAAAAAAAATCAAACTAGATGGTATTCTTTTCTAGGACAGAGTTAGCTAATACAAAAGAAGGTACAGCACTTAGTTTAAATTCCCATGGAAATAAATTTTGGAAAAACTTTCACTCATTAAGCCAAGCCAAAACCAAGCCTGTAGCTCTCATTTGAAATCCTAATGACTATAACAAGAAAAACTGTAAATAACTATCGAACTATAACCTATAATCTTGTCTTCAAATGAAGCTCAAGATTTGAAGTTTAACCAACCAAATCATAAATTGTAAAGATTATGATACAGGGATTTTTTTTTCCTAGGATGTTTACCTTTGTATTCAGAAACTGAAAGGTGACTTTGAAGACAAATTTTGAGAAAAATAAATTGTATCAGTCCTGATGCAGACCTCTCTGAAAGGACATAGAGATTCTTTTAAATGCTGTCTGTTCCAAAGAAGGGAAGTTTAGACATCCTGGGATCTATCTGAAAAATCCACAGACAAGCAAATGACACTTGATTAATTTTCAAGACATAATTGAAATGCATAAATATGCATTTGAAACCACAGACTTGTTTGCTATTAATAAGTAGAGGAATTATTCCTTCACTATTGCTGTAAGTGTGGTGCAGACGTTTTACTGTCATCCAACAACATATCAAGTAAAACATCTTTAAGACAACCTGTTTTCACCAATGCCTTTAAGAACAAATTTAAATAAAATAAATATGTTCTTTTTCTGCAAAATAACTTCTGTCATTACACCTTTCTATTAGTTAACTGCATTTCTAAATGTCTTGGCAAGAATTTCATAATATACAGCAGATTTATTAGGCAGCTCTAATAAGATCAGTCATGCATTTGTTTATATGAAAAGTTCATCCAAAACCATCAAAATTTCAAGACAATATCAAGAGACTTATGATTAAGGCATACATTCAGGCTTACTGTTTTTCATATTTAGTCAGATTACCAATTTCACAGTGAATATACTGGTGTTGCCCATGTATGTCACTTGCATACATCACCCAGAGTTAAACTAATTTGGCTAACATCCAGCTACATATCACATAGTTAAAATTATCACTCTCTTGGTGAATATTCAACAGATCAGAAAGAAAATAAAAAATGAAAGATAGTTATAAGAAACTTTTGCTACTTGAGCTTTAACATAACTTTGGTGTTATCCAAAAATTCCTGCTTTTTTTCTGTTCACAGGCAATAATCTCTGTGCTAATAGCAATTAATACATAAATAAATGTTCTACATAAAGCAAATAACTACTGAATGATAGATTGCACTAAAAGCTGTAAGTGAATTTTTAAGATTAAATCAATAAAAATTCATTGAATTAATTTTTAAAGCAATCAAAAAAAAAAGCTGAAAACACTGTGACTAGCAAGAAGAAAGTGACAACAAAAAACAGTCTCTCATAAACTCTGAGGAAAACAAAAAAGGTTTTCAGTAAATACTTTGTCAGTTAAATGCATAATATTCATAATAATGTCTAAGGAAAACAACAATAAGCTCTGTTAGACTACTCTGCACTTAATTCAAATTGTTGAAATGTGTTAATGTGTGAATTTACTAAAAAGAACAAATATCAGTGACATTCAGACAGAGAAGTAAAGGAAATGTAACTTCCTATTTGTTCTTTGGATACACCTGAGATTGGGTACATTTCAGAAGCTAGAATTTTGAATGCAAGAATGTCAAATACAGTGTCTGTTTCAGATAAAACCACATGAAAGGGTCTGATGAAATATCACCACTACTGGTTAGACATTTGATTCCTGCAACATCTTAAATGGGAGCTGCTACGGATTCAGGCCTAAGGCCATCTCCTAAAACCACAACCCAAAGGAGGAGAATGCTATCAGTTTTTAATATAATTTTTCTATATTTAAGCTTCTTAAACAAAGGGTTCAGAAAAAAATTTTATCCTGAAGATCTCTGGTTACTTTTATATGCAGTACTAGTCTAGTGAAAGAAACGTAAGGACTGGTATAACTAAGAAACATCACTAGTGTTTTCACCATTTCACCAAATTTAAAATATCATCTTTAGCAGACTAAAACTCTGCACATATTCCTTTACAGTTTACAGCTAGTGTGTTGTTCATTGTGTTGGTTTCTTTTATTTTTTTATTATTTTAATAACAGTGTATATTTCTGAAGGGTTGCAGAAAACATATGGTTTCTTCAGCTTACTCATGTAATTTCTGATAATTAATTGAATGTAAGTCTCTCTACTAATCATATTGGTGATTAGGGAATAAACACTTAAAGGTAACAAATAAAAAAAATTCTAAATCTTTTACCATAGTGTATAATATTTCTGGATGTTTTCAAAGATTTGTATTTAATATAGTAAAAATAAGTGAAAAAATTAAAAGTGGTATCTATGCACAGAACCAACATCTTTATCAAAACAAGTCAGTGATGACTCAAGGATTGCCTCCTACACAATTTAAATTAATTTTCTTGAGTAATTACATCTAAGTACTATTCTTCTCTTTCTCAGCATCTTGATCTCTTTGCGTTGTAAAAGAAGAGAAAAAGATTAAGTCCTAAATACCAAAACAAACATTTTAATCAGAAACCCCACACTTGTGATACTGTGATGTTCAGGGGAATAAATGAGTCGGCCTTTGATGATTCTTGTGGGTCCCTTCTAACTCAGGGTAGTCTAAGATGTCATAAAAAATTAGTCTGTCATAAACATTTCTAGCAAAAAATCTACTTGGCTTGAGACTCAGCATTTATCATTATTTTATGTGTGTAAAGGGAGTATTATTGTCCTTTCATCTACTTTGCCTCATTCATTACTTTTTCTTTCACTTGTGATTCTTTAGGAACGTTCACCATTATTACCGTATTAGCTATTACAGTGTCGTTTGGTACCTGAACTGCTCATCACATTTAGTAAGTACATCAGTTCACAAGCAGCATTTACCTATCCAATTCTCATACATATCATCTAATACTACATATTTCATGTAATAGATCTGTCAAATTACTGGGCACTCAGAAGTGGAGATCATACAGTTCACAAAGTGATTCTAGTAGTGCTATTTCAGATGTAGCCTTCATAGGAGGAGTCCAAATGTACTAAATATATCTATTTATAACAATTTTCTGGTTTTAACATTTTCTAAGTATAACTCTGACTGTCATTTAGAGATGATTACAGGTTTAAATATATTTTTGTTAAATTCTCTGATGGTTAATCAAGGAAATGGAGTTGGCCACATTTAATTTGGGTTCAATCAGTTTGGCTTCATGTGTTACTGATTCATCAGTCTATTTATTTACACAGAAACTCCATTTTATTCCGATATCTAAAATCCCTTTGTCTAACTCTTCATTCTGACTTGAAGAAGATGAAGAAGACATGAAGAGATGTCTTTTGTGGTACAGATAATCAACTTTTCCATGTCATGTGCCAGGCTAGGAGACAGCGTGAGTGCCTCTTGGAATCTCTCTCAGAAGCGGGCCAGAAGTTAGATTATACTAACTTAGAACACACAAACCGCACATTAGTGTATATAATTTAACGGAAAGCCCACATTCTAATGAAACAGATATTTTTCTGTTGATAAGAAATAAAAGCTTCTGATTGTCATGCATACACAGGGAGGGAAATCTACCATCTTATTTTCCACCATACCCTGATTGCTACATATCTCTCAGGATATGTATTTTTTAAAGGGATAAAAACTGAAAGACTGAAAGGTGGCATTCACAAATATTTTGACACACAAATATGGTAAAGATCTTGTTCTTGCAGAATTTTGCAAAGGTAACATGAATGACTGAACGCAAAAGACGAACACATAATACTGACCAAAGGTAATGCAATTATACAACCAGGAGTACTATGATTAGGTTTGCTTAAAATAAAGTAAACAATATATTTTATTTTCAATTTTGGAAAACTGAACTGACTTCTTAATCAATATGCCCAAACAAGTTTGAAGTCATATCTTCTATTTTTAGCAAAAAACCTTTTCCCAGGGCACAAAATAAAGGTAGCGTATATTAAATTTTACATTTTCATAGGGCAGTAGACAAGGCTGACATAATTAAAACCAATCAGTGCATTGTGGTCATTTCACATATTGTTTTATACCTTACATTTTTATGTTAAATCATGTATGCAAATATGATGGAATGTCACTGTTTTCTGGAAACTTCAAAGTATCTACAAGTTTCTTGCTAAACAGAACATATAATCACTCAGCAAAAGCGCAAATTTCATGTCTTTACTGAAACTCACTTTATATTCTCCTTTCTGTCCTTTATATTCTCCTTTCTACCCACTGACCCCCTATGTCCCTAAAGTACACTCACATTTCCATGGTTTCTGCCACTTCTCCACCATCACATTGTGAATCATTCTCTTAATCTTCCTTCAGAACATATCTAGATCTCTCATTCTCCTTCAAGTTCCAAGCTTATTCCTGATACCATACCTCTGAATAACACCTCTGCTGCAGCTGTGCCACCTGACAGCTATCCAGAGCACTTACACATTTTATTTTTCCCAAATTCTTATTAATTCTAAAGACATGGAACTTACAGTAAGATGTAACTTCTTTACCTGCCTTACCACTATCAGAACAGATGGTGGGGAAGATATGTTGATATTTTCCTTCTCTAAATCACTTCTTATACCAATTATCTCTTCTGGAATGGCAGAACAGTACCTTCCTTTCTTTTCCTCTGTCTTTTCTATGTACTTATACCCATGTACTTATGTTCAACTGTTCACCATCAGCTCCCTTTTCAGTTCTTGTTTCTATACACTCCTCTTTTCTTGTCTTAGCTTTAATTTCTATGTTAATTGTGTCATCTTCTTCCTAACCTCCTCACATATTTGTCATTTCCCTGCTGACCCACTGCAGCTTGTCTCCAAGTCCACCACTTTCCAAAAAATGTTCAACAGGCTTGATCATCTTGAGACACCCTTGCTTCTCCAGTTATGCTGCTGTGACCTGTTTGCTTGTTTCAATACAAGATCATATAGCCCTTGCCTATTACCTCCTTCACCCTTTCAAGTGGGATAAAGTTGGGGTATTTTCTTCAAAACACCTTCTCCTTTTGAGCTATTCTGTTCTCTACTTCTGTTATCTCTGGAAATTCACACATTTAAAACTCCCAACTGCACACTCAGCACCGCATGTCTCATTTGCTGCAGCATCAGTTTCTGCGCCCTTAGCAAACGCAATCTTGTTCCACTCATACCCACTCAGAATGTTGCTCCAAAAATGATTGTCCTACTTTGTCATTTAGATCATGTCATTTAGTGCTGTCCCTGCTATATTGCAGCAAGCAGATACTGCTCCACATTTTATGGGTCCTCAAAATAGACACAAGAACCCTCAAGTTAACATGTATTTATTAAAGTGGTATGGCTGGACAGCAGGGGAAAACCTTCTCAGTTTTGTGGTCTGGGTGGCTGCATGCCAACTCAGTTTGAATTCTCTGAAAGTCAAAGATTTCCCTCCCTAAAAACAACTGAAATTCCTGGAAGAGAAACTTCTGGAATCCTGAATGGGGTCCTTCCTACAGCCACTCCAACACACAGACCTCAGACACAAACAGTAAGAGATGAAAACTTTTAAAGATAGAGAGGGCACATGCAAGTCACTTATGAAATCTTGGGGCAGCAACAGGGGTGCAGGAACTGAGAGGGAGAGGAGTTAGGGCTGCAGGTTACTTTAAGGAGCCTGCACAAGGTGATGGGGAAATGCAAGACTATTTTCATTAGACTGAGAGCACTATTCTGGCATCTGCATGTCATCAGAAAATTGCAAAAGGCTTTTAAAAAGCAGGAAGTTACTGAGCTAACCAATTCTAAGATGAGTCATAGGTTTCAATCCATGTGCAACATCTAAGTGTTCTGGTTGCTGTTGACTCTGACAGGGTCCAAGTGAACATTTGAAGGAAAATAGCATTGTTCAGTCAAAGTCAGACAAACTTCAAAAATAACTTAAGGAAAATCTGTTCTACATACATATGGCACTCTCAGTGCAAACTGAAAATTATGCCATTTGCGGTCAATGCTGCAGGCACTGAAGAGATATTAAAAATGAGTTCTGGACTACATTTGTGTACTGTGTTGCTGCTTTAAAGCAATACTTATTTTTAAAAAAATATTCCTTTACTTGTGTAGAAAATTAAGAAATAAAATCTCTGTATCATCATGCCATTTATTAAGCCAACTTAGCCATAGGCTGACTGACTATTTATCTCTAAATGGTCAGTTATGGATATTACCATATTGTCATGGCTCTAGCATCTGTAGGTGAGTATTCAAGATATTTTCCACAGATGTGAGTGGCAAAGAGAAGAAATATATGTACTTTTTGGGGAAGACCAGATCCAGTACAACATAGAATATTTAGTATAAAAAAAAAATATCACAACAGTTCCTTTCAATAGAGAAAAAATGGTATATGGGTGCCCTTAAAATTTTTTCAATAGAAAAGTTACTACTGTTAGAAGTCCACATTCTAAAATAGATGTCCTTAAAAAATTATACAAGTTATGAAAATAACTTGTTTGCACTCCAAGATGTACCAGGCTTTCTTATTGCAGTTTATAAACTACACATTTGCAGTCTTGCCCTAAAAACCACAGCAAAAAAAATTAAATTCTTCCTTTCACACCTATGCAAGAGGAACATACATCCCAAAAGAAAAAAAAAGCAGCAGAATAAAATGTGGCATAGCTGTCTGTCAAGGTGACTACAAGTCATCACCATGATGCAGATGTCAAAGACACCTGTGTAAACTATTTGCAGTAAAGAACAGAAAGTACCACTTTGATACCACATACACAACCAGCCGTCCATTCTGAGGGAATTCAGAACACGTGACAAGGAAAGGTAATGGCGAGACTGAAAGTTACACTAATTTCACAAAAAACAATTTACAGAATTTGGTTTGTCTGACAAAGCAAAACCAGAAGACTATATGATATTATATACACTAGGGGGCAGAAATTGAAGCAAAAAGTGAAAGTGTTTATTACTTTATTTAAGCACTGTGAGGATAGAAAATGTTAGAAATTACAGAAAAGATACTTGCCTGGGATTAGATAAGTGTCGCATTCATTTCGAAAGAAGAGTCCTCATATACAACAAAATGAAAAATTCCCCTAAACCTAACCTTTTACAGGATAAAACTGGTGAATTTTTCAAAGTATATGATGTTCATCTTGGACATAGCCAGAGACAGATTTTTGTGAAGAAATTTAGCCTCCTTCTCCTACATGTGTGGGGAGCAAACTTTGTAGTATTGCCCTAGAAATGCCAGCACACTACTGAACCATTTTGTGATAGATAGAAACTGTATTCATTCTCATCACTTCCTCGAAAATGCAGATAGTTATTTGATGAGCACAGTTTCAGCTTCTCTAAATGCTCCATTCACACAGGAACTTAAGGAAGAATATCTGGTTATTTCATCAAATAGTAGTTCATCTGCTGGATTCTCAGATAAGAGAGAATCAGCTGAAATATTCTCCATTTTGAGAAGTGGAAGCAAGTCTTATACAGCTGGCGTCTCATGTAGCAAACACACAAATAATGAACTAGATACAACTGTCACTCCTGAGTCACCACTGTACACTTCCCACGTATTTTTAGATGCCGCTGATTTGCGATACGGTAGCTTACATACTGCAAATCACAGAGGTAGCTCTAGTATCTCCCTGTAATCTAATCACATTGGCAAACTGCAAAACCTTTATCAACATCGATGAGCAGTTGTACTTGTCTGCCCAGTGAAATCAATCTCTGCTGAGAGTGAGCACTCACCAGTAGTACAAACACTGTACATCTGAACAGGGTCCTGCAACTGCAGTACTAATCTGTCCTGTCCTTTCAAGCAAACAAATAAACAGCAATACAATAATAATTTTCACAAAACTTCCAATGTTTTTACCTTTTTTTTAATTAACATCAGTTGAAGAAAAAATAATATGGTGTCTGACGATAAGGGTGCACTTCTGGTCCTGATTTTGAACTTAGACTTCCAGGAAAAAAAAATAGTATATAGTCATATATATACTGTGAAAACAGATTGTTAACCCACTAGTTTCATTTCCTCTCTCAATCAATCATTTTTAAAACAGTGAGGAAATCCCTTTGGAGTTTGTCAAGGGAAGTCACAATTTCTGTTTGTTTCTTGACAAGTAAGCACTTATGATTATGACTTTTCTAAAGGAAACCAGTAACATTGTTTAGAATAATGTTTTCAGAAACCTAGCAGGAACCTAAGTAATTTTTAAAATGGCACTGATTTAAACAGTTTTCTTTTTGATACTATCTTCAGTGTGATTTGGCTGGATATTGAAGATGCTAATGTTCAGTATTAATGTTTAAATGTCCATATTTCATCATGTGCCATTTCAGTTTTCAATCTGAAGGAAATGGACATGAATTATACAAACTTAATATATGCAGACATCAGTCTCAAAATGTACATTGTTTATTCTAATCAACATCACCTATTGATATGCCCACACTTGTCAGCATGGATATTTTTTACCATATTTAACCCTACTCCAGCTACCTCTTTATTACATCCCTGCTCTTTTTCTACAGTGTTTACCCCAATTAACATAATTTTATTTCCAGGATTAGGAAAATGTAATATATATTGTATGGAGTCACTCATGTGCTACCATGGGTCAGCTATTTTAATTCAGTCTATCACAGATTAATGTGACATATAAGGCTGACAACAATTTTATTCCTTGGCCAGCACCACACAAGGGTTACAAAAGCTTAAATCTCATAATAACAGTGGAATGACACATGGACACATGAATACAACCTCTGCCACTATGTTGTCTTGGGAAAGTTGTTTCTAACTGAAAGATGCCCACTGACTGCATAAGGGAATAAAGCTGGTATTAATGCATATGGTTCCTCTTCAAGACCAGGTACCAAAGCAGTATTTGGGCTCTTTGCTCTATCAGAGGGGCTACTAATAAAGCACTTGCAAAAATTAAACCACACTCAAGGATGCACCCAATGGATCAAGGCAAACATACACATGATCTAACATTGGTGGTGCAGTGAAAAAATAAATAAATACAGCCTCCAGTGACATCAGTATGCCTTTACAAATATTACATTTACATACACACAGAAATCATGACAAAATAGCAGGTATAGATATTTAAAGGGTAAAATATGAGTTGCATCTTTCAACTAGATTAATACAACAAATTGAAAGCATAGCCAACCTCAACATATAAAAGCTGTACTCTGCTCTGGAGTGGCCCCCACCTTGAATGCTGTTTGCAGTTTTGGGAAACACAATATAAGACATTAGGCTATTGGAGACTGTCCAAAGCAGGGCTGCAAAGATAGAGAAGGGCCCTGAGGGGAAGCTGTAGGAGGAGCAGCTGAGGTCACTTGGTCTGTTCAGCCTGGGGAAGAGGAGACTGAGGAGAGACCTCACTGCAGTCTGCAACTGCGTCATGAGGGGAAGAGGAGGGGCAGGCACTGACCTCCTCTCTGGGGTGACCAGTGACAGGACTTGAGGGAATGGCCTAAAGTTGTGTCAGGGAAGGCTTAAGTTGCGTATTAGGAAAATTATTTTCACCCAGAGGGTAGTTGGGCACCGGACCAGGCTCCCCAGGGAATGGTCACAGCACCAGCCTGACAGAGTGCAAGAAGTGTTTGGGCAAGGCTCTCAGGCACACAAGGCTCTCTCTTGTGTGAGTCTTGAGGTGTCCTGTGAAGAACCAGGAGTTGGATTTGATGATACTTGTGGGTCCCTTCCAGCTCAGGATATTTTATAAGTGACTGCAATTATTACAAGGCTATTTTGCATCCAAATACAAAATAATAGCCATTCCTACTTATAGACATAATTTATTTTTATGCTTGTCAGATCCAAGTTTGATCAAAATAGCTGCAAATAAAAGACTAGTAAATCCATGGTGCATTGGACAGCTATTGAAATGTCAATTTTTTCATTTGCATAGTTCTATTAATTACATTCACATACCAATGAAGAAGAATAAGTGCTTTTCTTGGGACAACTTGCTATATATTTCTAAGTGAATGTCTGTGTAAGAGAAAAACAAAATAACCACTTTGAAACTTATTTAATTTTTGCTCAATTTTAAAGAAAGGGCTTGAGAACTTGACACATCTGGATGTTAACTGCTCTTCCCAAAGCTTTGGGAAATAAGGATATAGCATATTAACCCACTGCATCATTATTGCACTACAACAATTTTAGTAGCTTGAAGTACTGAGGTAAATATAACATATTCTAGTGGTGACAGCATTTGAGTGATTTCCAGAATGATTCCTCTATTTATAAACAGATCTTGTAGATGACTTGCAGGATATTTTATTCAACATGATAGACTCAATACCTAACTGTAGCTAAATCAATGGCTCTCTGTCACATTCCCCTTTTCTCTAAACATTCAGGAAGTCATGGATTCAACTGCCTCTCCAAGCGGTCAATCTATCTGCTTTTATAACCTACGGAGATTTTTAAGTGGGTCTTTCGATTGGCAAAAAAAGCGGCGTGTTGGTGTTCTCTAGACAGCTCTTAACAGACACCTTTCCTAAGGGAAAAGGAATAGTGATATTGGTCTCACCTCTCTGGAAAAAATCCCTGACTCAGGCAAAACCTGAGCTGTTCTGTTTGGGCAGCTTTAGGCTGCACTGTGCAAATCCACAGGGTGACCGGAGAGATATACCCCATTATTCCTAAAAATGTCCAGCAAATGTGTGTATGCCATATTACATTACATATACACATATATGTACACATTACATTAATTTAATATATATATAGATACAAAGAAAATTGCATTTCAATTTCTGTTTGAATTCCTTCTGAGATAGCAGACTTTTATAGGAAAGTAGAACCTTCTCAGGATCATATAAAGCTCCAATTAAACTTAAGGCTAAACTGAATAGTTTGCATGTAAAACAACTAAGCTTAAGCTTCATGAGTCTCTCGTGACAAGGAAAGGGTAATGGCAAGGGAAAGGAAGAGAAAAATAAAACAAGGAAAATAAAAGTAAAAAAAAAATCAGGAATTTGCTGCAGTCATGCAACAGACTAAAAAGCCGATGATTCATGAAGGCCAGCTAATGGAAATGTTCAGCCAAACAAAAAATTACAACTCTTTTCAAATTCCAAAAGGCCAAAACTCGTGGGCATTTTTCCTCTCATCATCGCTATGAAAAGGAGTTAGGTTTTCATCTCCTAATAATAATATATAATAAGAGTCAGTTAGTGACTGAATGTTTTGTTCAACTATAATTGCAGGGTTCCCAAGACAAATTAAAGACTTCATAGGACTAAAATAGACAAAATATTATTCACCAAAGAACTTGAAAATAAATTATTAAGATTTAGTTTCTATCACTTCTGTGGTTTATCACTCTGTTATCTTTAAACTACATATATATTTTTACTTCTTAGTATTAATCTAAAGAGAAATATGTTCACTCCTTTTATTCTGACACATCTTTTATATATTTTCTCTCTTGGAACAGCTTATGCCCAGTTACCCCCTCCTGTATTGCCTGTGTAAAATAAAATTACCCCAAAAATCCATTTGCTTTTTATAATGTACAATTAGTTCTTATTCGCAATATTTGCCAACACTATATAAACTGCTCAACACTGAAAACAAAGGCTTCTACCTGCTTGAAGGGCTCGTAGTCTCTGACTAGAGAGACATGACGGTGCATGACGAAAGGAAAACTGAACAATGATTAACACCATCTCCACACCAACACAGAAACACACATTTCTTGTGGATACTGCAAAACCAAAATTTTGTATCAGAAAGGCCAAAAAAGGACAGGATGCTTTCTATTTAAAGAAACCACAGGGGAAAATGCTCTCTGCCTTCAAGCAGAGTAGCTATGCCTCCTACAATATAGAATTCCAGACAATGCTGGAAGAAGGAATTGAGGGCATCTTTGACTATAATAATCTGCGCTTTTTTTTTCCCCTAAGATCAGGCAGGGAAACAATCTTCTTGGCCTACGCTGCAGATGTAGATGCAAGTATAGACTATTTCTAGTCAGTATTTGGAGAGTTTATTATTAACTAGTTTATTATCAAACACAGACACATATTTTGTCTCTCTCATTATGCCATTTTATTCTGATTAAGACAATCTGACCACTACACCTAGAGCAGAAGAGGTGGGCTCTGCAATGGTCCTGAAGTTCTGCTCTCCTGACCATCTATAGTTGGTGACACACAGATGTCTTCTCTGGCACAGGCGCCCAGGTTTCCTTTCTGGGACAATTAGGACTAAACCAGAATGGGGATGTGGCTGGAGTGTGTCTGCCCATGTTCCACAGTGGGAGACAGTCTTAACTCTAGCTGAAGAATAGGACTGGACTAGGAGCACAGCACATGGAAAGTAGGACAGCTTGTGACTACACGAATAGTGAACTGTTGAGTCTACAGAGAGAAATTGATTTTGAAGTATGATTCTGGCCCTGAGAAAAATTGTGCTTATTGGCATTAAGAATAGCATATGACAGAAACTGTGGCCAATAAAAGGGTAATATTATTTCACTAGGAAGAAGAAAATATTTACATGCGGTGAAGACTTCTAAAGATAGTTTTATGGGTTTGCTTACCTTCAAGGCACCAAATGCATTTATTTTAAGGAAGTAATGAAAACATTTATTTCAGTGCACTGAAAGAGCAATCTAATACTATTACTATACTGTAGTGAAGTTTAATCCATAGTGACCTCAGCTGTGGCAGTTCTGATAATACATGGAAGTATATTATCAATGCCTGGAAAGCAGCAGGGAAGCAGCTAGTCAAAATAAACCGTGTCAGTTCTGCAGTTTACATACAAATATGATTGAATTTCTTTTCCTGTGTTGTTATAACTGCTCTGCTACAGCAATTGCTGGATCTGACAATGACAACACAGGCAAGAAAAACGAAAGGAAATGAAATAAAAGCAAGATGACCTAGTAACAAGAAACATAAACCTACTTCTCCCCCTAATGAAAAGATTATATTTAATCAGCAACTGGGTGCTTTGAATTTGATTCAAACTACTTCAAAAGATCCTTGACCAAAGACAATTACAGTCAGTGAATGATAGCTATTTTATGCAATTTAGTATTTTTGAATTTGAATCACTTATCTATTCACCCAGAATCCAATAATTCTCCATTAAAATAAAGCGTTAATAACATCATGCTAAGTAAAGGCTTAAGGACAGAGAAGTTCAAGAGTAAGAAATGTTCCTGTTTCCTATTTACCTGTCACTTAAGTTTAAAGTTCTGCACTGTGCATGCTATTCAGCTCAGGAAACACATTACAACTGTACACTAAACTAACAGTTCTGTTCTGAGTTTCCATTAAAATTCTTTACTATAAGAGGTTCAAAATCCACCCATGAAAATATATTCCTGGGAGGCATTTGATCTCATCTCAAGAATGGATATCTTGATTTTTTTCACAGCAAGTATCTGAGGACAAATTTTAAAAAAATCTTCCTGAAAATACAGAGTGAACTAAACATCGATTTGAAGAAGGTTGGTCTGACAAAGGAGCCCCCAAGGGGGTGCAGAAGCCTCACTCACTCCAAGCCCCCGCTGGGAGGAGGCTGGAGCCCCTGAGAGCAGCAGCAGCAGCAGCCTTGGCTCCTGCCCAGTGCAGTCACACAGCCCTGATAACACGTCTGCACGGAGTACAGATGGATCCCCTTCAAGCATATGTCCCTAATGTGAAAGGCTCAGTCCTCTTACACTCTGCCATAAGCTTTCCACATCCTGTTCCGTTCTACAAAGAGGAACCAGATTTATTTTGCTTCCTTCTGCCATATGTGCGTCTATAGAGAAAAGAGGATTTGTCCTAGTAAATGAGCACATCATAGAAAACAAAAATTATTAGTCTCATTTCTCTCTGTCTCTGTTATGCACAGACTTAACTGAGAAAACCAAAATCATTTAATATCCAGTGTTTAATGTGGAATCGTGCTTCTGATATTTTTAAATACATATTCATACTTAAACTTCCAAACATTTTACATAATCAGTAGAATTCTGTAAGATTTTTTTGTCCACTTTCTAGCCATCTTAAGCAACACGGTGAAGGAAAATAAAAGATTTCTGATACATGTTCCTAGGACATATTCTAGCAGCTTTTCCTTCAAGGTGCCATTTGAAACCACGTTGCCATTTCTCTTTAAGGTTTATCAAGCATTGCAAGTCTCTCTTTGGAATCTAAATATCATTGGAGGAGAATTACAGAAAATCACTCCAACTGCTGCTATAATGAACAGAATTTTCCTAGTCAGAATAATGTTTTCAAGTTTGTTTTGGCAAGTAGTTGCATGCGAACTGCTGCTATAACGACACATTGTTGAGAGAAGTGATTTTGATAGATCCTTAAGACAATAATACTACAATAACCTGCATATAAACTCAGTTTTTATTTAATTATTTAATTTCTCACAGAAAGGGTAAGCTAAAATGTGAGAAAACTGAAATGCACAAAATTATTTTTGCATTCTCTTCATCAGCCCATGCTCCAAAGCAGCTTTAATTTATTTTATACAATAAAACTTCCTGAAGTTGAAAAATGGTGTCAAAGAGCATTTTTTACTCTTCTCCATGGCATTGCTTTCTTATTAAAGAAAGATAGTGACAATTTCAGGGCAACAGATCTGACTTTATACCATGGGAAAATCACTTCTTGACCTATAAGAGATCTTTTTGGACTGATTAACTAGCTTTAGGGCCAGACTGTACAGGTGTTTGGCACAAAACAGTTTCTCCACAGGATCTAGCTAAGAAGGCTTCTGTGGGAAAAAGAACAGAAGGTAATTACCAGATTTATGACAGAATAGAAATATTTCCTATGGATGAGTCTAAGGAAATTTTGGCTGTGCATTATTCAGAGCGGAGCGGGCGTGTTTGTGCGTTGCAAACATAAAGCATCTTCTCCAGCATCCAGAACTGTCTTCTGTGCAAGTCTCTCTGACTGCCAAATCTTACACAATTTGTTTCACAAGTATGGGAGCTCGAATGTAACAAGTACCTCTGGGAGTAGTTATTAAATATGCATGCATATTCATGAATACTTCACACTTCTCCACTGACCACACCACACGAACATTCACTAAAATATGTAAGAGTTCATGAAAACTGCATGAATGACAATGAACATCAAATGAGACATTGTGTATCACTTTTTGACACGGGACATCTAGACCTTCAAGGATACTATCTCATGGTCAGATTCTTCAATACCTAGCTTCCAAGTTCAGAATTACCCTCTGCAGGGAAATGTATTGTGACTTAACAGGATGTAAAGACGACATGCAAGATCAAAGTTATAAGCTGGTAATAGGTTAACCTCAGCACACATTAATCTACATACACTGGCACTTGGTATCATTCTTCCATTCAACCTTCAGGCAATCATTCCTCAAAAACTTTCCTATTCTCCCTCATGCTTTTTTGTCAAAGAATACTCTCAATATTCTGGGAAGAATTCAACTTTCCCACATTTCAAAATGTAACTAAGGCTCCACTATCAGGAATTACATGCTAGTTCCACCCTGTTATATCATATACATAGAATCACAGAATAGTTAAGGCTGGAAAAGACCTCTAAAATAATCAAGCCCAGCTATCAGTCTAGTACCACCACCATGTTCACCATTAAACCATGTCCTCAAGTGCCCTATCCATATGGTTTTGAACCCTTCCAGGGATGGTGGCTCCACCACTTCACTAAACAGCCTGTTCCAGTGCTTGAAAATCTTTTCAATGAAGAATTTTTTCCCAATATCTAATCTAAATCTCCCTGATGCAACTTGAGGCCATTTCCTCTTGTCCTGTCACTTGCTACCTGGGGGAAGAGGCTGACCCCCACCTCACTACAGCCTCCTTTCAGGTAGCTGTAGAGAGCAATCAGGTTTCCTCCTTTACCCCAGGTTAAACAATCCCAGTTGCCGCAGTCCTCATAAGACTGGTGCTCCCTCCACCTCAGCCTCTTACTTGCTGCTGATTTTTGCAGACTGCTCTCGTGGTTCCTCCCTCAATCCAGCACTCCCTCCTCCTAGGACACTAAAAAGCACCAAATCCAGTAACACTTCTAAGTGAGAGTTGTGAGACATGACCAATAAGGCAACTTGAATCCACCTTCTGAAAATTATTTTTCATGCCTCCTACACCCTCTTCCTAGAGGAATGAACATAACAGACTTATCCATCGCTTTCTCACTGTACATACAAAATCACATTGTGGTGTCTATATATAAATGACATGAAATAGGAAACTGACCACATTGTAAACTTATTTCCTCTAGATCAGTTGCAATAGATTCAAATATATACACGGAGAAACTTGCACCAATCTAATTAAATTGATTTAAATATCAGTGTAATTTAGATCAGTGTGACTTCTTTTTTCAGGAAGTGCCTTAAACAGGCATTTCTTTCCATTCAATATAGGCATTCTCTGGATGGAACATATGACTTTCCTTTTTGTAGCAACACAGATACCCTTAGGTTTTGGGTAACCCATTCAAAGTGGTTAAAACTGTCCACTGACTCTGAACAGTTCTGAATTAGTTCCGTGGTGGAACTAATTTGAAGAAACCTATTTAAGTCCTCTTTTTTACCTTCCCACTTATTATTTTCTGCTCCTGGTTCAGATGTTGTGCCATGTATGCTTTTAAAAAACAGCTGTACCTAGTCTTCAAAACAAGGTTTCTTTCCTAATGTGTAATTTTATAATAAAGTAATGTTGACAGGTGTATCAAACTGTTTGCCCCCAAATCCCTTATGAATGGGTCACATAAAAAAAAAAGTTGCAATCTAGACTAGATTTCAGTGCTGAAACAGGCTAATCTAGTAGCAATTATAGAAAATTTACTTACTTGTATAAAAATAGCCAAGAAATTTCAAAAGAAAATTTACCTTAAGACATAAAATTAGAAGTTCAGTAAAACAAGGCTTAGCTGCAGCTCAGTGCTTAGTAAAGTGATTACCACAGCCATAAATCTAAGAAACAACATATATACAGGTAGAAAGTCATTATAAAGTCCTTATTTGAAAAAAAAAAAAAAAAACACAGATTTTTTTTTAATAACTCCTTCAACAATCAGAGCTCCAGTACCATGGACACCTGACTTTCGATTCAACTGTTTTTTTGAAAAGTTCAGGTCTAACATCAGACAATCATTCTTACATAGAGAACAATACTGAGAACATAGTTTGAACACACTGCATCTCTCCTTGTGCCTAGGAGTACTTTAATTATAGCCCAGGGCTCAGTCAGTTGGATATCTATGAGTTAAGTCAGTGGTCCCTACCTTTCTGTATATTCTCTTGAGAAAGATGGCAATATTCTGAACCTGTCCAGGATCAGCTTATTTCCTTTTCTTGATAGTTCCTGCTGCTGCCTTGGTTCCTGTTGACCCCAGCACAAGGAGTACAGTGCACAAGGTAGATCCAACATTATTTACATATGTGGAATCCACATTGTTCTATGGATTTATTCCATGCCATTAAGATGAACCCACCAATTATGAACTACTGACCTCACAGGTACTGTATGTAAATGTTAAATATATTGAGCAGTACTATGTCAGAAAGGGGTAAGATATGATACCTTGCTTTATGTATGAAAAATGACTCAAAGATATTCACCTCAATCAGAAATAAAACACTAATACTGCCATTACGGTATTGCTGTTTGCCTATTTTCTTTTAATGTTATTAAAACTGGGATAATTTTTAAAGATAATTTTTTGTTTGGTTTTTGTTTTGTCTACTAAGTTCTGAGATTTGAGGTTTGAGAAATGATACTTCTTTCCTATTAAAAATAGCCTGAGTCAAGGAAAAAAGCATTTTGGGCATATGTTTATGAACAATCAGATTGAACATTTCCAAAACAAATTTCACAAACCTGGGAAGAAAAGTGTTTTCAAAGTGAGTGAATTTGGATGAAAAAAAATCCATATCCTGTTCTCCAGTTTCGTACAGTTTCATGTGGTAATTGTACCACAGCTTTTAGTGAAACAGCATCACTCCATAGTCTTCCTGAAGCTATTGTGGTAGAAATAGGAAAAAACAATTAAAAAGGGTCTTGTAACATTCTGCCATGTCTGGATTCCCTTAACCCACTTTTGGAATACATAAAGCTGCAATAATTCTTATGGACATGTTTTTTTCAGGGACCTCCTGCTGTCAAAGAAAAGTAGTCCTGTTGCCAATAGTGAATAATGGGATCAAAACCACTGTCATTTAGCACCAAAGGTTTGATCCCCAGCTGACTCTGCTGCATCATGCTCTCACTCACTGATCAAGATCACTCAGTTGTTAGAGACAATCCTGTGACTCCAGACATGACCAGATGCCAGCTCATAGCTGTTGTTCAATTACTTTCAACAAGAGTCTCTAAAGGATGCTGAATTCTATCATTAGGAAGAGGGTGACCTCTCTCTGGAAGGCATAAATACACTAATAGTGACTTGATACTACAATTTGAAAATGAATAACAACAGAAAAGGTCACAAATGCAAATGAGTGGAATATAAGGAAAGAAAAGAAAGGCTGAGTCCCTTGAAAGGAAAGATTTCTGCAACTAAGCTGCCTAAAAAAATGTCTGAGAAGAAAAAGAAATAAAGGGTTTTCTATAAATGTAATGTATTTTTATTCATTGTAACTGAACTCTAGGGAGACCTATCTAGATGAGCTTCGCAGAATGTCAGGCTAGATACGGTATGCAAAACATTTCTTCTAATCTTGAGCAGCTTCTGTGCTGTTAATAAATCCTGGTTTTAATTAGATCACTTGAGTCTCAGACTTTTTAAGGAAAGTTTCATAGAGGTTGTCCCACAGAGACAAAACTTTCAATCACAAAAAGGTAGTGTAAGAAAAGTGTCCAATAGGGATTACCAGACAAAGAGGGCAATTTTGTACTCCTTTTACAGAGCTATATTACTACAGCAAAACTAAGGTCATAGACATTCTTCTTCCACTGACCGAGTACAAGAAGAAAATTCAAAAGAAATAGCAAAGAACAGAATATCTATGCTCTTTTTCCTTCCTCTAACTTCAAATACCTAGTCAGATAAAAGGATTGGTAAGTACTTGCACTACTACCAAATTACAAAACCCCAAATACAAGATAGTAATTTCAGAGACTAACATTGTGAAAAGAATTTCAAATGCAGCTTCTGATTTTATCAGCCTTTTTTTTGCCCCAATATAAAATTAATTAAATGGATCATCTTTTTTGAAAGCATTAAGAATGCTTATTTAGATTGCATTAAGTGTTAGTTCAAATAGCAGACCTGTAACAAAGCAGTAAAAATACAGAGAGCTCTTCAATCAATAGAATGCTTAAAGACATCTTCTTTAATAGATAATGAAATTTAAATTGAGAAAAATTTGAAAGATCAGGAATTTTAAAACTTTGACAAATCATGTGACAAATAAAAAATAGCTACCAGTGTGAAATAGCAAGTATCTGGCAAAGTATGCTGTTCGGCCACTCTGTAATTTCCTATAATCTTCTTTCATTCATGATTGGACAAATACTCACAAAGGAAAAAATAGTGTTGAATATTGTTTGATAATAAATTTCTAAATATGACTCTTGAAGTACATCTTGCATACATAAAAAAATGCTTTACCAGCCACAATACATGTGGTACTCCTATTATTATTATAGTTGCTTACTAGTCACTCCCTACTTTGCACACAGCTCCAAATAACAAATACTAGCAGCAAGTTCTATTGCAGCAAGCAAACTATCACAATATTTTCAGGACATATTTAGTCTGCAAATTTCACAAACTAGCTGTTGCAATCAGCAGAGAGGTAATGCAGCTGTCACCACCTTTGAATCTGCTTAATAATTATCCTCTAAAGAATACACAAACCAACACAAGAAATTAACCATAAAATCCACATGGAAAGGGAACATTGCAAAATGCAGCCACAGTATTCTGCAAGCATGGCTGTAACTATCGACTGAACAGAGGTTCTTCCAAAAGGAAAACAGCATTAAATAATTATCTCAAATTTCCTATATGCATCTCATTCTCTTAGAAAATTTTCCTCAGTTTTTTTTTCCCTTTTAAGGGTAAGATTGTAGAACTATATGTATCAGTAATATATTTTTTTCCTTTCTCAATTTAGAAATATTTCTTTTTCTTTAGTTTTGAACTGCACCTGTTATATGACACACTGCTGTGGCAAAAGCTGTGCATACAAAGGTTGTAAAAGGAATGTCCAACATGAAAGACAAAGAATGGTCTAAAATGGGATGTCAGTGACAATAGCCTGACTCAGTGAAAACTAATTTTGGGTTGAGGTGCAGAAGGAGGAAGAAAAATCAAAGCTTTTCATGTATTTTTCTCTTGACCTGAGGAAGAACATGTGGGACACTTAAAAAAATCTTATGATAGATAATGAAGACCTTCATGAAGACTCTCGGTTTCAACTGAAATAGCAACCTGCTCAAAAGAAGAAACATTTGTCTCCCTTTTTTCCCTGTTCCATATATACTCTATGGATCTAAAGACTGTTCCTGCTGTCTATGTTTAACCAAGAAACAATTGTATGTAAAATGTATTCAACAGGTGATAATGAGACAGCTAAAAAAAGAAAGTAGGGTGTGATGTTACAGAGATACCATATCACAACTGAGAATTCCATGATCTAGCTCAACCTTTTTTTTAAATTCAGTAAGATATGTGAGACAAAGTCCATGTGCAATGAATATATGGTTTTGAAAAACACTGACACAATCAATGTCAATATTCAAACTATAGTGCCTCCAGCTATTTGGGCGCTACAATGCTAAAATAGAAGTGTTAATCATACTGTGAAAATACCTTACTTCACAGATAAGACTACTGTTTTGAAGTTATGATTTTGCACCCACATAAACATTATTTATCAAGGAAATAAACCAAATTGCAGTGTCTTTATTTTTAGCACTTGAACACCTACAATAGTTGTGGGGTTTATATATTTATAATGGTTTTTACTGTTTTCTTTGATACTACAAGGCTTACCATACCATATAATCCCACTGAAGACTTGCACTGTATTAAATCAGCTACTTCATTACTTTTAGAGACCAAAGCCATTTTCTTTTTCTATTTGTACTGCAACATCAATCATTTAAAGTATATTTTCAATTGTGTTTATATTATGAGATATATAAAGCACATGAGGAAATATATTGTAAATAAATTATTGCTACATTACTAGATAGCAATAAAGGTTGAAAGCAAAGAAAAAAAAGCAACAACAAAGCACATTACTCTCTGATAGTGAGACTGCAGCAAACAGCAAACTGCTTAATCTATAGAGACAGGACAAATGTCAGAGTAAATTCTTGAGCAGGACTATATAGCTCCAGGGAAAGATAATGACATACTGTGCTCTTCAGCTTTAGGTCAGAGCCTGGCACCAGGCTCAGATCATTCCTCTTTTATGCAATGATCCACTGCTTGCATACTCAGACTTCAGAGTTGTTGGTTAAAGGCTCATGAGGGATGTTGGTAATAAAAGCCACCGCTTTCATTTCTCACAGCATTGCCAGGAAATCACAGTGCAAGCCAAACAGTTTCTGTCATGTTCAAAAACCAACCACTGGCTAAGGGTACAGGGACCATCGATAAATGTTCGAGCAGGTACGAAACAGCTGCTGAAATGAGAAATGGAGATTCTCCCAGGCCACACGAGGGCTGTCTAGTGCCCCACGTGAAATGAGCACTTGACTCACTTCTCCCTGGTTCCCAGGGGACCGATAAGAGCAATACCCAAGGAAATCAGTGACCTTGGCAGCAGAGCCAAAAAGAATGAAAAATTCTGTCTTTCTCACAGGACCTAGGAGTTGAGAGGTGTTACTGGAATACAGAATAGAAACATGAACCATCACCAAAGACAACACTCTTGTGATATCTCTGTGTCAATGCCAGTCACAGGATGCAATTACAGACAACAACCTTCACATTCAAATTACAGGAGAAAGCAGCTCATTTTCATACATGAGAATTTTCACAAAATTGTCTACTTCTCTTGACATTAAAATACATCCCTGAGAGGTACTAGAAACACCTTTATAAAGTATGTTATATATACCACAGAAAATAAATTTCCACTACTATCAAAATTCTTGAAAGAGTATTTCCAGCAGTTTCTAAACGAGTTATACCGGCCAGAGTTTCATAAAACACAATTCATGATCCAGCACCACCTGACAGCTGTTGCTACCACCATTGCTACTAAGACAGTTAACTGCTGTAATGTTCAATGGCACTGTATCCCTCATTAACAGAATCCTTGAAAGGCAAATGTATGACCCTGCTCTCAGTAAGCTATGATAATAAACAAGCCATGATAATAAACATTAAAAAAATAAATAAATATTAGCAATGGTGGGGTGAATTTTATGAATATTTTGGCAGACTGCAACTAGCCAAACCATGCAAAGCACAAGCTTTGGTGGAAGGATGGCATCCTAACTAAAAAGAAAGATGTTGGGAAAGAAATACAGGAAAAAGTATAATGGCCAGCAAAATCTTCAAAAACACTGATGAGTTTTAAAAAATATTATTTTTTTAAAGGTTATACAGTTTCACGTATATTTTGCATTTACAGTTGAAAAAGAGCTAGAAAGAAAAAAAGTGGAGGAATGGCTGCTTTAGAGGTGGATATTAACCCCAAGGAACTAGCTGGTTGGGAATGTCATGGTGGGTGGAAGGCAACTTGGGCGACACTGATGAATAATTTACAGAGTCCATATTCCTTTAAAAGGGAGGCAATAAACAGCAAAATAAAACAATTAACTTCAAGAAGGCAAACAAATTTGGATTAATCACTGTAAAGACAGCAAAAACAAGTTAAAAAAGCAATTTTTTTCCAACTGAGACAAACGAGGGAATTGCACAAAATCAGATATTTCACAGATCTTCAACAACCATAAAGTATGACAAGCACAGAAGCACACAGTGAAAAATAAGAAAAGCCAACACACATTATGGGATACAAATAAGAAAGCAACAAGGCTGATATGAACTCAAACCCCTATAAATACACTGGCAGTGAGAGAACAATAAATAAAATATTTACCTGCCATTCTAAAGAGAGGAAAGGTTATTGACATAGTGCAGACAAGGGGCCAAAGGATTTAATAATGTTTTCCACCAATTGTCACTAAAATACTCTTTTGCAAGCAAATAGTCAATTTGGTTTCTACCAAAGAGAGCTCAACTCTTAACTCTGGTAAGTTGATCTGAAGAAGTGGGCAAGATTCATGACAGCTGTGCCAATCTTTGCAATCACTCACCGGCCTAAAAAGGAAAATTAGGGACATAAAAGCTGTTAGAAAATTTGCAAGTAAGTGTTGAATGGGCAGTACAGTTGGGATTCAAGGATAAGTGCTTGGGGAGAAGTATTTTTTGGTTTATGTGATAATTAATAAAAGACCAGTGTCCAAATCAAAAATTGAAATCAAGGCATTGAAGCAGAGTTGAACCATTCTAAAACTTCAGTGATGAGCAGCAGTTCACAAGAAACATTTTTGCTATTACAGAAGCTGTCAATTGAGCTAAATCGGATTCATCTAGCTCGTAATTTAAATAAAATTACTATGTTTCTTCTCACTAGAAGCCAGCAGATGTTATAATGAAAGAAAAACTACTATTTATCTACCTCAAATCAAACAGTATAAGCAGAAAAATTCTGTATGGAACAATCATCTAGTTTCACTATTTCATTTTTTACCACGTGTTCTCTTCCTTGTTTCTTCCTGGTTCTTATCACAGGATGTCCATATACACGTTATAACACAATTGACATAGCAAGACAAAATGAAATCCGTCTTAAGATAACTGGGATTACACTGAATAAATAGTAACTCTTGCAGTGGTCTAAATCTCCATTCCTTTTACTCTTCATTGCATGAAGACATGAGGGAAAAGGCTTTAGAGGTAAACACACACAACTAAACACAAGAGTTTAGATCTGACTCTGAAACCTGGCAGAACAATAAAGCCTAAATACTCCAACTTCAAGACAAGAGCTCAGTCTCTTCAGGAAGGAGCTGTGAATATGAACACTGCACACACAACATTTGCAGGGAGTTCTTAAATATAAAAGGTTTTTCTGTTACAAGATCATAATCAGAAATCTATCATGTTGGCAACTGCAGATTTTGTGTTTGTTTAGTGAATGAAATTAAACTATAAATATTGCCCTCATTTTTAAAAAATTATTAAAAGCAGCAAATTTTATATTAGGAGAAATAGAACATATTTTCATAAATTTTATAAAGAGTAAAGGTCAAAAATAAACTCATTATTAATTTACAATATGTATAAACAGTCTGCATTATTCATTAGTTACATTTTAATAAGAAATACAAGTTTGGCTTTTGCAGCTAGAAAGAAATACCTATTTTTAAATTTTGTTTTTATGGCACTGTTTTCCAGAGAAAAAAGTACACATGTAGACTGAGTAAAAGGTACCATTATTGCATACCTACAAGTAGGAAGATATTTAGCTTCCATCTATGAACACTGTTGTCAGGTGGATCAGACTGAAAATGCAGGGGGTTAACGGAAAAATCAATTAATATTTTACAATCATTATGGTGTTCTGCTGTTGATTCTTTCAATCAAGCTGTTAGTTGCTTTAAAAGACAAAGATCCTCAATTACTACACATAGCACAGAACATTTATCATATTCCTGACATTTTTCAAATCTGGGTGGGTCTGCTTTGTTTTGTAAATATGTGCTGTATCTGAAATGTGTGATTCAGACTAATGTAGAAAATCACCAAAGAGATACTGGTAAACCACGAGAGGGAGAGGGAGAGGGAGAGGGAGAGGAGAGGGAGAGGAGAGGGAGAGGGAGAGGGAGAGGGAGAGGGAGAGGAGAGGGAGAGGGAGAGGGAGAGGGAGAGGGAGAGGGAGAGGGAGAGGGAGAGGGAGAGGGAGAGGGAGAGGGAGAGGGAGAGGAGAGGGAGAGGGAGAGGGAAGGGAAGGGAAGGGAAGGGAAGGGAAGGAAGGGGAAGGGAAGGGAAGGGAAGGGAAGGGAAGGGAAGGGAAGGGAAGGGAAGGGAAGGAAGGGAAGGAAGGAAAGGAAAGGAAGGAAAGGAAAGGAAAGGAAAGGAAAGGAAAGGAAAGGAAAGAAGGAAGGAAAGGAAAGGAAAGGAAAGGAAAGGAAAGGAAAGGAAAGGAAAGGAAAGGAAAGGAAAGGAAAGGAAAGGAAAGGAAAGGAAAGGAAAGGAAAGGAAAGGAAAGGAAAGGAAAGGAAAGGAAAGGAAAGGAAAGGAAAGGAAAGGAAAGGAAAGGAAAGGAAAGGAAAGGAAAGGAAAGGAAAGGAAAGGAAAGGAAAGGAAAGGAAAGGAAAGGAAAGGAAAGGAAAGGAAAGGAAAGGAAAGGAAAGGAAAGGAAAGGAAAGGAAAGGAAAATCATAAGATGAAATCGAGGTGAGAAGCATAAGCCATTAATTTCACAAGTTAGCTTTGGATGGTATAACAACCCACTTCAGATGCATTAGTTGGATATCATTTTCTATTTCAGTAAGAGCAAGATCAAATCAAGGCAGTCTTATAGTAAAATCCTACAGTTACACTCTGAAAAGAGGGGTCATTTTAATTTCAGGGTCTTTTATTACACAGCAAGATAACTGACTGAACTGTGAAATAGCATTAACACCATAAATATATTCTGATGTCCTCTCTTTAATGCATTTAGAAATTGCAGAGATATTTTGGGGTTTTTATTTGCAGAAAATATGATGAATCTTCAATTCCTTTTCCTTAGCTACCAAATATTTATATGCAGACTGTACTATTGCTAAATCTGCTGCTACTGCTAAATTTTACTCTAATAATGAAATTAACTTTTTTAAGGGCTGGGATGATGAAATAGTTTCAGGGTTTCAAAGCTCTTGACCAAAAGCAAACTTGTTTGCTATACACCCATTACATTTTTCTTATTCTTGGAAACCTTTCTCTAGAGCAAAATATTGTTGTCATTCAAAGAAAGAAAGTGGAAAATGATGGGTGTTTCTATCACAGTGCAAAGGACTCAAAAAGGAAAGTATCCTTCTTACAGCCTTCAGAGGATCTACTGTCAACAGAAAAACAGCCTGGTACCTGCAGAAGAATAGTGTTTCCAAAAATCAGGCAAAGAGCTTCAACTTAACATGTAACTCAGACTAAGTAACTCACACAAAGGGGTTTGGTAAGCACAGATGTTTTAGTGTTTAAAACATCTGAAGTTTTAGAGTCCTGAAGAACTCAATGATATTAAGTTTAACTAAACCAGCATTCATTCAGAAAAAAATCTGTAGCGTGTGTTGACGTTACTGTCATTCTGACTAGATTGTGTATTACATTCAGACCTTTTTATGAAATTGAGATATGACATTTACCCACACTCAAGGAAAATGATACTGAGTCACTTTTGTCCTAACACTCTCAAGTTCCTGCCTGAAGACAATACAAAGAAAACACAAAATTTTGGAAAATCTCCCAAGTTTGTCTTATTATGATAATGACAGAAATCAGTGTGTACTGAAATGGCTTAAAATCAGTGAGGCCCATCCCCCTCCAGCTACAACCCCATTAGTCTGAGCTAGGATACTGATCCCAGATAATTCAGGCAGGTATTACACTTTTTGGAAACTTTGATGAAAATCTCAATGCATAAAACATACTCTATTGTTTTTATTTTTAAGGTCTTAGCCAAGTATGTGCAACACCTCTCTCAAAAGATTATCTATCAGTGCATGAATATGTGCTGGGACACAACGCTTTACACCAGCAGCTTCACAGTTCTGAATGCACTTAGCAAGAAACAACCTGACACTTTTATTTACATGCTACCAAAAATACCTTCAGGAAAATACATAAACATGAAATGAAATGTAAAGTTGCAGCTGCCAGTTCAAACTTACCCATTGCAACTTTGAGGCACATGAGTTGGCTGAACTGAATATTCTGAATCCAAGTAACCTCATCTTTACTCAGATTCGTTCACACCTCACCCTCAGTGCCAAACCACCACTGACTAAGGAACAGATTTGTCTACCGGAAGAACAGCAGATTGTAGGAATGAGGTTAAATACATTTTACTGTTACCATAAGTACTTATAACTAACAGAAAAGGAATAAATTTATTTTACAGTTAAGAGCTGGGTACTACTGAGTGAGAAAAGTAAAAATAAAATACTGAGAACACAAGACTTAGTTGATATATTGCTTTTAGTATGGCAAAGAACAAAGAGGCAGCTCAAAACTTTCAGTGTAGGCATACACTGCACTATGTAGTTCAGCTATTGTGTTTCAACCACAAGACTAGCAATAATGGTAAATATGTCTAGATTATAATTAAATTTCCCATAGACTTGAGTATCTCTGACTAAGAGTTTTTAAATTTTTTCAGTCACATAATGTTTATATAACTTCACAATTGTTCTTTAAGACACAAAGAACTATATATAATCAGTTTTTCACCCAAGGAAAGAACTATCTGTATTATATAAAACTCTGATTATATTCCATATATAATCTCCACCTACTCTTCAAGAGTATCGGGGCTAATCTGAATCATATTATTAGCATACTCTTGGTCTGAAATCTTTGTTATCTTCAAACATAATACCAAACTTTGATATAATAATTCCTGTTTCCTACTTTTCTGCCTGTGTCCATAGAGATGCTTATGTTTTTATTTAAAATAGTCCACATATATTTTAATGCCACCTAAAGACTCTTCAATCTTGTTAGTTCTCTATGTGGTGATTTAGTATATCACTATCTTATAATATTTTTCCAATATTTCCACTGTAGATTTTTAAATTAAATTTCTACTCTAGTCCAGTTTTAATTTGTATGTAGAAATAACTACTCCTTCATAAATACCTAAATAATAGAAAGAACTTTTCATCATTTTAAATTATATTTTTAATAGAATTCATCCATTATCTTAAAAAAAAAAATCCCTGTTATCAGAAGCACTAACTACCTTCTTATTTTTTAATGTTTTGATCTCAAGATCACCTTGCTATGCATGCCCAGAAATTAATCATGATTTATGCTCTGGAATTCTTCAAGTCATTTCACTTGGCTATAGAAAAACGCATGCAATTTCCAGTAAAGATTTCCCTACAAGTTATCCCTGTAAGCCTAGGGAACAATCCAAAGGCAGCACTGGCATGAATAGTCATGTGTGCTAATGTGGAATTGATGCTAATCAAACAAATTTTTGAATCAGGATAGCTGCACTTATGAATTCATAACATTCACGGGCTCAGATGTGTTATTCACTTGTTAAACCACTTATGCTTAAGAATAACATAAGCCCAATGTAAAAAGAAAAGCATCAGTGACAGAACAGACACTAAACAGAAAAGAATATTATAATCTCCTCTGTCATTCTATTTATGCAGAAGAAAGGTGGTAACTTATTTTGAGCTCCTAGTCTACGGTTGATTACTAAGCATGTTAATTCAACTGTAGTTATTGGGTAGTATAAAACAATTTTAAAAAACAGATAAATTTTTAAATGTAGAGATCCACTTTTAACAGTGCCTTTGTGATTTCTCAAGGAAGATTTGATTAAATATTATTGCTGAATTAAGGTGGACCACCTGCCAAACAAACACAGCTTCAGTAAGTGTAATTGAATCCCTGCAGTAGACACAGCATCAACTCTGTTGACCAGCTTAAAGAAACACCCTCTGAGGTTCAGAAGCTGAACCTAACAGAGTCCTCATACAGAATTCTATTAGGAGCAGCAGACAGCTAAAATTTCCCAGTGTGATTCTTATTCCATTTTCTAAGGCAGTTCTCACTGACCAGACATTCTAAAATACATCACGAAATCGTTCTCTACAGAGATTGAATTATTTGATCAAATGGCTCAATCAAATTATGTGGCAAGCATAAGTGGACTATACTTTTTTTCAAACTACCTGTAGTCTGACTTGAAGCTTTATTTTTTCCTCTCACTTCTAATGTACCAGATGGTACAGCTGGGTACTTAAGATCTAAAAAGAAAACTGAAAGGCAAAGGTTGAATTGATTTGTCAGGGTAAATGCAACAAAGAGGAATACTCTCCTATTATAAAGGACTATGAAGACAATCTTCTGACAAGGAAGAAGAGATGCCTGCTGCAAACACATTTTTGCATGTTTCCCAAATATAAAGAAGGTACCAGTACTGTGTTATGCTGTTAGGCGAACACCTTACTTGATCTCAACAATAGCCAGTGGGCCACAACATACCCAATTATCTGCCTTAATTCAACAATTTATTGACCTACACAAGTCAATTAAAATGGTCACGTGCTTAAGGGTAGATTCACTGGTTTAATCTCTTATCAGATCAAAATTTCAAACAATATGTTCTTTATACAATCCCTTTAGTTTCTTTTTTTTAATGTGCAGTCCTCATGCCTTCCATTAGTTCATATTAAAATAGCTGTATAAAATCTAGAATAAAATTCTTCCTAAGAATCTAACTCCATTTAAAGCAAAGCAATGTATTCCGTACATAAAGCATTTCTTTCATATTCCCAATTCTTTTATAACCTCTGCCTCTGTGTAGGGAAGTAACAGTGTTTTCCATTGTTGGGAAAGTACCAGCATACTGGGTGCATATTTGATTAATGCACATGAAATGAATGCTGTCTTCTTTCTACAGCTCTTGCTTTCCCCAGTATACCCTTTCAGAACAGTGCCCACAGAACAGATATTTTTGAAAAGAGGTGCTTAAAATGTGAACAGAAAAAAATAGAATCATATGTATTACAGATAAAATTGCCTAGTAGGCCATCTATGCTCTTTATGCACTAGACCAAGATTGTTCTCCATGGTACATATTCTAGTATTCCACCAGTGAAGTTCTTAACGTGTTAACAGTACGACTTTTATCATTACTCTTGGAGACAATTTCCACTTAATATATATTTCTGAAGATGTTTTCTTCAAGATTCTACCCATATTTTCTCTTTTAATTTTACCATATAATATCCTGTGTAAGGACATCCTACATATTCCTTCCTGTCTTTGGTCTTAATCCTTATAAAATACTTCACATTTCTGTAATCCACTCCTAATCTGTTATCTTATATAGAAACATTTATTTTTTAAAAACCCAACAAACTATAACTAGACCATATGTATAACTGAACACATAATTTGAGCTATATATATGTAGTATATGCAATACATAAACACACTCAGAGAAAGATATATATGTATAGTATAAACATGTATTTAATGTTTCCCTCTTAAAGCAAAACTTCCATTGTCCTCAATTTTGCTCATCATAGAATCATCTTCAGCAACACTTTGGGATATTGATTTATGTATGCTTGGATGGCATTGCATCTACAGTCTGGTAAGGAATGTGTTTCTACCACAAAACAATGAAAATTTGGGTCTAATAGATCTATATAACAATGAAGCATATATAAAATACTAAATTATAAACTATCTCCCTTATATAGTAGTCTGTAATCATAACAAATTTTGTAAAAAAAAAAACTTTTTTTCTTTAAGTCTAATTACAGAAAAAGTGCAGTCTCACTCTTAATTGTCGGTAGTATAGTTTGAAAAGAAACAGCGTGGTTTAAAAAAAAAACAACATTCTGCAACTTAATGACATTAGACTTCTGCTACTCCTCTGCTATCACAGAAGTTAATTCAGGAAATATGTTCTAGCTTAAACCACTCAGTAACTGAAAGCTATTAAGTCTGGGTTAGGCAGAAAACTGTCAGATATAATTTAGATAAAGTTGATCCTTCATTGATGAGAGGTAGCCATATTAGAAGCAACTCAGGCGTCAGGCAGTCCTGTTCTCTATGGTTCATTTAGTGAAATTATAACAACTGTAGCAATTAATCCTGAACCATTAAAAAGCTGATGAGTTAAGTTTTGTTATGTATCAGCAAGTATATACATGCTAAGAATAAATATAGAATTACTAGACATATAACTGTAGAAATCAAGATCTACATTTCTCATATATACATACAAATGGACATCTGATATTACACAGGAATATTTGCTCTGGAAATAATACAAGAACAAACCTTTTATGCAGCTTCTATATACTTTTACTACTTATCTAAGCCAAACTCAAATTAATTCATACAAAATAAGAAGGTGAGAATTCTTAGACACAATTAATAATTTAACTACGATTTTTTCCTTTTAGAAAGAATATACTGTTAGACACCTAAGGCCAAATTAGCATTTTTTTTTCTTTTAAATATTTTATCAACCTTGTTTGTCAACTAAAGTCATAAACTTGCCATTTCACTGTTCTGTTTAATGGCTCAAGCTGCTAAAAGTTTCAGAAACATTTCTAATCTTGTGCAGAATTCTAGAGGCCATAGGAATGAAAACTGCACAATAGCAATTACCTGTAGAACAGACCCTGTACAGTAGATAAATTGCTGTTACAAAGCCAGGTCCAAGCAACACAATCTAGCAGATAGAAAAGACGTGGTTTACACAAATATGAAAATTACCATACATTGATTCACTATATGACTGATCTTATAACTGCTTAAAGAATTTTGGATTTCAAGCAATAAGGAAAGTGAATAATTACATTATTAAAATCTAAAGATGTGTAAAACCTTTAAAATCGACTTTATAACGTCACGTTTAGTATCCAAAACTTATCTTTACAGCTTCTGATGGAAAGTGATCTAAAGGCATTTCAATTTTAGAGTGAAATGAGATGTCATCTATAGATCTTTAGTATCAGCAAGAATCAATGAAGTGGTAATTTGCAGTAATAGGCAAAACCTAAATATGGCACACCTGGGAAAGAAGCGGCTCTGAGGACTAGAGCAGACTCATCCCAACTGTCTTTATTCCAACAAAGGCTGCATTAAGCCAAGCTCTCTCACTCTGTTAAAGTTTTAGCACGCAATAAAATTAATGTTCCTCTACATATTGATTTTTCACTTCATAAAAATGTAACACTCTGCAAAAGAAAATTTCATCTCATTGCAAGTTTTCGTATTTGTTTCTTTCTTTGGCCTAATTTCAACTGGCAACCAAAGTGCTTCACACCCAAGGCTGTCCCAATGTCACTGATCCCTCTGTTCAGACAAAGTAATGCGTTGCAGCTGCCATGTCATTGTCACAAGAAAAACCCAACACCAAAACTCCAACTTGTAGTGACACAAAGTCAGAATAAATGCACATACAGTGCATAGCTTCACTGGCCTTCAGTAAAACATCTTTAAGTCAAAGGTTACCCATACCAGTTTAACAGCAATGTTCTTCAGTTTTCAAGGGAAAACTATAACACACCCAGACAGAAAAGCTGGTTCTTATATTAAACAATACTGAATTATTCTATCTGTTTTGAAGCATTTTGGAATGCAGAACTGGGTAAGTAAAAATAGAATATTAAGTCTGGAGTATCAGCAAAGAAACCAAATAACTGCATAAATTCCGACATGATGCCTTGAGATGAAAGACATCCCACAAATAAATATAACTAGCTGAGATCACTCTTAGAAAGATTTCTTAAATGGAGGGTATGTCTAGGAACAAAATAAGATCTAGTGATCTCTACCTCTATTGCAAGAGGCGTGGAGAGATACTGATCTCACTTTGATATTTCCAAATACAAGCTGCTTTGCAATGAAATTCAGCCATCAGAAAAACATAAAAAAATATTTAATTGGTTTGAATTTTATCATACTTTCCCCAAACTATGTGCATAAAAATTATTTCCTCTCTCTTAATATTTTATATAATTATTTTTATGGTATAAGTATTCTCTCAAGAAATCCATAATATAATTTCTCCTACTATCTTTGTGAAACTCCATTTTTTGAGTATTTGCTTGCCTTTACTGAGTTTCTGTGGCCTGTTTTTTCCATTTGAATCCTAGTGAAAGGTGAACCTTAGAACTACATATATTTCATATTTTAGATTTCATATTAGATTTCATATTTTTCTTCCTCTGCATAACTCTTTACAACAAAGCATTTAGCATTGATTTTTATAAAAACTAGACAGGTATAATATAATCAGGAATGCTTAAAATTGTAGGCATCTTAGAACCAATTTGCAGAGCAAACGAGAAGAAAGTATTATTTCTATGATACAGATTCAAAATTTAAAGGTACAAATTAATTAAGACACAAACAATAGCTGGCACATGACACAGTGAGTATAAAGAACTTTGACCAGTGCTCTAAGTCTGCTGAGCATGGTAGCAATAATGCAGGTGGTCACTGAGCTCTTATTCCCCCTGGCTCAGTGTCTGTTTCTGCCACTTCTAGAAATAAGAAGTAAAAATAGTACAGCAAGACCTTTGAAAAAGTAGACAAAGCTTTTCACCGCTTCCATAAAGCAATATATGCTTCTCAGTGGCACATCTGTATTTATCAGTGTTATCAAACTTAAGAATTTTATTCAGTTGCCATAGAACAAAATTTATTGTTTTATGGTCATAATAATGTGGCACTGTGTTTTGCAATTCAATTACTTAGCACCATCTGAACAGAAATCATTCTTTCTTTGTTTAGTACAAAATTATTTTGTCAGAAGCTTCTTCTCATCAGTCCCTTGTTTAATTGGTTTTGTCTTTAGCAACCACAGCATTCAGTTTTTTAATTATATGTTTGGGTAGGCCTTAAATCATTGCAACAGACATGGACAGGACAACCATCGTTTGCTTCCATGGTAAAGAACCGACTGTGGCTAAACACTGTCATCTGTAGAATTTACATAAACACATTAATTAGCCTTCCTTTGTTTCTCTTCAAAACCATATTAAAATACCAGACACAGCTGTCTCTACAAAAGATTAAATTCATGTCCTTTCTAATTCATGATGTCACCCCAGTCACAAGCAATTTCCACTAGTTTTTCCTTCAAAGAAAAGACAACTAATGAAACACCACTATAAAATTTTACATCTGAAAGTTGTGCAGACATTCTACAAAAAAATTAGTATTCATTAGAGACCTCTTTCCCATAGTAATGGGCAAAGATATATAGGCCAGGATTCCTGAAGCTAAATCAAACCTCACTCCCAATAAAATAAGCAGTTACTATGACACAAGCTGAGGGCTTGTCCTTCTAGTCGAATATTGCTTTCTCACATACTGCGGTGATTTTGCCTGGGATAGAGTTAACTTTCTCCACAGTAGCTGGTATGGAGCTGTGTTCTGGATTTGGGCTGGAACCAGTGCTGATAACACAGGGATGTTTCAGCTGCTGCTGAGCAGAGCTTTTACCCAGAGTCAAGGCCTTTTCCACTGTGGCGGTGCATTATTTTTAGTTTATTATGATTTCATATTTGTTGTAATAACTCACTTTTGCGTACCCTATTTTCCTTCTTTATGTGCCCTTAATTTAGTTCTATCTACCCCTACCCCCCTCATTAGTATTCCTTTGTCTCCTTCAGTTGCTTTAAGTTATGCGTGCACCTGTTATGTTATGTGACTTTCAGTTATCTGTCTATTATCTTTCCCGCCTTGTGTAAACCCATCCCACACATCCTGGATTGGTTTCTGTTAGTTTTACCCGCGGATGCAACACCCTAGATACAGACCCTAATTGGTTGCTTTAAATTTACCGCTCCCTTTACCCCTCCCCTAAGCTTGTTGTATAAAACCCACTGCCCGAGCCCTGCTCGGGGCTTCTTGGGGTGTTGTCTTTTAGTTGCTCATCTCCTTAATAAACCTCTTCAGTTCACCCCAAAACCCGTCTCGCCTCCACTCCATCTCTGCTTCCGAAATAGACACTGCTGAGAACATCGGAGTCCCTGGGTGGGGAGGTGAGAGCTCCCCAGGGGGAAGGTGTCGCACCCCTGGCCGCTGTGTGCCCTGGGACTGGAGAGAGTCACACACCGCGACATTCCACCTCTCACCTCATCCCACCCCAGTGAGGCGGCTGGGGGTGCACAAGGAGGGGACACAGCCAGGACAGCTGACCCCAACTGACCACAGGGATACCCCAGACCATGTGGTGTTGTGCTCAGCATACAGAGCCCAGGGAAGGAGAAGGAAGGTGGGGACATTCAGAGTGATGGCGTTTGTTTTCCCCAGTCACTGTCATGCACGACGGAGCTCTGCTTTCCTCTGGATGGCTGAACAGCTGCCTGCCAATGAGTAGAGTTGATGCAATTCCTTGGTTTTTTGCTTGAGTGCATGGTTTTCCCTTTACCTGTTAAACTGCCTTTATCTCACGTCATGAGTTTTCTCACCTTTACCCACGTGATTTTCTCCCTCATCCCACTGCGAGGCAAGCAAGCAAGCAGCTGTGTGGGGCTGAGCTGCCCCCTGGGTTTATAATGACACAAACATAACAGAATTCATTTACAATGTGATACTTAAGGATGAGCCAAGTCGTTGTGGCTTTACTTTTTCTGATAGGGATGATCAGCTGGAGCAGAGCATTTTATGGAAATGCTTCATATGCAAAGCATCACATGAATTTATGGAATAAAGTAAATGGGTTGGTGTGGTGGCCAAAAAGACCTTTCAAAGGCCTCAATCTGAAGAGCAATGGAAACCCTAGAAGAGGAAAAATTAGTGACATTATAATATCTTATATTAGAAAAATAATGACCAAATTGAATTGCTTTATTGCTACAGCCACAGTCAATATGCCTATGTCTACAGTGTTGCAACAGATGAGGACAAAAGGGAAAGGACAAAAAACATGGCAAGAAAGTCCATCATCAAGAGACTGAATGTACTTGTTCTAATAATGCCCATATCTCTTACACTGTATTGAAATCAATATAATTACCTTTATTCCTTACTTAATATTAATGAAAATACTACAGTTACAATTAAATGCCACTTACACATCACACAACATTTGTGACCACAGAGGGAAAATTTAAAAGGTAAGAAAACCACTGTGAACTCTCACATTCTCACCTATTTTAGCATAATACTCTGTACAAAGAGAAACAAGCAAGAGAATGTTTGCAAGTGAAAAACAAGATTAAAACATAATGTTATTAACAAAATTTTAATTGCATTTGTGGCGTAACATAGTTTTAGCTTTTTTATCTAATGAACCAAAATTTCTTTAACAATCAATAGTGACAGGCACAGTACTGACAACACTTACAAAACAAGGTCTCAACACCACACAAATATTATTCAGGTTAAATTTTTTCCAAGACCGGGCCTTAAGTCTCTGTCCACAGAGAGTTATATTATTACTACTTTGCTTATAAAAAAACCCTTAAAATGCATACAAATGGTTTATTTACTATACACAAACATTATAATCAATATTATTTTTTATCCTCACTATGGAACTGAGAGCTAAGACTTCACTCTGGAATAGACCCATCTCTCTGTCTAACCTCCAGAGACTCGATATTGGCCAGCATTTTTGCTTATTAAACGATTAGCTCAAAGGTTTTAATACTTAACATAAACTAATGCTTATCATAAACTAACTTCACTGTGCTGCCAAGATATATTTTGAATACAGAAAGACAGCTTTACTAAAATACTAGTTTTGCAAATTTAAATGCTTTAAATTAGCAAGAGGAAAAAAATATTAAAACAGCCTTGGCCACTCAGCCCCGTTATACCTGCACACTCATACTTGAAATTACTATCTAGTAATAGATGGTTAGCACTCAGTAACCATTGAGGTCCAGAATGAAAACTGGGACCCCTGAACCAAGTAAAGAAAGCATGAAAGGCTATGAGATAAAGAATGTGCTTTGCAAGAGACTCCTAAATGCATCTGGATTTGTAGCAGTGATTGCATTAAGCAAACCCATCAGCTGCAGAGAAGGCAGATGAGTGTAAGAGTAGGCTATTGCCCATGACAGGAAATGTTAGCAAGCTGCTCTAACCGGCCATGCTTCAGCAAAGCATTTAAGGATGGTGCTAAAGGGCTCTCTTGGCTAGACTATCTTCTTAAATTTAGCCTAAAGGCCTTGTGGAGTTAGGACCAGATAAAAACATGCATCGTTCCTTTTTTTGTGCACAAAACTCTTCAAACACAGAGTACTCAGGGAACTGATGCATTCAGCCTCCTCACTATTTAACAGAAACAAGAAGAGGATGTGATTAACAACTACAGAGATATACAATTTTCATATGTATTGACAGTCATATCTGCTATCTATATCATATCAGTTGACTTTAAACATATTTGATACTCTTCACTGCAAAGCTGGAGTGATAAAGACACAATGAGGCTTATTGGAATGAGTGTACAGTTACAAAAATAAGTGTGGAAAGTGTATTTTTATTGTAAAGAAAACATTAGAGTATGTATGCTTTGGCTGAAATTGAAAGAGTATGTATGCTTTGGCTGAAATTGAAATTTAGAGAAGCATGCAAAGCATCTTTATTTTTCTAAAGAAATCTTTAGAGTAATTTCTGTATTTCAGAGATATATGTTCTTTAAGCTGGTAATTTCTCTGAAAGCAACAGTCCACATACATATGGGAGAAAGCCATTTAATGAACACTACTATGTCATTTTTCTTCTAAAAGAAAAATGCCAACATCTCTATCACCGATGGTAAAAAATATTTATGGAAAAATATCTATACAAAATACTTATTTTTTTGCATAGAGCTGTAACCAAATCAGAAAAGCAGAAGATATTCAAAAGAATATGCTCTTCCACCTATTTTAATGTAATTTATTAGTGCTATTAATTATTAAAGAAAACACATACATAGTTTGTGTTATAAGTTGTACAAATGTTTTGAACTACTGAACAAATTAAATCTTTTTACTTGTTTACAGCCCTTAAAGAGAAATGTAAACATTTCTCATAATAGATATCCTTGTACAGCCTGACTTTTGGGGCTTTGAAGGCTTTAGGGAGGAATTACTGCAATACACAACTTTCACTCAGAACATCTGTCCTTTTTGTCTGAAGAAATAAGCCTCAGCCTCACTGAATATTAGTAATTATATCAAATTTCTTTCCTCCATGAAAGTGGCATGTTCCTAGTTCCTCCGATTTCACCTCTACCTTCTAACACTTCTAGTATAGGGTGGGAGGAGATTAAAATTTTTTAAGTCAGAAAGAAAGAGCCTTTATTTTCTGTCTAATTTCCAGTTTTTAGAATTATGTATTTTATATATTCCAAGTGAAAAAAATATCAAATTGTTTCAAGTACTAAGAGAAAAAACCTACCCAGGACATTTACTGATTAATCTAGAATTTTACTCCCAGATGGTTATTGTCCCTCATTTCTATGAAACAAGACATCATTGCCAGCAAATACACATTTGTTCTTCTGCTAACATTGTCTACAGCTTAAACACATTCTCACTTTGCCAGGGCATTTCTCTTTGAGTAGAATAAAAAGAGAGTGCATTTCTTTATTCTACAAGGAGACATAACAATTCTTAATAATACCTAAGAGAGAAGCTCTATTTCCTCAACTCTAGCTACCCATCTTGCACCTCTTCCTTTTAGAATTCATGTTTCAATCATATGTGATGCAAACTACAAACAGAATTTCAGAAGAAATCCCACCAGTACCATGTACATTGCCTTTAAAATTTTCTTTCCACTTCTAAAAATGCCGTAATACATCCTGATATGTCATTACACTTGTCTTTTTCCATTGCCATGTCACACTTATGGCTTTAGTCACCCTGAGACTAATAAAGCCAGATCTCTCTCTTCCTCTGACACTTTCAATTATAACTCCCAACTTACAACAGAAAAACCATATTAGTTCCTAATTAGACTTTGAACTACACACTTTTTGCTTCACTCGTCCTTCCTTCTCTGACTTTTTAATCTGACTTTCACATCTTTTTCTAGCAGCCAGTTTCCCAGCCTTTATTTTTGCACTCAGAGAAATATTTCCCATTGACTTCAAACTAGGCCACAGCTCAAGAGGAATTTCAGTAGCACTGATCTGAATTAAACTAATCTAAGAGTGGAAAACAGTGTGGCCCCACATTGGCTCCCCTATCCAGTTTATCACACAAGTTCTACCAACAGTCAACGCGAGGGCCAAAACAAGCCCAGAAGGGAGGATGTGCTTCTTTCAACTACTGTAACACACAGACACCTCAGCCTGCTCCAGAGGCATTACCCACTGGTCCTTCACTAGCCTCAGCCTGTCTAACTGCTGACTGCCATAATCTGCTCTTTGCTATTAGCCTTTATCTTTTCCTGGCTGCAGCCCTTGTTCAATCCATCACTCATTGCACTGCTTCAGGATGCTTAGAACGTAGATCATCATTCACCTGCTACCACTATCCTGACAGAGCTAAGCCAAGGGTCACAGAGAACAGCCCTTGGAGGGGATGGGAAGGCAGCTGCTGATGGCAGAAGGCTGGAAAAACTGCAGCCAGGAAGTTAATCTGCAAAGGTTGTTTTACAGCCCGGTACCAGACTGGTAAGAGCTTGCTGCTCTCAAAGGACAAGATCGTTTTCACCTTTTTCCTTTCTGTGTCATTCCTGTTCCTCTTCCCTGCTTCCAGCCTTGCACTCCTGCTCCTGGGCATTGCTCAGTTCCTTTGTGAACAGCCACCTGCACCCACCTCAGAGCCAAGGACTGCCTGAACACTGGGAGTGACTGCATGCACAAGTGCAGTCCAACAGGAACACTCAGCAAGGAGAGAGACGTGGACGCACAACCATGCAGCTCTTCCCTTTTCCATCTCTTCTCCTTCCAGCTGTTTTGTCAATGGACTGTAATAGAAACTAAGAATAAGTAGTATCAATAATGAACAACTAAGCAACAAATTTGAGTTGCTTTTCATATACCAAGTCACTGCTACTCAGTGTTAAAACACTATACCAATTTAATTGTTCAAAAGGTATTTTGGAGTTGGGAAGATTTAAATTATTCCCTCATCCAGACTCCACAATATGAGCTTATGGTAATTGTGATTGCCCGGTGGGTCAATTAGGAAAGTTCAGGGAAAAAATATGCCTTTCCTTCAGAAGAAGAGAAGAAATATACTGGGTATATTTCCGGACACCACTCTGCAGCACTGAAATGTGACATTGACCATCTTGTCACATTAGAGTGCAGGTGTATTTGCTGATATAGAAATATATCATTCAATAAAGTCTCTCGTCCAAATATTTATGACTTAATTACTCACTCGTATAAAGACAAACTTCTGCTTTAAAAAAATCATGAAAATTTAATGAGGACAGAAGGCAGTAGAGTAAGACTTGTGAAACAAACTCTATCTCCAAGGTAGCAGCTGAGAAAACATCCCAGTTATTACATGACTCGAGAATGGAAAACAGGTTTTGACACAATTAACCTTTTGACAATATAGAAAAGTTATTAAAAAGACTAAGTGGTGTTTTCTTGAAGGCCAAAATTTGTATAACTCACAAGCCCGCTCAAACTCAGCACTACTTCAAAACAGATAAACCACAAAGAGCAGTTACAATTAACTTCTGTTTTCAAAAGAAGTATTAGAGGTACCAGAACATATTCTTACTCAGGATATCACTTTTCTTTGTTTGGAATGAATTAAAAAAACAGACAAAGCATGCCAAATACCAACAGTAATAAGGGGGAAGGACACAACTTCTAAGCATAACAAGGTAACAGTTAGTACCTGGCAGATAAATTTATTGTGCTCTTAACCAAGTCTCCTGTTACACATAAAGTACTGTTGTGAATCTGTGAAATGGATTCCAGGATTAAGACTTAACAAATTTATCTCCTCCTGAGCCACCTTACATCTTTATGAAAAGATAAATTTTTATTTCTATTTTAATGGCATGCACTCTACTATTGCTATTGCAGGTAATTGTACAAATAGCAATCAAGGGCAGTTTTACCAATCAAAATATTGCTGTTCTTCCATTGCAATTGAAAATATTTTCAGAGTTTTTTGCTAATTTAACATTCTAGCTAAGTACTGGGATCATCTCATCTGCAGATACACTTACATTATCTAAAAAGTTCAGCAGAAATTCGTATCACACACACACATGGATGCACACCTACAAAAAATAGCAGGACAGAAACAGGATTACAGCAAATTCCATCCAGGCTAGTACACAGAAAATTAAGTGTTAATGAGTTGTAGATCTCAAAATAACTTATTTCTTCTATTTCTCTTCCTAAAATCCCTTTTTATTAATATTGCCTAAACCTATAGGCGAATTTCTGATCACAGAAAATCAGCAATTCACAAATTCTCTTCAACAAAACCAACAGTTTGCCTGGGTTTTTACTTATATATGTCTCCCAGTTTTATATGTATTATGTTTTATATTGTATTATGTATGTATCACCTCTTTTTTTTTTTTTTTTTTAGCTTATGGGTAATTTGGTTTCCAAGCATATAAATAGAGTTTACAATAGGCCTTGGAAAAGTGCATTACAGCATAGGCAGTAATTGCTACCCTGAAAGCCTCCACTTCAGATTTTTCATGGCTTCAAGAAAACCAGTAGTAAATTTCTCTTTCTACCATTTTTGTTCTGAACCAAATCATGTAAAACATTTTACTACAACATCTGTCTCATTCCCTACAAGTGTGTTTAGGAATGACTTGTCAATGAAAATGAGAATGATTCCATGATTCCTTGAGATGTTATCAATAAATAAGTGCAAATGAACTTCCAATTAAGCTCCATGATGCAGATGCTAAATGTTTCATTTCCACAAGCTCTTCAGAGTGCCAGTGCATTATCCCACTGAACTACTGAAATACAGAATTACATGGTGTTAAAGGTGAGGTATGTGTTTATAGAGCCTATTGAATGCTTTCAAAAAAAAAGACCTATAGTATTTCATTGTTAAAAAGCTTTTTCTCTCTTTCTTTAAACCCTTTTAAAAGTCTATGAAAATTTTAGTATTCACAGGATTTACACATAGGTAAAATAATAGAAGTATGTTTCTCAGAACAAAAAGATTTTCCATGTATTATAGAGCTCTCGAACACTAGAGCTCTTCTGAAAGGGTTGATTAATCATACTATTTAAAGGTTGTGACACATTTATGCCCAAACTAATGCAGGCAAAGCTGTAATTCACAGTTACAAACCTGTGCAAGAGACAGCTGATGTGTTGGGACACTTGGTTTTAAATTCCAGACCTTTTTGGGCCCTGCCCATTTCTGGCATTGAACTCAATTGGCATAACTTAACTCTCCTGTGTTAAGATATGAAGAGGGAAAAAAAAAGAGCCTAATTTGTTGTTATTTGATTTGTTTTGAAAATCCTTTGCCACTAAGGTTGACACAGAAGAGCCATAAAAACTAAATAATTTACATTCCTCCTTAGTCAAGATCATAAACTTTAGATTCAATTTTTTTTAAAAAGCATGCTGCAGAACATTTATTTAAAGCACAAAAATAGGTGCTGTTCATAAATATACTGAAGATGTCAGACCAATTTTAAACAAATATTTAAATGGATTTTAGTAAATTATGAACATAGACCTTCAAGCCCTACAGGACCAAAATTTAGTCAAGGCAGAGACTTAGTCAAGGCTTCTCTAGAGAGACAATGGATATTTGGTGCCATCAGCACCCTAGAATCCTTGGAGTACAGTTGTGCTTATCATGGGCAAAGAAAAAGCCATACTGGTATGTGCCAAGTAAAAGTTCTTCTCAACAGTTCATCCAAACCAGAATACTGACAGTTCAATTTATTTGCCTTACAAGCTTCCAAAGAATTTACCCATGAAAAATTTATATACCTTGCTTCACCTCTTTTCCATGAAAAAAAAAAAAAAAGAAAAATTGACTGCATCCATGATTTTACCCTTCCGTGATTTAAACTGAGAAATGGGGTTGCAGCAGCTAACTCCAGGAGAGTGAGGGGCAGCTATTTCTTAGGCAGCACTCATCCATAAGCATTTCTTGTGCCTGCCCCATGAACATACTTTATTGCAAAGAAGGGAAATCCACAGACACAGAGCCCAGTAAGCAGGTCTTGGGCTGACAGCAATGTCCTAGGGTAGAGTGGCCATGTGTTGAGCCCTAACAAGGCAGACCACCTCAGACCAGTGTTTAAACCAAGATGACAGGAGTCTTGCTGCCACAGCCAAAGGACGGAATAGATTACACACAGACCTGCCCCTGATATCCTTGAAAGTGTGTGATGCATAAGACACTTGAAATAGGAAGCAAAGGACTGGAATCTGCATCCCTCTGGATAGAAGTTAGCAAAGACAAAGACCAGAACAGTCAGTGGTGAAGACTTCAGAGAAAAGGAAGGTGAACTGCTTTTCTAAAAGTTAGGGGCAAAGTGGGAGAAAAGCAATTGCAAGCTCTTTGCACAATCACAAAGAGGAGGAAAAAACTGGGCACAGAAAAGATGAATATGTGGAAAGTGAGATTCAAAGCCGAAGGTAGTTTATAATTAGCTCAGTTAGGAATATTTAATTAAAAGCTTTTAAGTGCAGTGTAGGCAGCAATGAAGTTTGGCTTCTCTCCAAAAGTAGTTGCACTCATACCCAGAACCAGGATGGTCTCAGGAGAGATTAGTGAAATTAATGGAATTACTAGAATTTCCTCTCCTGGTCAAAAGTTAGTGCTCCTGCCTGATGTACCAAATTATTCACCATTTATGTTACTCCTGAGGCACATTTTAAAATAGCAATATTGAGTTTCCTTTATGTTTAGTTCAATATTCTCCACGTGACATAACAGAAGCCATGACAAAAATATGTGTCCTGAGCGTACAGTTAAGAAAATATGAGAACGTATCAGCAGTTTGATTTCTCCCTCTTCGACCCATGCATTTTAACTTTTTGGGTTTCCAGTTTGAACATTATTACTATTTGATTAAGGCCATAACGATCTGTGTTCTGGTTCCTAAAAGCCTATTTGGCATAACATTCAAATTAGTAGTAATGAGAAGAATATGCTCTTCCATCATCAAGTTTGTTACCTTGATGAATTTCTCTCTGTAGAAAAATATGAGATGAGTTAATGTACCTGCCTATTAAAGCCACTTCAGGAGATGGCTGAACATATCAATGGCCTATTAGCTGAAGAAAAATTCAACCTAAGGCCCAAGGAAGAAATACAGATGTATCTAAAAAGTGGATTTATTGCAGCTATTTCTTACAGTACTCAGAGAAAAAGTAGATGTCAGCAAAATTAGGAGTGCTAAAAGATCACACTAAAAAAGTTAGACAATTTTAGGGCTTTAGGATTTTGCATACAAAGTAGTTAGGCTATATGGGGGGGTTTTGTGCATTTAAGGCTTTTCTGCTAGTTCCTTGTATCTGAACTCAGATTATCTGTCACAATAAAAAAAACCCAAACAAACAAACCAACCCTAAAATAAAATAAAATAAAACAAAACAAAACCACACACAAAAAACCACCAGAGGAAGAAACTGATGAGAGTACTTGACTGGCTGAGTGAAGCTTCTATTTAGTGATCAAAGTGGCAGATTGGAAACAAAATTTTGGATAAAATCTAAAGCCTGACAATTTGTTTTAGAGAATATTATCAAAAGGATTACTGTTTCCAGAACTATCTAGAAAAGCGGAAACAAAAAACTTAAATATGTATATTAGTTTCCTTTTTTTTTTTTGAACTTGCTGCAGTGCCACTGAACTATTTTCATGCAGAGATAGGTAAATCACTACTTTATAATTACAAATAAATGTAAAATACTAAACTCGTATTTGTTTTACTTATACTTACCTGGGAAAAATATTGAGAAAAGCTGTTTTAACATTGAAAAATTAGTATTCCCACCAGTTGAGGAGTTAGAAATTCCAATTGTCACAAAAATTCAAAATTATCAAAGAGAGTTTAATAGATTTTAGAATGCACAGATAAGGACTGGATTTATATAGAAATCTGAAAAGCAGGCTTAATCTTTGATAAACAAAAAAAAAGACTGGAAAGATCTTCCAAAAATCTTAAGTTTAGCTTCTTCTGTAGGCATGAAGTCAGCTATTTGTAAACACATCTCTTTTATAAATATGCCAATCAGTATCTTTGAAGAGGGTGGTTTTTTGCTAGAGATTCATTTCACCTGAGTTGGTTTGCATTGCTCTTGCTTTGATTTTCTACCCAAACTATTTCCACTGGAAATTTATCCCAGGATGTGATGACTCACAGGGGAAAAGGAACCAAAAAAACTCCAGACTTAAATTTAATCACAGTCACACAGAAATTTTGTTCTTGTGCTACCTTTTCCTCATTATGTACCAGCAGGATGCATTTATCAGGAGGAATCTTATTTTCCCCCTGACTCTCCTACACTGCACAAGACAAGGTTTTATAAACCCCTCTGTAATGTGGGCTCTGCTGTCTTCTGAATGCTGTTTCATTGCATGTGTTCCACTTCGAGTTCCTATGATTTTAAAGCACAAAAAAATAATAACTGAATTATTATTCTAGGTGAAGTTGCCAGGTCCTTACTGCTCCTGGAACAACAATCCTGATGCATCCTCAGATATATTTGCTTTTTTCACAGCTGTTTCACCTTGTGAGCTTTTATCTCTTGGTCAACCAGTAATACAGAGATGTGTTTTCCCTCTCAGTTAGTTCTAATAAGCCCACAGTTTAAAGCAGAATTACATTTTATTGGTTCCAAATGACCTTCCATAGTCAGCTACTTAGAGTGTAATCCCATTTCTATTATTAAAGTTCAAGCAGCCTTTCTGAATTATATTCCTATGTTCCTCTGAGCTGCTTAATGCAGGAAAACCACCCTCCTTCTCCCATTCAACCTGTCCTTTGCCTTCCTGTCACAGTGATGTCATCAGAAGATCTACTTTGCACTAAACAATCAGTTATATTATCTGCTGCATTTTATATAATACTTTTAAACAATTACCAAATAGTTAAATTTCTACAAAATGTAAGTTCCTCTTCTCTGGTAATTAGAATTCCCAATTAAATTATTAACTCTTAATTATTTCTCAGCATCAAATGGTCCTGGTCCTCACCAGGTGATGGTCTTGTAATAACACAGACGTTAACTTTCTCTGAAAGTATCTATCCTGTTATTTTATATTAAAAAATTGATTTAATCTCTTGTATTATAATACTGATGGGAGTCAGAGGATAAATGCACTCTCTTGGAAACACACCAGTTACACCATAAAGGAAATGGTCAGTATTACCAAACACTGGAGCTCGTATTTCTTGCTGCAGACAAAAATTAAAGGATAATGAACAACAACGTTTTTAGTATTCCTTGAGACATGTTGTGAATTCTTACAATTCAACAGCAAAAAGCAAACATAGCCAGTATAGTATTGAAATAATATAAATATTCTGAAATATTAAAAATTGATATTTCTTAGCCAAGACAAATGAGTTCTGATATCTCTGTGTAATCTAATTTATTTTGTTTTACCCAAAAGTATTCAACTATGTCAAGACAAGGACATGTCAACTTTACCACAGCTGTAATTTTATCGTGCATTTAACAGTCAAGGAGATACAGCAAAAAATCTATAGGAACAGGCTGCTTATTAATTGTACATACAAACACACACACAAATATCTTTGAGGTATATTAGCTTTAAAAGTAAACTTTTGTCGCCCAAAATGGCTCATGAACTATGCAACATATATTACAAATAATTATTCATCAGACATATCAGATAGCAATATATGATGACTTAAGTTCCTTAATTTTAAAATAAGTTGGCATTAACACACACACAAAACCGGGGAAATTAATTTTCCATAGTACTAGTTTTGTTGTCACATGACCCTACAGAGCCCAGGGCTTTTTCAACCTTAAAAATAGGAATTTCCATCCTTGTCTTCAATTTTCTATCCTGTTTGCCAAAAAAGTGAACTGATAAACTAATTCATATATGCTGAATAAGAACATTTATTAGCCAGAAACTTCATTTCCCAACAGATCTCTGGTAATTTTCTGTATTTCTACATTTCTCTGACACTTTGAGCTTATTTGTGAACAATTCTCATCTTTGAGGCTACTTTACAAACAGTTCCAAGTTATGTAAATACTCATACTGTAAACATATCAAACCAGATTCAGCTGGCTGTACTAAGGCAACTTCTTTGTTTCTGAGAATATCAGCTGCGCATACATAATTGGTAATAGAGGGGTAATTAATTCAATTGTTTGTTAATACAAGTGTTTGGTCAGCACAGAATATATGTGCTATTCCTGTGGAGAAAACGTGCTGACCCAGCTCTAACATATGTATAAATATGGTTGGGTGTGTATTTGCAGTCAGGTCTTACCCTTCATCAAGGATTTTGCCAAAACAGACTCACTTTCCAAGCAAAGGTTTGATCAACTGTTGAATACAGAACCATCCTTGCAGCCTTGTTTTGTCCAAAACCATGGGTAGGGATTTCTTTCTATTTTGATCTCACACTATGTTTCAGGAAATGAAACAGGAATCAGGACTTATATTTGTTGCTACCTAAATGGTACACCAAATTTTTCACATGTTCTTACAATAAAGGCATGGAACATGGTACAGGAAGTAACAAAATATGCTTTCCCTGACCAATTTATTAATATTTTCCCATTGCTTTTTGTAGGAACAAAAGAATCAAAATGCATACATATATAGAAAGATATTTCAAATATACAAAAATATGTACACTTTGATAAGCATGTAATACAATAAGCTATATTTCTTAATGATTGAGTGGTTTTGTGCCTCTTTTGTTTCTTTTGCGTCTTTCTCAGTGCTATAATGCAATCCTGTGTCTGAGCACCAGACTTCAAATGAGAGCTCTATTCAAAACATGCACAGACATAATAAGTGGTTTCCTTAGTAATGGAAATTATGTGAAAGCCTCTGAAACAACTCCTCCTCCAGTAAGTCATGGTGTACATGATCCTTTCTACCCCCAGCTTATTGATTTAAAGATAGCTCTACATTTAAATAACAATATTTAATGTGTACAGATTTTGGCAGTGAAACTAGAGATGAGAGGTAAGACATTTACTGCCTTTCTAGTTACATTGTTTGGGTTTTAATCAGTATGGATGTTGTATGTTTCAGTGACCTTTTAATTAATTTTCTAGATCTGCAAGTTGAAAAAAATGAAATTATATAACTAAACTACTAAGGACTTGTACCCATTACACTCCATAGTTTAGTGTTCTTTATTTAAATTAACATTAGGTAACCATATTCTGAACACACACTGCACTCATCCGTGCTGTTTCTTGTCATCTGCAGGACAAATTCATGCTACTGATGGCATGGGAAAATAACTGATACTTCTCTCAGTCTCAGAGTAAAAGTAACTAAAAGCAAAATGACATTATAGTTCTAATATTTGGCTTGGTGACTGTAAAGTTTTCTAAATCACCAATACAGCTCTTGTGCAAATAGTTATGAAAAGCAGATAAATTAGAAGTTCTATTGTTATCCATCCATTTTAATATTAAACCACAATAAAATTCAACAAGAATAGTTTGTTTAGTTTCATAAAAAAAGTTGAGAAATTCAAGTCAGAAGTCCTGCCCTTGAGAAACACACTACACATATGGCATTTATTGGCACAAATGTGGTATTATCAGGGAAGGTGGCTAAATTTAAAATAAAATTATTATTGGGAAAAAGAATTTCCCTTTCACTGATCCCATACTATTTGCCACACCACACAGTGTCAACAGAAAAAGTACAAACCTGTTTCAGATAAAATGTCCTGAGATATTGTTAGATATCCATAGATATCCATTAGATCCACAGATAATGTTCCATAGAAAGGCAAATGCATATGAGCAAAGAAACAGAAAATGGCATTTCTATAAGGACAGAAATTTCAAGACCTATCACCACCCAATTACAGCAAATTGACACAAGGATGGAAATTCTAGGCCTTACATTCAAGTCATTACTGCCACTGCTTTCTTCATCAGCTTTGGATATAGATTAGCTCCAAGAGCTATGACACCAACTGCTACATTCCATGTTCATTCTGGGTCCCACAAACAAGGATCACAAACAAGCAGATCCTTAAGAAGTCAACAAGGTTATCACAGTCTTAAAAATCCACCATAGAGAAGATCCCAATAAGTTATATCCAATTAATGAAGGCTACAAAACCTGAGACGTCACCATAAGTTAGACATAAACTTACTGAGATGAAATAAATTTTTAAACATATACACTTAGCTCAAAAATCGCTTTACAGATATTTCATCTGCCTTATCCAGCTGTAGCTGCTTTTCACTACTCTGTCTTCATTAAAAATCCCATGTGACATAGCAAGGTTGTGGTTGCTATGCATGACTCACTTCCAGCCTTCTGCAGATACTGGTATGCCAGGGATTCTTGCCTATTAAAATAGGGTCAAGGATGAAAAGTAGAACTCAGATATCACCCTGCATTGGACCCAGTAGGGATAAAACTTGTTAGAATTTTTCAGACCTCCACCCACTCCTGCAGAAGGCTGACTATGGCTCTGGGGCCTATAATGAGGAAAGATACTATCGCTTTTGCCTGGGATCTCATACTTTTTATTTTGTAGAAAAGAGTTGCTACACGAATAGGCAAGTTTTCTGGAGTAGAAAATATCTCCTTGATTACCAAGATCAGTTCCTCACCCCTTTCATTCAACTCCATCACACATGACTGAATTTGCCTGTACTATAAGGTTCTTTACTATGCAGTTCCAGATTCTGCCAAGTCATATAGCACCTACTACCTACATAGCATTTAATCAAGTAACTGGGGCTTTGTGTATATGCAAATTTTTCCTTATGTGAAATTCTTTACAGATTTGTTTCCATCTGCTTTTGCTCTATTGTATCAACATCAACTCTCAGATCTGATAAAAGAAATTTCATAGCAGGTTAAGTAATCTGATATAGCATTTTCCATTAGAAACTAGAAGTGCAACTCTAGAAATCTGAATCCATTGTTGGCAACAAGCCTTTCATCTTCAGAGAAAACAAAGAACGAGCCAGAAATGTTGCTTCTGTTTTACACTGAAAAAATGTTTCAATTATGAATAGATACATATTATAAAAATTAGCGTGTATGGGAGCATAGCCCTTTTAGGAAAACGTCAATAGCCTGACCAGAATATCTAAAAATGCACATGACAATGTCAGGTTGATGACACTGCACTGAAAACGCTGGCAGAGCAGGGTTACATGAAGTGTAACTCTTTTTTCTCTCTTCCAGGCAAATCACAATATGACAACTGGCTATAATTAATAAATTAACTGATGGCACCACAACACATTTCTTTGAAACTAACCTTCACTCAGAAAGGAATACCTCCCCATAACCCACATGGAAGATACAATAAGGGTGTGCTTTGCAGAACTGGTGAGAATTAATCTTTCAGATAAAAATCAGCTCACCTCTTTTTTTCCTCTAGGGGCTACAAGAAGAAAGTGAGAAAAGCCACCACTGAGCCTCCTCCTTGTAGCCATGGTGCCTCAGAAACCAGGATAGGAGCACGTGTAGTCATAAGCGATAAAGCTGTTCCAAAAGTGTTGCCTCTTCTACAAATGGACATAATCTCTATGGATACACACTTTAATTTTTTTTTAATTGCCAATTTCTGATATAAAGTGTGTCATCTTAAAATTTAATCAAATAGTTGTGGGATTTTTACTGTACTGCATAGTATGTATTACAGTTTTAAACTATTCTTGCTGCATTCTAAACAGAGCCGTGTTCTCACAGACTGAAAACACTAGAAATGGTCATGGTTAATCCTGAACCACAAAAAAAGGATATGGAGGCCCAATGATGCTCTGCCTTTCTACATAATAAAAAAGGGGGAAAAGTTTTGAAATCATCTTCCAATTTTGAGAAAAATGCAGGCATAGAATCATTTTATTTTAATTACTAAGGGGTTTATGGATTGTGTTTATTGTCCATTACAAACAAATAATTACTTAGTTTATTTAATGTGCACTCAGTAATCAGATAATATATATGCTAAAGAAATTACTGGAGTTTGTCTGCATTAATTTCATCGTCTTCTCTATTGGTCTGAGAGAATTTTTTTTCTATTCTGTAACCTATTAGGCTATATATATATAATTTTCATAAAATAGATTACATTGCCATTTTAAAGCCATTAAACATCATAGTGAAATCAGCAGAAAAATAACTTAATGCACTTTAATAATCATATTTGCTTTGGTTATAAAAGATATTTTTCTCCTGCAGACAGTTTGAAAAAAAATTCTTTAGCATTATATAAATCATAAAATTCAATTACTTCACCTTTTTTTATGAAACAGAATTTTATTATGATTTAATAACATTTTAACTAATATGTAAATGTATGCCTATCAAGGAAGTACTTTAATTGCATATATAGTCTATCATAAGAACTCACTTTCTTTATACAAGTATACTTTAGTTGATTTAATTATCTAGCCCTCTAATTACACAGTCCATACCAATCAACCAAAATGAAGCACTTCTCTAATCTTAATTTCATATGTCAAATCACTGAATATTTTTTGCATGATTCTCATGTTAATTAGAAAGCCAGATTTTGAATGAATGACAGTGAGTTCATGAGGAGGTTAGGGGCCAAATCCAAGAAAGATTTCACATAGAGCAATGCTAGTCCCTATCTATTTACCTTTCTCCAGATCATCTGTTTCTCCATTGGATGAGATATGAGAAAAAGCAGTTTTTAGTCATCTTTAAAAAAACGTCTTCAACTTTGTCCAAACTTTTTGAAATTTTCTTGTCTCTTACTCCATCCACAACCCCACCCCTGTAGCACAGGTTAATGTCTTTTGTGGGGGAGAGGTAGGAGAGGGCTGAGATCAGGAAATATTTCCATTTTTCTTGTGGCAGGAAGCTTTGCTCTTCTGGCTTTGGCTTGTGCTTACTTAAAACATCCCGAGCATTATCCCATCCAACACAGGACATGATGCTGTGCAGCAGGGAAGGCTTTTACGTTGGCTTGGAAGTTTAAAATAGCTTGCACTTGCAGCTCATGGTGGTGACCATTACACACATCAGAGGCTCCAAGAGCCATCCTGTGGGGCCACAGGAGAAACCAGGTTTCACCAATAAGCCCTGGGGCTACAGAAAGATGATGTGACATCTTTCTGATCTTATTTTCCCCTGTCCCAGCCACAGGGAAGAAAATCAGAAAGGTAACTAAAGCCTCAACTTTTTCACTATAACTCTTTAACTCACATTAGAAAAAAAAATTGAATATCCATAACAAAGAATGAGAGGACATGAAAAGGCCACTTGGCCTTTCCCTGGCCCAGAGTATCTCACCTATTCTCATTTAATACTCATTTAATCAGTCACTTAAATGCTATTTATTATTTCATCTATGAAACAGCCCCACTTAGTTGGATGAGTGAAAAATGAACAGCACACCCCTTTGAAAAAATTTAACATTTTGTTCACTTTAGTTAACTTAAGTGCAGTATTCAAAAATTTGAGGCAGAAGGAAAAGACCCACAGTGTAAGTACTAGTGAGACTAACAGGAGTAGTTTTGTAAAATTTGCCCTAGCCTATTATAACAACCTGAAATTTATTCAGAATTGTGGCATTAATTCTCTTTTCATAGTAAGTGATTTTATGAAGAATAAAATTATTCTTACCAAGTTAAAAAAAAAATGCAATCCAAGATCTCAAGACTCAAAGTGAGATGAGATTCAGTGTTCATAAAATAGGAACCATTTTACTGTAAAATTTTGGTGCTATTGCTGTTAAAAGTACATTAATTGACACCATTTACTAATCTTCAGAATTTTTTCGTGCTCTTATTAGACAAGACCGTGAGCCTTTCTTCAAAGCAGATGAGTGTGAAATGAGAACCACATTTCCCTTCAGTCCACTAGAGGGTGGCCTGACTTGCTCAGGGCTGTGGGACTGAATTCACGCAAGAGATCCAACATTCTCTTCTTTTTGACCTGTTGATAACCAAGTCTTTGTGCTTCATTATTTATCATCTCCTATTATAATTTCTTTTACATAAACAATATATACGATGAAAAAAACCTTTTCCTAACAACATCTAGCTCATTTACTGTTTTGTATATCTAGGAGAAGGGGCGATGATAATTAGAAATTATTCTACGATTTTTAAAATCTTCATAGTTTGTATGCTCTTTGGTCATGGAGATAGAATAAATAGGGGAAAAAAATAAATCATTCACCAAAGAGCATGGCATAAAGGGAGAAAGAAGAAAGAAAGGGAAGGAAAAATCTGGGCATCCTATTTTTGTATAATTGGATGTCCACAAAAGACAGACTCAAGCAGAGAAAGATTGAGAGAAACTGACTTTTTATCTAACCCTTTCACAGATCATTCTGAAATTTTATTTCTCAGGAAGATGTATTATTGCTCTTACTTTCTACTGATAAGCACAAGTAATAAAATGTAATACTTGACAAAATTTGGAAGAGTAAGAACAGCAAAATCTTTTCCTGTCTTCAGCTTTTAAAAAAGGCACCAAAACTGGAGGCAAGGCATCACACATTTTTCCTGAATGGTTTCATCATACAGTATCCTCTGAGCTACAGCAGCCTTTGCAGAACTTTAGTGATGTCTAATAAGTTGTTCTGAGTGCGGATAACAGACCTTAAAAGAAATTAAAAAAAAAAAAAAAAAAAAGTGAGGGGGGTGTGAGGAGAAAATCTGGCCCTCCCAGCGTGTTGTGCACAGACACACAGCATGCCCTGGAGCTGGCACAAATCGGAAGCGCTCTCTGGGCGCATGCACGGGCTCGCTCCGTGCGCCCGTGCCCGCGCAGCAGCCGCGGCACGCACGGAGCCCGCCCGGGCGCGCAGCCGGCAGCGCTCCCGCGCTGAATGACCGCCCGACAGGCAGCACCGCGACAGCCCCGCGCTGAATGACCGCCCGACAGGCGCACCGCGACAGCCCCGCGCTGAATGACCGCCCGACAGGCGCACCGCGACAGCCCCGCGCTGAATGACCGCCCGACAGGCAGCACCGCTACAGCCCCGCGCTGAATGACCGCCCGACAGGCGCACCGCGACAGCCCCGCGCTGAATGACCGCCCGACAGGCGCACCGCGACAGCCCGCGCCCAGCGCGCACCGCTGACCGCCATGGAAACCAGGAGGAATAAGAGCAGCTAGCGAGCATCCCTCTCCCTCTCCCCCCGCCTTCTCTCTCCGCTGGATTGCGAGCCTCAGACAGCCAAGCAGCAACAGCGCCTGGCAAGCGCAAGGGATCTCAGCTGGCAGCACAGAGAGCCTCTCCTGTTGTAGGATATCAATAGATACATCTTTGTATTATAGACTGTTAGACACACGCATGCACACTGACTCACACCCGTATATACATTGTGTTCATCTATACAGACTCTGGCTTTAACACAAGTATGTCGCTACCTGAACTAAGGATTCAAAATCACTGAGATGGTAAAAACTCCTCCAGCTCTGAAACTACTCTTATTAAAGGGTAAGTTCCTCTTTATTTTCAATTTTACCCTGACTTTTATCTTAACTTCTAGATTCTTTCCCCTTTCTACTTCTTGTTATTTTATTAGTGTATTTTCACATTTTACCTTCTGAACAGAAATGTAAATGCAATACGCTTTTTATGCCAGAGATAATCTAAATATGCCTGCAATAGTATCAGATACTTGCATTTGTTAGCTTGAAAGAAAGGATAAAAAAATATAAAAGGAGAATGTTTTCACTGATGTCTCAGAGGCAATATCAAATTAAACACTTCCTCTGTGCTTTGAAACCAATAAAACAAGATACAGGACAGCCTCCTTTCTTCTCTCCAGTGCTAGGATTAAGGGAAATGCTGTTTATGTCAAGACCTAAAAACCACTGAGCAATGAGGCTGAATGAGCATATCACAAACAGTTATTGAATTTCTGCCAGGCTACATCTTAAGGATTGTGGCAAATGACTTCGCTTAAAAACATCCCCTTTCCCGTCAGAAGGGACAGTGTGAATGCCTGATTACTGATGCAGCTGGAACGGACACGTTAGGTAAAAAGGATCACATTAAGCAGAGGAGTTCTAATCTTCTCTGGTAATTAACAGGATCTCAGCCGGGTGCCTCTATTTACATGGAAGGAGAGTGTTTAAATCCATCACTATAAAAGCTTTGCCTGTTTTAGTATAGGAAGGCTGAGAACTATTTGTCTTTGCTTTCCATGTCTTTGTTTTCACATGTCTAGCTGGAGTTTTTGCCCAGCACTGCTGATGAGAAAGAGAAGCCAACACAGGGAAAAGAAGAAGGCAGCAAATGCAGGGAGCTAGAAAAATATCAGTGGTTTTACACCTAACCAACTTAATCAGCTTAAAAATCCAGGCTAGCACCACAGTTGTCTAATGTGCTTGTGCTTATGCATGTGTATGTCATTTCTTCCATGCAGTATCAGAGTACCTCAGTATCCTTTCAGATGAAAACACATTCGGTAAAGTGCATCAGCATGGATCTGTGATTCATGCATCAGTGAAAGAGAGAGATTTTACTTTACACTATAAAAAAGACAGGTTAGCCCTCTAATGCATGCTTCAAAGTGAAAAAAATACATTCTGCATCTTCCCGTATGTTTTTGTTTGCTTTTTAGAGTACTACATCTGTAATAAAAACACTTCAGTATTTTGATTATTTCTCCTACCCCTTTTTCTCCCTTCAGCCCCCTCACTCCCATGCACTCTGGAGATCATAAAGATTCTGTTCCTTTGCACCAATGTAATCATTTGCTTGTAATTTTAGAGCTACTGCGTTCTGAGAAACAAACGCTGTGAAAGAACCATCAACAGATAGCCACTGGCTTTAAGTCTGCCACCTTTCCAAAAATGTCAGGAAATGGGTAGCTTAACAATATGTATGGTAAGAAGTCAATTAATTCAGGTGACCTTTGTAAATGGTGACAATAAAGCAGCTCTGACAATATGCCACAGCATTCGACATTCCCTCTGGAAAATGAATGAGCTTAAGAAGAGGCTTTCTTTTCAGAGTACAAAATGAAAGGTAGCATTAGCTCCTGCTATTGGCAAGCTTGCTTCCTATATTTTAGAAGGTCTATGAAACCCGTTTAAAGCAAGCTGACTTATTCTATTATATGGAACACAGTCTCTGGTCTAATTAATTAAATATCCTGTTGTCATTCACACTGCACGTGCACTTTAGTTTTTAAAACAAGCATTTCCAGCTTGTGGTTTGGATTTTTACAAAATGGGCTATAAAATAAGTAGAGAAAACCTGATTCAGATCTGTTCATGCTATGTGCAAAGGACTACTCAGAGGAAACTTTTTCTTCATGCCTTGGTAGCTGCTCAGCTTTTCTGAATGTTTATCCTTATTCATTTTTAATGCAGAAAATAATTAAATATGAGTAACTTTACACAATGCATCTTGGGTTTTGCCACATATACTCTAAGGTTCTACTTCAAAAATATTACACAGACATGCCAAAGAGCTTCAGAAAAACATGGCCATTTCAATCATACATGTACAGAGAACATATGCTGTAGGTGAAGCTTCTCTGCACAGCACAGACATTCTTAACCGGCAAAGCAGGCAAAATGTGTGGTGGCTGTGTTTTGGTTAATACTCACTGAAAGCTCCTGCAATAATGTTGTAGTGTCAGCCAGCGACGGGCTGATGTTGTTATGGTAACCCCGAAGTCCCGCCTTTTAGGGTGGCAGCGCTGAGCATGACATCAGAGCATGCCTGCCTGGAGTACCCCGAAGTGGGTGAGTACTTCGTTTTTGCACCTGAATTAGACCAGATCAACTAAGCAACGTTGCTACCCGTAATGCAGATCAAAAATAGAATGTATAATCTTTGTTAACTGATCAAGATTGAGCAGCTAATGGAAATACATCCTGCTTTTCACTTGTAATCACTTGACCCTTGTCACTAGAAAACAAAAGTGTTTGTGAGAGAGAATGAACCATTTAGGAGTGTTGGAGCCACTTTGACTCTCACCCATAACCCTTTATTATATTAATAATTACAAGCTAACCAAAAGCTTTGCTGCTTGCTGCCAATCACTCTTAACTAAACTCAGACTGGTATTTAATAGCCAAGTTTTACAGTATTAAAACAACAGAAGCTAAGCAGTAGAAGACAGAAGAGTTTTTCAAGACCAGCTCTATCAACAATTGAAAGAAAAGTCACCACAGAGAAAAACTATACCTTTTTTGTACTATATATAGATGGTTTTAGTGATTCATGGTACATTAATATTTTAGTTAATTCATATATCCTTTCTTCAGATAGTACCATTAAAAGCTGAAGGAAAACAAAACTCTTGAGAGAGACATTGTCAAAAACTACCTTAACATACTCTTCCATATCAAACATCACAAACTCTACTTGTTATCAAGTAGCAAAAACTGACAATGAAAAACCAATTTCAAATGTAGTACTCAAGGAACTATTTTCTGAAGACAAAGGAATGGACAGTTTCTAAAATTTTTCTGAGGATCAAAAATCAGACAGCTTGTAATTATTTTTTTAACAGAACATGCCTTCTACAAGCCTTCCTACTACTTTAAAAGAATACTAATTCTCATTTTAACAACACAACAAGCAATTAAAATCCTTTGCTTCACTGAAAGAAAATGCCAGTGGAATTTGAGAAGAAACAGTAGTGACAGATGTCATTAGAAAGGTCATTACACACATTAGTATTAAGAGAAAAATCAATGCTTCTCATTAAAACTGTAATGTAACTGTAAAAAGGAATTACTGTGCCTTTTACTTATTCAACTGACCAGTCCACAAACTGTTAAAAGGTATTATTGTGAAATGGTGTAGTTCATAAAGAACTTATTTAAATAAACAGTATGACCTTCAGTGTTATACACAAAATCTATAAATGATTTCATCAATTTTTCCTCAATAAACTCATATCTTCAACTGAACAGATAAATTTTTATTAGCACAGCATGTGGAGCTATACTCATCTGCACCAGAGAAAGATCCAATATGGATGTCAATAAGATTATTTCACATTGGGTTCTTCATGGAGTAGCTGAATGTGACACGTTGTGAGAGAATTTTCATGAGAGCCAAATACAAACTACTTTCACAATTTTGCTTGATCCAATTACCCTCTCCCAACAGGATTTCATATTCTTTATATATGGAACATCAACCATAATACAAGCTACAGCCATGCTCTTACCCCTGGCATTCACCAAACTGCTTACTTTTCTTGAAAGCAAAAACAAATGCAGAGAGCATTTGTACAGCATATCCCTGAAACCATCATCCTTCATTTAGAAATACTTCTTTTTCACAAAAGATTTATCTCAAGTCTCTTTCAGTTTGGCCACAAGCAGCAGTGGAAATAAGAAATAAGATCTCTGTAGTCACATTGTTTCTATTCAGTTGTTGTATTTCTGGAATTCATTAAAATATCTGCCCCAAATTTAATGGTAGTTTAACTCTGCTGACCTCTGTATTAGAGTAGAAAATACTTTTTGCCTCTTTTGTCTTCCCAGCTCCCGCAGTCTCAGTCAAACTGGGAAATGCTTTTTGACATTGGCACAAAAGAAATCATTCACCTTTTCTCTTTCCCGAATAAGCATCTGTATTTAGAGTTAAACACTGCAAAGCAGAATAAAATGCTACAGGGAATATTTTTGCAAAATGTCTACTGATCATTAGTATTACCCCAAGAGAAATAGACATTTCTTGTTATGCAAATAGCAACCAGCCTGCCAGGAAATACTCTAAACTCTCTATAACATTTGGCATAAAAATGTACAAATCTTAAGTTTAGCTGTACCAAAAATCCCTGGGCATCCAGCTACTAGTATGAAAAAATGAAGAAAAAATCTTTTTTTATACAATTATATGTCTAGGAATCAGACAATTTCAGAAATTACCTACTTAATAAATTATGGAATAATAAAATTAAAAAAATACAACATTGTGTGTGTAATACAACACACAATGAAGAGCAAAGTTGTGCATTGAGACATTATTTTAAATCACCATAGTACTCTATGCTATAGTATTCTATTACACAATCATCCTGGGTAAGAAAAGATGACTCCCAAATTGTCTTTAAAAAAGCAACATGGTGGTCAGAGATTACTAGGGCTCTTCTAGTGTGGTGTTGAGAAGTTAAGGGAAACTGGGTTGGTTAGTTTTGTCATAGCGCTAAAACAAAAAGTCATTCTTATTTGAAAGAGAATGAGAAATATATAGCAGATTTGGGAGGCATTTAAATAAGTACAGTTATGGGACTCATGCCCTGAATAAGGATAAATACAAATGTCTCCTACTTTATAACAGTAGCATATCTCTGTTGAAAACAGATATATGTGTCGCTATTTATATCATATTTATGTGATTTATTCAGTACCTAAAGACCTAATAAAATTTTTCATCTTGACAGGAATAATTTTTATGTGAAAACAGAAACTTTTCTCAAAGATTTTAGCTAGTGTCACGGTAGCTATAAATAGAAAAACGAGACAGAGACATTTGTTTCTTCACCCCAAGCTCATTCCTGTTGCCAAGTTCTCTCAAGTCACTGAACTTCCTCTCCCCTCTGGAAAGCAGCTTTCTCTAGAGGTCATGTCAAGCATCAGCAAGTTTTGCAGATGATGCTTCACAGTGAGCTAATTCACCCAAGTGCAGCAGAGTGCAGTGTTTCCACTAAAGTGCAGAATTACCTGCTGAGCCCCCCACCCCAGCTGGCTCCACGCTGCATGCCATGGAAGAAGCTGAGAGACAGAGAGCCCACACTGGTCAAGGCACACATGGGAGCTGTGTATTCCAGAAAAAACTCTTTTCTATGTAACAACAGCTCCAAACCCACTGCACAATACTAAACTGCTCTCTTTTGTGTGTTCCATACAGAAATCAGGCAGTGCTGTAAAAATTCTCCCTCTCTCTGCACTGCAAAAGGATGTTCTGAAACAATTCAATCAGTAAATGAAGTTCAGTATTTTCTCTTGACAAATTCTAAACAAATAAAAAAAAGCCTTTCAGTATGAAAAATATAATTACAGTCTAGTGGTGCTTCATTACCACTGTAGCTTGAGGGACATTATCTGTACAACTCCTATTTAATATCACTTCATAACAAAACATAGTTACTTAGGTTATCCTCCTAAGTATAACACTAAAAGACGATCCTAGATGTATTGCGTGTATTGCACCATTTTTAACACATATTTCTTTTTCACACAAGATTGTGAGACTGTAGAGCTGCTATTTTATCACACTCTCACAATACAGTGATTTTACTATTTCATTTTAATACATTTGACCAGTTGCTTGCTGGTAAGCCCAATACAAGGATAAACTCAACAGCACTTGAGAGAAATGGGATGGATGATTAATAATGATTATACCCCTTTATAGAGGCATCCTTATGAGGTGAGAGAAGACAAAATGAGGTAATTGCAAATATAATGATCTGTTAAGCTAGAAATGTTTGTCTGAATAGCAATTTTGCCCAGCATGTATAATTCAGGTAACATATACTTCTGAATGTTGCTTTGATATAGATTATCGAGTCATCAATATTTTTTCAGAAAAAAAACCACTTTCAGTAATTTTATTTTTATTGTAAAATAAGAGACAAACAGGATATGCAGCATACTATTCCAGGGTTAGACTCCAAACTCTAAGCTCCAGAAACACATAAGGAAAAGTACTCTGTCTTCCAACAGCAGCAGCCAAACTGCTAAGCTCTTTCCTGGGCAGAAAGAAGAGCCAGTCACTCTGAGGAACTGCACAGAAATATTTCTGCATTTCTCACTTCCACCCAAGGATAATACGGATGTTGGGGAACACATTATACAAATCCTACACTCCTTCTGATAGGAAGCAATCACCTTGGATATTAGTGCATAGAGTCATTTTAATGAGGCTACTCAAGGCAATGCAGATCCAAGTGACTTTATTAGGCATTCAAATATTGCCTTCAGCAGGTATCATTTAACAGTAAACTGTAACTAGAATAGATAACTAAAATTACATAACCATTTCAAAGATTTAAATGCTGAAATCTTAAATTACCCATATATTGTCCAAATCATTAAGTACATTTAGGATCTTTGGTCATTTCAGTTCAAGCAAAGTATATAGGATCTATATATCTGGAATTTGCATACTTGGAGGTCCTGGCCTTCTGCTCCATACTGAAATACCCTTTGCACTTTTAAGGGTTGGAAAATCCATAAACTTGCTGGTTTTCAAATGTTATTCTCATGACTGCTCTGACAGCCTCTGAGGTTTACTATTAACAAAAGGAAACCAAAAAATCTCCATTTATTTTAGGTGAATGTGGACTAAGTATTTGTGATCTTTGTTTGAAATTTGGTTTACATATTAGTTCTTCAAAAAGCATCTTATGTTGGCATGCCATTATGTCAATCGTATCAACAACAAACGAGTACAGAAGACATTAAAAATTAAGAAAAAATAATAAAAAGTTTAAATAACACACAATATCCATGCCTGACACAAATATGGCAGGGAAACTATAATAGTTATGTGAGATTATAGACTGCCCATTTACAACTACTCAGTGGCAAGCACTAAAAGTTGTGGTACAAATCCACGATACTACTATTTAATCTCTCACATAGAGGTTAGCCAAACTTTAAAAAAATCTGATTAAATTCTGTTAAGCCTCCATCATTAATTGCAATGTAGATATTCGTTTTTACAATAGAGAGTAATCAATGCTCAGCACTGAGGAAAATGTTCAATTCCATAAAAATTAAATTTGAATGAGCATTGCTTTAAAATTAATTTCATTTGGCATGTCAAAGTACAATACTGAATCCACCATGATCTGTTTGCAATGGAATGGTCAAAGAACAAGGTTTGCAAGTAGTAAGAAACTCCAGTTTGATTTTTACCTTCCATGAGCTGGTCTGACATAAAAGCAGATTTTGCTTTGAGTGGGAGGTTGGAGTAAAGAGTTGCCGAGGTCACTTCCACTTGACTATCCCATCATGATGCTCCCAACAGAAAGGCTTGCTGCTCTGCCAGCACTGCCTTGGGTAACGATGCACAGCACCACTGGCATCGGAGCCTGCTTGGATGTCTTGGTATGACTGCATCAGAGGAGAGCAGTTTAGATGTTACTAGAGGTGAAGGGCACTGTTCAATCTGTCCCTGAGCTAGTTGTATGGAGTTGAAAGTTCTGAAAAGGCACACAGTCTGCTGGAATGCTAAAGGAAATAAAACTCCATTTGGTCACAAGGCAATATTTGCTTTGCTGTTACCTACTAAGAGAAGAGTAATTAAATGAAATCTCAGCAGGACACTAAAAATGGTTTAAATGTCCTACTAGCTTGTTTAAAAATTTTAAGATAACAGACTATATTTAGTCAGTTAACAGAAAGCAACTATTTCCTAGGAAGAGAGAAGCATGATTCCCTGAAACATTACCATCTTAATTTGTAATCTCTGTATTTCTGCTCAGCCAGGTGTTCAGTGTTTTCCACAGACCTGGGGCTGAATACACTACAGCTTTATACACAGCTTCAAAAATACAGCATCAGCAATCATGAATTACAGTTGGCATAATAACCACTTCATATTAAGTGCTAAAGTTTGGCTTTAACTTCCTAGAGTGGTATTTTACCTCATGTAGTGAATATATTTAAACTGATTCACACTTTACATGTTATAAACCTGCAGTGAGTTTCATGACAAGTGGTTCTGCTGAGAAAACTTGTCAGTTTAAAGGTATTATTCATGCTGAGTTTCCATAGTTATCATCAATATCAAGGTTACGTCCTCCAACATCAAAATTATCAAGATACTCTACTAGAGTAATTTAAGAAACAGGAATTGGTCAATTAATTTTGCCCTAAAATTTAGGGTACACCCTTTTACAGATGATTAAATGGACGCCATTTTAAGTCCTAATTGTGGAAAAAGCAATGTGCAAAGGACAACAAACTAGAACCACACAACAGTAGTACCTGTAACCTCACAGAAGCCATGGAGTGTAAAGTAGGACAGAAATAAGCTGCAACACTAAATTCCAGCCTTTGCTCAATCTTATCAGTGGATAACATGTCTGTTCTTAGTTCTGCATGTGCATAAAATCATTGTCATGAGATTTACTTAGTACTAAGTTTAAAGGGAGGGTTGGGAAGGCCTTTAAAGCAATTTTCTCATATTAGAACCATCCCATGCAGACAGATTGCATTTCTATTCTTTAGCATGGGTAAATGCTATAATTTGATAACGTTTTTAAAGAAAAATGTTTCTGAAAAAAGCAAATTATATTGCTGATGTTTATCACTGGTAAATATTCTAGCACTGGAATACTCTAAACTCAAAAATATGAAGAATAAAGAAGTTTTAGAAGAAGAATTGCAACAAAATAATTATTGTAGACCATGTTTTGCTATGACCGTTACATCTGCCAGACAAAGTCTGCATGTTGGCATTCACTGGGGTTAAGTATCTGAAAGTAACTCAAATCAAAATGTTAATGATTCATTATAAAATTATTTCTTCTTCTAACAAGGATACATTTCTCATTATGCAGTAATTTGCAGAATTTATTAACAAACATTTTCCAAAACAAGCACAGAAAGGTTTGCTTTAACAAGAATTCCAGTTCAGTACTAAATGGGACTCTTGTGAGAAAAGAAAATCTTGTCTTTCTGAACGCCTGCTGGCTTTTGCAGACTCTCATATTCAAGATAGATGCTTAATGGAATTTGAATAATTTGAACAATTACAGGAAATCATATTTATGTGCAAAGGACAACTTTTAAAATTCAATTTAATTTCTGTTTACATGTCCTGATAATCACACACAGCAAACATGATCAGCACTTAGAGCAACCACAGCTATCTTATTGACAGTAAATCTAGATAGTTTGACAGGGCAAAAACCAGTTTAAGCTTAGCAGTTGAATGCTTAAATGCCTTTCATAGCCATGCAAAATACAAGTGTATGGGAGATTCAAAGTAAAAGATGAAGCAGATCTAATTCATTGTTATGTAAATAGTACAGAGGAAAACCATAAAGAACAAATTGAGAATATAAGACTGTATGTGATACTGGCTTTCCACACTGCCAATTTACATGTGTTTTATTCTTGGACTTTTTCTGCAAAATGCAAAAACTGGTTACCCTAGCAACTGCCACATGTTACTCAGTTTATTTCTGAGGTACAGAGCAGCCTATAAAAGAATAATATTGTGCACTTCTATTAGGATCTGTCAGCACCACAGAGAATTTAGAACTTCATGTGCCAGTCTGTACATATATTTTCAGAAAGTTTTAAGAAAGCATATGAAAGAAAGAGTATTGTTTGTATTTTGTAAACTCATTGTCTTTATGGTTTATGTGCAAATTAAAAAAAAAGATTAGGAGCTGTATGGAGAAAAATGTATCTCTGTCCAACCTGATAGTTGTTTTCTCCATTTTTTAAAATTATGGTTCTAGTAGACATCTCTAGCAAATAAGTAAAGCTTTCAAAACTTCTTTAATGATGTATAGGATATCATCTTCCAAAGAGTAATAGGGACCTGAGGAACCTGATATAGTGGAAAGTGCCTCTGCCCATGGGAGGGGTTGGAAATAATATTATCTTTAACATCGCTTTAAACCCAAATCATTCTATGATTCTATGATAATCATTATGAAGATCTCAAATTCTCATTATCTGTTAAAGGTTAAGATTTAGTTCAAAGTAAGAATTAAAGGACTTTGCAGTAGCTCATTAATGATGTCCTCCCTCCCCAAAATGCAGAACTCTTTGTTATAGATCTAGGCCCTATATAATTTATGAGAAGATGTCTTGCAATGTAGCACAAAATAACCAGAATGATAATAAGGGAGTCAACTGAAGTCAGCCATTAATGAACACATCTTAAGGAAAACTGTCGTTCTTTCACTTCTGAAGCCTGGAAAGGAGCCTCTGTGTGCACCCGAGATCCACAGCCCCTGGTCCTAGAGACAGGCCTTTATCCAAGCTGTCTGCACAGGAACCAAGCCAGGAATCATAATTTATAGTTTATAGGTCAACGTTAAGCATTTCTTTTCCCACCTTCCAGTAATTTTTTTTCTGGTTTCCACATGAAAATATTTTTAATAGAATAGATGAAAATACTTGGTTACATCCTGACTCCTCATTCCAAATACATGATTTTACCCATTAAGATATTAAAAATATTTCTAAATTTGTACTTGAAACAGAATAATCAAAAATTAAAAAGTCTTTGAATTTAAATAAGCATTTGTATGTTTGAATATTCTTCCTCTTAGCTTTTTCACAAGCTCTAACCAGTAAATGCTGCTCTGCCTGTTTTACTTATCTCTGCTGACTTCTATATCACCACATACCTGAAAAGCTAAGGAACAGGTTAGCAGAAGAAAATAAGCCCAGATTCATTTTTTTCCTATGGTTATCAGGGCTGGGAATTTTGGCATGTAGCTAAAACTGCAAACTATAACATTAGATTGACAAGCAAAACAAGAGCACAGGTACAGCTCCTGAACAGGTTAGAAGTTCTGAACAGATCTGGCAGCATCCCCTTGGATTGGAAGGGTAAACTAATAGAGGCTAATTTTGTATTTAGGCTTTGGGAAGCATTCAGTCTAAAAGTGCCACAGACATTACTGCTATGAGCATATGCTTCCGTTTGGATTCTTGTGATGTTTGGTTTAATCAAACTACAGAAACACAATAACAGGAAACATATAAACAGACCTTTTTTGCATTCCCTTGGGACATACTATAGAGTAATCAATTTTAAATTAATTGGGGAAAAATTGTTTTGCATAACATAGAGAGTCAAAACATTAATTTAGAATAATTTGCTTAATGGCAGTTCTAATATGTCATGCATGTATTCAACCTCTTTTTTTTATAGTGAGATGCAAAACAGTTATCAAGGATGTAAATATCAATAAACTGTAATCTACATCTCTATTACAAGTAAAACTAGAGTCAAAATACTAGACAAAATTTATTTTCTACTTAGAAATATTCAGATTAGTTGTTTGCCTCAAATCTTCCATCAACTTATGAGAGTTGATAACCATTTCATTACATTTAGGCACACTGGGTACAGATATGCAAAACCACTCAACAGCCCAGCAGTTTCACACTGTACAGTCTATCTGTATGTAAGCATTTGAGTCAGTGCTAGCTCTCCATCTGTTACTTACTTTAGGTCTTATATAAACAATACCTGCTCTAAGTACACTTTCAAGATAAACAAATATTGAGCTAATAATGGTATAAGTCTAAAAATAATTCTCTTTATTTTTAAACAAAATCCTTCATTTGGTTTGTCTTACATTGGTCTAGGTAGATAAACAGATAAGATAAGTATATGAAATATACATGATAAAGGGGCAGAAAGAAATTTTTTTAAAGTCACTCTATGGTTAAAGTCCCCAACCACATCTTCAAGTGAAAGCACAAGCACATAATCTAATAAAAGAAAAATATGTTAAAAAAATAAGTATTTTGCAGTTTATTGGCCTTAATATGTAAGTCACCTTAATCTGAGACTTACTGAATGTGAGATTTAATAAATGCCATTCTTGCTCAGATTAAATGTCAGGGCCATAGGCTCGTTGTTTCAAAATGAGAGAGCAACTTTTTTTTTGTCTATAATGAACCCTCCAAATGATTTGTCTGTGCAATACTTTTCTTATCAATGAAACATCACAGTCAGTCTCTTAAACTGTAGGTTCTTCATTATGATATGCTTTGGTTTAATAGAAATTCATTTTTATTCTTAACACCACAAACAAACTGATTCAAATTTGGCCTGATTGTTGACTAGATCTCTGACAGAAGGCAGAGAGGAAAGAGCAGTCAGAAATCTTACTGCATATGTAGAAAAGACTGGCTTGTGATGATTTTTGCTTTTCATACCATTAATGAGGTTTGAGACCTCCTTTTTGAAGTTCCTGTCCTCAAATCCACCATTTCCACAGCCAGAGGCATTATAGGTCAATGTGGTTATCTCAGAAAGATAAGGTTTTTGTGACTGTACAAGCCTAAGCCCCAGAGGCACTCTATGTCCATGTGGTTATCTCAGAAAATAAAGCTCATCACCACGCAATTCTACAATCTATGCCTAACCAGACACAATTGAGCCCTCAGGAATTAATGGACTTTCCTAAGTGGCATAAAAAGCATCTCTCAGCAGAAAGAAAACACTGTGTACTGGATCATTTGGTTCAAATTCCTTGCATTTAAGAATTCAATAAATAGTTTACAAGTACTTCTAGAAGTATTCCTGGTATATTGAGAACTTATGTCTACAACAGAGAAATATAAACATCAAAAAATTGTTAAGGATTTTTGCAAAAATTACATTGCACTCAGAATCCAGACATTCTGAATCATATTTGCGCTCTCTTTTTGTTTGCTTTTCAAAATTTTTTGCAGGAATAAATCTGTGTTCACATAAAAAGCTGTGCAAAATGAATTCTGAGTCTATTACTTGAAATTGTTCAGCTGTAAAGCATATTCTGGCTCGGACTCAACAAAGTTCATAAGCAACAGTTTATGAAAAGTGAGTCATTTACTTTGAAAGTACCTCCAACACAAAGTATTACACAGAGGTAAAAGTAAACGCAGAATATCAAATAACAAATATGAATTATTGTGCTTTTTCAGACTGGTTAAATGGTAAAAAGAAAAAGTGTTGAAAAAACATGCAGTTAACTGCTGTAGTCAAGAACTGCTGAATGAAATCCAGTACATATGACAGCACACTGCAGAAAGTAGGAAACACTGATAACCCAAAGAGACATGGAACTTGGCCTACAATTTGAGACCTTTCAGATTATGTGTGATAAACACTGAGCTCTCATAACAGGTGGATGGCATTGTAAATGCTGGTTTCATTCATCTCTTTTAGGCCTAAAGGATTGAGAAGTCTAATTCTTACCACATGGGTCCCTAAACAGCCATTAGGAAGAGAGCCCTAATCTGAGTGGGAAAAAAAGCCCTCAAAGGACAAAGCAACAAATGTTTAAATTTTTTTTAAATTTTTTTTTTAAATGAGGAGTGCTAGAGATCACTGCATAGAGCAGAATTAGAATTAAGTTAACATCAATTTGGTTTTACTTCCAATTCAGTTAACTTCCAAAGATGGTGAACAAGAGAATAGAAAGTAGGAAAAAGACCCAACTCTTCTCTTTGCCCTCATCTTATTCTCCCATCTGCCTCTATCAGACAAAATCTGTTTGTACCTATTCCTTTCAGCATAAATCAACAATTACATGTAGTAATATTATCATTTTAAGTTGTGCTCAGAATACTAGCTATCAAGGAAGCAGTTAACTAATTCCTTATCATTCCATAGCTATTTTACAAACATAAGGTGCAACTGAGATGACCAAAATTAAAAAAATAAAAGTATTAAAGAAAATCATAGTCATTCTGAATAATTTGACTTTTTTTTTAACCAAATATATTTCTTTTAAACTTGAACCCAGCTGGCAGGAGAACTATGAATATAATGAACGGTACACAGCAGGATCCCACAAATCAGGATGTGAAAGGCTGGGAGACATACATGGAGCTACCTTAAGTTGACTTTCAGTCAATAAGCATTCTGCATATTTTTCAGGCACAAAATTAAATGAGACTACAATTAACCTCAGCTGGATTCTGACACATGCCCATACTGCAGAATGCTCTATCGGTATCTTTTACTGCAGCCAGATACTGAAATTTTATCTCTAACTCAACTGACAATGTCTACTTTAAGAAGAAATAGATGCAGTTTTGCAGTGAGTGTCAGTGTCCTCATTAATATTGTCACATCAGACAGAAGTCACTGAAAGTTAATAATTTCTAATATTAAATATAAAAAAGGATACATAATAAAGACTATTAGAACAATTGTTGCTTTAGAAGTATGTTGCCTGATCCAAAGAATTACCTGTATTTGTCTGATATCATTTTGTAACCCTAGAAAATTCTTTCTATAAAATGCAGAATGGAAGCCTAACACTTGTAAACATTAAAATATCAAACTAGCATGGGCAGCCTCTGGAACTAAGGCTTTTTCTTCCAGTGAAACAAATTCTGTTTCATGCTGCTTAGGTATTATTATTTTTAAAAGAGAAAGCAATTAAAACCATGGTGAAAAATTCATTGAGAGCGACTTTCATAACAGAAGTATTACAGATTCAATAGCAGTAAGATAGGAATGAGCCTGTTCCAAAACAATCTGCCTAAACTAATTACCAAACTAATGAAGGCTAATCATTTCAAACCTTAATAACAGCTTGAAAAATATGCTATTTCACAATTAAGGAAATGAACCAGAAAGATTTTTTTCACTAGAATGTGCTGATTTATCTTTCCATTTGATTTCAAGGATCACATTTGTGTATAATCTACTACTTTATTACTGTGTATAATCTACTTCTTTATTGAGTAAAACAAAAGAAATCAAAACAAACCTTCCAATTCATCAAAAATAGTTTGTTGTAAGTTTCTTTTACATTCTATTATTCCATCCAGTGGAGAAAAATGTTGCCTCCTTCTTCTTAACAGTTCTAGAAATTGGATTCATATACAAGGAAGTATTTGGGGATTAATAGGAGCATTTCTGTTTTAACAGAATAGAATTCTTACTTCTCTGACATAAGGGAGGTCTAATAGCAATTCCTGAAGGAATCAAAGCCTTGACAATAGCTTAGAAGGCCAGAAAGATCAGAAAGAAAAAAAAATAAGCTTATCAAGACTCCTTCATTTTACCATTTCCTTAGTTATTACTTTGGTAGCTATACAGTGTTAAAAAGAATATTCAGCCTAAGGAAAAAAAACAACAACTATGAATGCTTATCATTTAAGCATAGCTAATAGCTAGCCTTTTGATTCACAAACATTGAGCATTAACTATAACCAAAACATCCTTGGTATTTATGTTATTTATTAGGTCATCATCCTGGACAGTCATGATAAGGAAAAGGATATCTAATCCTTCTGGAGAAACTTCCAGATGTTTTACTAACTGTCAAAAAAACAACAATTGACTTCAAAGCACGAGTTCCCTTGATACAAAATGGTTTGGTAATAGATCAAGCAAGAACATAGCCTGCTCAAAATTTTTGGAATGGTGGCGATCACTGCACGACAATGTTCAAAGGAATAACAAGCCTTGCCTTATCTTTGTCAGCATGTGATTGTAGTCTTCCATTTTTATTTTTTCAAGCTAATTATAGGGGTTTGTAACTAAGTATCTATGTCTCCACCTCCAGTAGAAATTCCAACTTTCATTAAAACATTAGGTTACTGAATATTGGTTTTCTGTGTCCAGATGACTATAAACTACAAGGACATTAAAAAGGATTGAGACATCCTGAGTTTGTAGAGAACATATCTCAATAAATCTTCAATATTGTGTTCCTAAGACAGGCTTCTGTAACTACCAAAAATGTTAAAAATATTTTTTAAATTGACTCTTGAAAAACAAGTATTTGTGGAAAAAGGGCACCTAAACAGCAAAATTATTTGTATCTTACCAATTTACATTCAACTTCAATTTTTAACAGTAACCTGGGAATTATAATGAAGCCAAGACCCAGTTTTCGAGCCAAACATTTTTATGGCCTTTAGGGTATTTTCCTTACTGCTTGAAATGCAAGTCCTAAAAGCCTACTCCTGAAGGACTGCCAAACAAAGCTATTCCACCTCATAACTACTTGACTTTCTACTCATTACTTCTATAACTTTCAAATGCTATTTCATCTTCCCTGGATGTTGCTCACATTATTGCTCATGAATACCAAGAGACATAAAAAAAGCATTCTGTCACCTTCAAGGGAATGTTTGCAGGACTTTTCAAGTTCTCAGGCATTCAGATGTGATGCTTTGCCTATTCATTTAATCACAGAATAATCTCAACCTTTAACCAACTGAAAATTACTGGATGGCACCAGAGATTCAGAACTGAAATTTCAGAAATACATCAGGATCATTCTCTACAACCAGTAGTGGAAAGTGAATCTGATTGGTCAAGATTTGAAAATATAGGAATTAGAAAACTCAGTGTTCTACACTCCATTTTCCAAACCTGGATTTACTTTTCAAAATTTTCATTTCCCACATACAACAGGATACGATAATAAGGACAGTTTAAAGCATACTTAAATAAACCTAAGGACTGCTATGGATTTTGATCTTCCATGTTTTATTTTTGTTGTATTAGGAATGTTAAAGCAACTTAAGGTGACATTTCCTAGCTCATTAACAGAGGATATTAAGTCATTTGCAAGGAGACACACAGGTGGTTTATAACTTCCATCATTATAATACCAAGCAAGGTGATAACTAGTGCCTGAAGGAAGAATAATTACACTACAAAAGAACTTAAACTATATATTTAGTTCACATGTGTAAGAACTGGAAGAACAAAGCCACACACTGAAGCTGAATTATCCTCATTTACCTGTTTATATTATGATTAACCATATTAACCTTCAATTCCCTTTTATTGGTATTGGTTTGTGCACTGCATCAGCTAACTCCATCAAGTGAATTATCTTCAAAGTACCTGCACAACCCGTTAAGCACTGCTGCAACATAGAAGACCTATTAATATTTTGAGAGAAACACCTCAGCATCTTAATCTCTTTATTTAGGTGGTCAATCAAATGCTATTGGGATGTCGTCTGCCTGGTTTTAGCATACTAGCTAAGGAAGGATGAGTTAAGAACTCGATATACCCTTTCAAATATCAGTGTCCACTGCTTTAAACTCTTCCATGGTATTTGTGTATTTTTCTCTTCAACTATAGCAACATATATAGTTTTAAGTACTGCAGATTGCATGTAGGATTAAAAAAAAACAAGGTAAGTTGTCACCTATCGTCATGTATCTAGAGATTTTCTCTGTATTTTCTATGCTTCTAAACAACTTACCTAGGACACTAAGTAGTCTTCGATTATGTTTGCCTACGATGTTTTCTCTATATATACTCTTAATTATTTTCTGTACATGGCAGTATGTATTTTCAGTTAGTTCCAGTTAGTTTCCATACATACCCCTAGTTAATTGGGGAGAACTGTTTATTCATCAACAAAGACCACCAGCAATTAATCTTCATATGGTCTCTCATGGTGGACATTTTTTTCTAGAATTATGATGCACATGCAGAGAGAAAAACAACTCAGCATTTATTCAATAAATATAACTACTTCTTATCTAGTTGTAAATTATTTCTCACTGTACTAAATATTTGTACAAAGAACTAACAACTCTTTATCCTCTGTTGTCAACAAATCTAAAACTGTTTTACAGAGGAAGCTACCTTCATTTCCCTAGTCTCTTTCAGAAAATTTATTATAATTTTCCTCATCCTAACTGATCCTGCCCTAATTCCAATTTGTTGTACTGGACCTCAATGACCAGCAGCATATACCACATGTCATGAGGGTTCTTACCTGTAGCCAATAAGCTAACATGATTTTTGGCATCTGCTGGGTTCGTAATTTCTGTTTCACAAGCATTCTGGTGCCAGTGATCCCCCTGTGAGTAAGGAAGCATACCGTGTCTTTCTCCTTACTTCTGATAATCACTTTGATGACATCCAGCTTCGAATCAGAAATTACTACTAGACCCTGAAAGCATAACTTCTCATTTTAAATTGTTGAAATATCACACTATTGCAAGATTTATCTTTACTTATTCAAGTTGTTTTACAGCTGAAAAAGACAACCATGCCATTATCTGAAAGCATGAAGGCTGAAGTCAGACTTAAAAAAAATGTCTTAGAATAAAAATGTAGGTTGCCTTGGCATAACATCATTACAAAATTATGCCAAATCCATTTTTGGAAGGGCAGTTTGAAATGGTTTATCTGTCCTACTTTAATACATGTGATTAAAAAAAGCTGTTCCATAATCACCATTAATAGCATTTTTTCAGTATCTTAATTCAAACTTGCCTTTTCTTCAGTCTGAAGAGCAACTTTTCCATAGCAAGAGGCATTTCTTTACACAAATTCATCTGTGCAGCTCCATCATTCTGTCCATAATGTGAGAGGTAGTGTTCCTACATGTCTCTGTATAAGCACCTAAAGCAGATATGCCTATCCAAAATCTTGGAATCATAAGGAGAAATCATAACAAAATGCAAGAGAAAGTATGTGTGTCAAGGAAAATCTAATGCAAACTTTTGATTACAGTGATTGCAAGCTGGTTGATTGACATGAATTCTCGAACAATAAATACTGGTCAAAATTCTTTGGAAGATCAAATGTCAGCTATGGCATCCAAAATTCCAAATCCAAAGATGATAGATTCAGGAAAGCTAAGAAGGAAATACAAAATCAAGATGTGGCTATATCATGTAAGTTTCATAACTGAAGTAATCATATTCAATGCTAATGAGTCAAATCATTTAACATTAAGGAATTGAGTCAATCTTTTACGTTAGACAAAATTTAAAAGAATATTTTAATAGAACAGTAAAACACTAGAGGAGTTATACATTGGGAAATAATGGAGTGGGATAGGTGGGTGTTGTATCTACAGATGTTGAAAAGGTTTAAAATAAACTTTCAATTTTGATAGGACATTAAAACACTTGAAATAGGATTCAGTTAGTGTTCCAGGAACTATAAGATTATTTTGGTGTAGTTACACACACCATAGAAGGAATATGACACTTAACTGTAAGTATTGCTGTTTATCTGTATTGTATTTATCGTCTTCTGGTCTTATTTTAAAAAGTAACTCTTGAGAAGATTATATCATCATTTTAATGTACGTATTTCTGGGGAAATAAAAAGTGAATTGAAATAAACATAGTGTGGATTAGAGCAAACGAATGGGTCATAAAAGCCAAAATAACCCATAATTTTAGATCTAAATATAACATTAGTTTTGGGAAGCACATGAAAAAAACACTTAACATGTAATATTATTAACAACAAGCTCAGCTGAGCAAAAACTATAATTAAAACTGAATACAAAGCCAAATACCTTCTTCAATCAAAACAGTATATGACAGTATCTCTATGAGTTTGTAATTTATGAGTATGCCTAAACTACTCCAACTGTTATAAAACACAGCAGAAAAGAGAACTTTTATTTCCTGATTTTTACAATAATATTCTGGTTTATGCACTGTCAGTTCTTGCATCCTGAAATATTATTTTTATCATTTCATTTCTCTACACTTCCTCAAGCAAAAAAAACTACAAAAAAAAATTTTTGTTGAACAATACATTGTGAACTTGGCTCCCTAGGTGTCTCCATATGAAAGTAATCACCCAATATAGTCACAATTATAAAAAAGCAAGTCAGCCTAATTAGGTAGGAATATTCATGACATAATAAATACCTTATCCACTACTGGCACTTCAAAAATAAACCATTTTTTTGTTTTTAGCTTCTGCTTACTATAATGATAAGTAATAAGTATTTTCCCTTCATGTATCTCAAACCAAATTTCATGAAATATGTTCTAAGTATACATCAATTACTGGCTGTGATAGTAGCAGAATGTTGCTGATATAAGTGCATTCATTAAACCCATTTATATCTTTGGATTATTACAGCTGATATTCAGTACAATGCACAATGGAATTTTTTTTTAATTATTATAAGAGCATTTACCTTGATGTGACCATGTCTGGAACAAACCATAAATATACCAGTAAAATAAAAGGTGAATTCCCTAAATATTCAGAGGCTGCCAATAAAGACCAACAATTTAATGCCATTTAGGTCTTCCAAGCCTAAATTTCTGTTACTGACAAATTATAGATTAGAAATTGTAAGTCCTAAAGTTATTATGTTTATTATTATTATAGTTTTATTACAGTGACCTTTTTTCCCATGATTAGAAAAAAAAAAAAAAGACAAATTAATTCCCAAGGAAAATATCATGTGGTAAGTATAGCCACTACCTGTTTCTGCCTTCATAACAGATATGTGAACACAATTATTTCTATGGTTTAGGCATAAACCATTTTCCAGAGGAAAACATACGCAGATTTTGCCAGTAGCTTTGTCGGATTTTGGCTAGGCTTTTGTACTAGTCAAATATACTACAGACTTGCAGAAACTGTATGGTAGCTTTCTAGAAAATCAAGCCAAAACCGGTCCGAAATCTTCAGTTCTGGCCATCTGCTAGAAGCATCTGGTAGCTGGGTACATGCACCCACATCCAGAACGTGACTGCTCTCTTGCCAACTATGTGCCTAGGTAACTGCCAATCTGTGCTTCTCCACTGCTAACATGACAACTGTCAAAAAGAAGCTGAACATACACGAATAAATCTAAATTAAACTAACGTATTACTTTCCTAAGTTACAGCCATCATTTTTGTACCTAATTGCTTGATAATGCCAATGATAAATAAGCCACACAGTGAAATCTGTCTAAGGCTAAGAACTGCAACAGAATCCCAAGGATCTAAGTATTTTGAAGAGTTATTGGTAACATTTTAGTCTGTTTTCTCTGACAACTAGCGTAATACTAGTGATGTGTTACATCTCTATATAAAAACATCATAATTATACATGCAATATCTGATTCAGGAAGAAGAAATAAAAAGCTGTCAAGGTTCTTTTTAAAGTTTCTTTTTCTTCATCCAAGCACATAAATTACACATAGTTTAATGGACATGCACTGAATATATTGCAAGAGGATTTGGAAAGGAATATTACAAATGAGAACATAAATGATAAGTTAAAATACAAACGGTAGAAAAATGTGTGGCTTCCATTGAAATTCATTCTCTTGTCATATAAATAAAATTTTCTAAAATCTCTGCTCACTAAAAAAAATTATTTTGTGCACTTTATATTAAGTATAAAATAGGTGGTAACCGTAATTACTGAAATGATTAATTCCTTTGTGAGATCAAAGTAACTTTTTGTCATCTTTTGCTGTGACATTTGTGAAAAGGAGAGATGTATTCAATGGCTAGGTAGAGTATGATTAAAAGTTAAAAGCACATGAGAGACAGAACAAGAGAAGAACAAGAAGACAGAACAAGAGATGGAAAATCTAAAATCAAAGACTAGAAAAGTAATGCAAGACCACGATAGTAAACTACCAGACCATGGCTAAGGGAGAAGAATAAACCCAAGGATATTCAGAAATTGCCACAATGTCTTTTTTCTCTTGCTTCTCTGAATCATCAGTTGTCCCTTTCCTTGCATTTAATCTTTAAGCTCCATGGAGTAAAGACCCTAATTTTGTTCAGCAGCAAGTGAACACACAAGGTGATGTGGTCCTCATCCACTGCTTTAGCTCCAATGCACAGTGATGCTGCTACCATATTAAAAATGGTAACAAAAATACTACTTCTATTAAGCTTTTTGTTTTGATTGACAAACATTTTACTGCACATACAGGTAGTCCCAAAGTTGTCTGCCATCCAATGGTCAGTGATGGTAATCCCTTTTAAAATAGGCTAGCAAGCATCCTAATATTTTCTATCCTCCATTTTTTAAAATATGTTTTACTAAATATTCATTTATGTCCATTGAAAAGTTATTCTAGAATAGCATATACAATAAACTAATACATATACACATACTCCTTTGAATTCCATTTTCCTTTTGCTTTCATCACATCTACTTTGAATACTGTATTTTCTAAGCTGTAAGATTTAATATCTTGCAATGTTTTTCAAAATACTGGAATGTAATTTTTGATTGATACAGGAATGAGAACTATTTTAAGATCTTAATTAATTAGATGTGATGATAATTCCTCTGATATCTGCTAAACTCCATTAAGAGATGGTAAACAAGAACAGTAGAGAGAAAGGTTATAATGTTTTTCTGACTCTATCTGTATTTGTAGATTAAAGTAACCTCAAATCACACAATGACCATTGATAAAAAAATCTTTTTGTGATTTATCAAACCTTGTCATTCTTCCAATGGTTTAATGGTTTAAAACATCCTGTTTTATAGGCATATTAAACATTCCAAGATTGTGGCTTTCCCTCAGGCAAATTTATTCCACTTAGGGGGAAAAATTAACAGGAGGTCTAACAAGTTCACAAAATAAATATAAACACATATGCTGAAATAGTTATTCAGATAGTTTCAATTGCTTCCAGGGTTGAATACCAGCTTTGCCATTTCTTTTACATCTTGCCTATAATGCTATTCAGGGCCAGCCTGAACTTCTAAAAATCAATCATTAGAAAAAATAAAGTGGATTTCCAAAACTAGTCAAGGTCCCAGCAGAAAGCCCTACACAAATTTTTCACAAATGTTCAGATATTTCAGGTACCCGCTCAAAAATCTCACTTTTGAGATTTTCACCCTAAGATATTTGACACTCTCAGCTGCCAAGTTGAACACCTCAGAAACATGAAATTTCTAGAAAATCCTTATTTGTCTTTCAGTGTGAGGCTATATCTTAGCTACATGCAGGAATATAAAATATTAAGAGCATATTACAGTGAACTGTTAATTTGTATTTGTAAAGAAAAACAGAATGAAATGCTTTGCTCCAGAGAGTAGAATGAAAGCAAGACTGCACAGCCTAGCAGAAATGCTTTCCGTTTTTATAGCGCCTAAGTAATTTTCATGAATCCTCTCAGATCAGCTAGTATAGCTTACTTCTATCAATATTATAAGACCAATTCTGTTATAAAAATATATCTATTATATTAACTTTTTGTGCTTTAATGAAATATATCAAATATAAGATTGTATATCTTTTTATTATTGAAGTGTAATGAAAAATTCCCAAGGAAAAAATGCATTATAAAATTATCAGAAAGGTATTAAACCTTCACACTTCAGTCTGTATATTTCCATAACCAACGCTTAGAAAACCCAAAAAACCTCTAAGTGTCATAACTAAAATCAGGTAAGTTATGGAATGTGTTATATCCAATTTTTGGTTAGTTGCATTTCTAGATTTCTGTCCATAGAACGGCCCAAAGTAGTTATAATGACAAGAACTGAGAAGTGCTCGTTCAGTTGATGTGTTTGAAAGGTAGCTTTGTATGAACAGCTGTGTTTTCAAAATGCTTGCCACCTCTAAATTGGTCCTTGTGAAGTGCCCTGTTTGCCTTATTGCCAGCAGGGCACATTGCACTGTAACTGCTGCATTTTTAGTTTTTATCACTGTCTCTCTAACTGCTGAAGTGGAAAAGAACGATTGCCAAAACATGACGTGTTTCTTTTCCTTTCTGCCCACTCTGACTTGGTTCTTAGCTGTCTGTTGCTCCTGTGATATGTTCCTCAGTTTATTCATTCACTGAATGTCTTTTCCAGCTCAAATAATGGTGATACCCTCTTGTAAATCAAGTCTCCAGCTGTCAATAGCAGTAAATCAAAGAAACCTAATTAAGGCATAACAATCATTGTTTATAGAAGAAATAACTAGGCTGCAAAAAGTCACACACATCAGGGTACATTTTTCTAAAAGCAAGAGGTAATACCTTAAAAGCAAGAGACACACCTCATTTAGTAAGACACCAAGTATGGGTAGCAACAGGGATGGACCTCCAGAAAAAAAACAAATCATCTGTTCACAAAGATTTAAACAGTTTTAGTACATAAGTTCTAGTACATGAAAACTGCAAAAATCCTGAAGCACTAATAAGGAATACTAATCTATTAGATGTAAAATATTTAGCCTTTTTATTTGCAGACATTAAGAAGCAAACCACACACTATTTCATCTGGATGAGGAAATACAAATACAATCAGAGTGCACACAAAGATTTATAAATGCAGCTTGGTAAAGAATTGCATCGAGGACTCCACAACTACGGATGCAGAGTTCTTCATGCTGCTTGTGTGGAAACATCGATCCTGCACCTCAGTTACTGGTGATAATCTGCTGTGCAGCCTCACCTGTACAAGCTTCTTTACTGTGAGGAAGTTCTAATAGTACAAGTTCCAAGAATTTCTTAGAACAGCACATCAATAATCCTGAGAGGTCACCAAAATCCACTAACAAAGAGTTAATGCTGACATACTTATATTACTTGAAAGAACTTCTTTGTTAAAGCAAGAAAGAAAGTGCTTTCTTGGCACAGAAACCTTTATGTATGTAAACCTCAGTTACTTTAAATACTACTCAAAGAAACAGAACAAATAACTTTCAGGTTCTCTGTGCCCTTCTTATATTAGTACCTTTAAAACTGGACATTCAAAATACAAAACTTTCACATAAAACTCTATTCAGTACAAAGCATACAAAGCACTCAGCTTTAAAGCACCAGAACACACTAAAAAAATCTGAAAATCACTGCTTGCAAGAGCATTTACATTCCATTTTTATTCAGTATTTACTATTACATTAATGAAGAAAAGGAATCAATGCATTCCAGAAGTTGAAAGTAACACAAAGTTAAATGTTGGGTTTTTTTCCAATACAAACACTTATCTCTGTGACACCACATTCTTCAAGGAAACTGAACTTGGGATTCAGTTTATGCTGCTGAGTGCAACTCTACATGAGGTTTATTTTGTTACAGTGAATAACAGCTCACTTTTTATTTCAAAATGATTTGAAGACATCTCGAGGTTGGAAATTAGTTACATACACACAGACACACTCACATAATCAATGCAACCAGGTAAGCAGTTACACTGCTTAAGTTGATTCTGGGCTTTGATCGCTTCAAGTGGGACTGGAAAACTTACATCAACAATCTAAGTTTTCTTATATTCTTAGTCAAGATGCGTATTGGAGTCACACTGTAACACTGTTAATAAACAAAATACCAAAAATTTTTTTGCCACTCAAAGCATGATGTACAATTTTTGCTGTTCTATCCTCTGAAGAGTACTACTGTGATATGGTTTAGTTTTAGGTTGTCCTAAAACTGCCAGAAGCAGATGATCTTCATGGGTCCCTTTCCAGTTGACATATTCTATTCTATGACTGTATGATCTCATAAGCCACCATGAATGTCCATTCTACTCCAGAAACATTATTTTATTCCACACCTTGAATGACAGTTAAAAACAATTTTTATATAACACAATACATAGATGTGCTGCTATTTAAGCAAAAAAAGAAAAAAAATAAAATCTTTCTCAATTGAAACAGTGTATTTTGGAACGATGGCTGCAGGCTGGAAATGTCAAAATTATTCTACAATCTGTTATTCAAGCCACTCAACCTCAGTGAATATTTTACACAAGACAGAAGCACTTTAACCAAAGAAATAGGAAAGATTTATGCTAGAGCACCATATGAGCTTGAGCTGGTGACTTATTAGCTAAAGCATTCACCAGAAAGAGAAAGGACAATCAGATTAAATCATAAAGCAGAATTTCAACCCAGATCTCAGCTCTTCTTTCTTCTGCTGCCTTTTGCAGAAAACCTATCTAATATACATGACATGGAAATATCCACCTGTTCCCTTACTTTTGGCTTGAGAATCCCATAGAAACCAGAATATAAAATCAGGAGTATAAATGCAAATACAGGAGTATGTTGGCTCAAAAGTATATGAAAATGTAGTTTATGTACTTTAAATGGTAGAGCCTCTCAGGTGCCTGGGATGCACATGAAAACTCCTTGGTCCATAGTTTATGTTTCACAGTGACCAAAAGCAAATTTCCATGGAGGGACAGAAAACCAGGCCAGCTGTATTGTTATGCTTCCCCAGAATGCTTTCACAAGTACCTCTACTGAGCAGAAGTCCCTGAGCATCATAGTGGGATCAAAAGGCTGTGATAAAGGTATCTGCAGTAGCAGTCTGTTGAATCTCAATTAATTTACAATTCAGGTAAGATTTTCAATGATCTTTCAAATATTGGAAGCATACATTTTGTATTTGTCATGCTAAAAATACATTTTTAATATACGATCCAAGTGAAAATAAAATAGACAGTATGAAACGTGCTTCAAAATATATATCAAGAACATGACAAAAAAATTCTCCCCCACACGGTCATCCTCTATTCCCCTTGCAGGAAATTACATCAGTGCATTTGAGATAGAATTCTTTCTACCAAGAGCTTTGGTAAATGTGACAGTAATCCACATAGGGGTATCACCTTGTCTCCTGGTGGAAAAATTAGGAGCCAGTTGCAGGCATTAACTTTCATCACAAATCTTTATTTTTCTGCAAGCCTCAAGTTCATCTCATTTCTCAGAACAAAAGAACAGATATTTTTACTATTTCAGTCAGTGTGGCTTAGTATTTTAGTGTAAACTGGGCCACGTGCATAAAAACATACCATTGATCCTCAAAACAGCAGAATGTTTTCTGTATGTTTATCTCACACATTGTCTGTTCACTCTATTAATAAACTTACATGTTAAAGTAAAATATTAAATATCCTTAATGCACATAACACAAAGAACAGCCTCAAAGACTTGCCAAATATACTTTGAATTGGTCCAACGTTCATATTACTTTACACAGTCCAACACCTTTCCTCTGAACTGTTATGGAATGCATAGGTGGTCACTATGCCAAGTCCTCCTGGGCCTGGAAAGGACACCTAAAATTGAAATGCTTGACACTTGACTTTTGCAATTCCGTCTATCTGTACCAGCAACCCCTTCAAAGTTTTCTATCAAGGTCAATTAAGCATTGATCTTATGGTTTGCAAACAATGTCAATGTGATTTTAACCCTCAAGGCAAGAGGAGAAAAGGCATAAATGTGTATTGCACAACAGTCTTCAGAGACAAAGTCTGGGTGAAGTGTAAATTCTATATTCTGAATAAATTAAGCAATTAATGTGTACTACTTTATATAATAAAACACAGAAGCTTTTGTATTACATGCCTTGGAACAAAATGTGCACTCAAAGATGGATTTATTTTACTCCACAAAAAGAAAGTACATACCAAAAGTCTGGGATGCCACAAGGTTTCAGTCCTTACTATATATAATTTGGGACCTGAAGGCAGTCAATAGCCTTCAGATTCTTGCAGAGCTACAGAGAAAAGAAGCAATTGCTAGTGTAATTTTTTTCCTTATCACTATGAAGACACTTTTTTGCTAATATTCCTTGCAACTGAGGTTATTGACACCAGAATAAGAAAGCCAGTGATTAGCCTAAATTTGCCAAGATGACAAGCTATTTATTATAAGGTACATATTTCTTTCTAAATAACACTTTAAAGAAAAGAAAAAAAGTTTCTTTCCAAACAGCAGCTACAAAAAGTATTAAAAATTATAAAACTTACGGATTTTCAATTTCATATATTTCTGTATAAATATCTCACAGGCTTGCCTAAGAACATCATTAGGAATGTGTATTAATCCAACCATTCCATTTCCCTTTGTTTATACATAAATGACATTCTTTATAGTTACAAACTTTATGTAAAAAGCTAAATATTTATGCTTTGTAGAGTTTCTCAGTGTTTACATTTTCAAAGCCAACAAAAATTAGTCTGCTTCTAGTGGTAACTGAAAGGGAAAAGAAAATATTTTAAAGGAGGATAAAATTTGTAGAAAAATCTCTGTGATATATTTTGCTTTATGCTCTGTGGATCTTCATCTTTCTGTAGAACAATGCTCCACTGGATGTATGACAAGCTAAATTCTAAAGACATATTACTATATTAACTTAATTTATGCTGTCTGGATACCACTATAATACTCCAGACACCGCAGTCATTTTCTTTTCTTACTTGCAATAATTAACAGTAGAGAGCAAAAGATGGCTAAATTAATTTATAACTTTATAGTTTCTTACACTAATTATTTCCTCTTCTTGTATTTTAGGTCATCCTGTTATTCCTGCAAACACCAATCAATCATGGGATTTGAAGTTAATACTACTAAATAAATGAATTGTTTAATCTCCTATGACCATCTATACATACTTCATCTTCACGAAGCTCATCAATTTTATGTCTTCAAGAACAAAGTGACCTTCGTTTCCACAAAATGCTTCTTACTACTGGACAAGTTGGTTACAAATTTATCACTTACCCTCAGGAAGGAAGTCCTTCATGATCCTTCATTGATAAATGAAAGACTGTGCTTTATTAATTGACCAGGTCATACTGAATTCCAAGACCATAATTGTGGAATACTAAAAGGTCTGTTACTTTCCTGAACATTTGAGCTAAGATGAAGGACCTGCAACTCAAAATTAATTTACTGCTTGGTCTAGTTACTGCTGCTGTACCACAAGCTGTAGGAAGAAAAGCAGACTGCCCAGAGTCATGTATATGTGAAATCAGACCATGGTTCACCCCCAGGTCTGTCTACATGGAAGCTCCAACAGTGGACTGTAATGATTTAGGCCTTTTTCATTTTCCAGCCACACTGCCTGCTGACACACAAGTTCTACTTCTACAAACTAATAATATTGCAAAAATTGAACACTCAGTAGACTTCCCAGTGAATTTAACTGGTCTAGATTTATCTCAGAACAATTTATCCTCAGTGACCAGTATTAATCTTAGAAAGATACCACAGTTGCTTTCAGTGTACCTTGAAGAAAACAAACTTACTGAACTCCCTGAAAAATGTCTCTCTGGACTCAACAATTTACAAGAGCTTTATATTAATCATAATCTGCTTTCTGTGATTGCACCAGGAGCTTTCATAGGCCTCAATAATCTTCTCAGACTTCATCTCAATTCAAATGGTCTGCAAGTGATCAACAGAAAGTGGTTTGAAGCTACTCCTAATCTTGAAATTCTCATGATTGGAGAAAACCCAATAATCAGAATTGAAGACATGAACTTCAAGCCTCTTAGCAATCTGCGCAGCCTGGTTTTAGCAGGTATAAATCTCACTGAAATACCAGATAATGCTTTGGCTGGCCTTGACAACTTGGAAAGCATTTCCTTTTATGACAACAGATTTGTTAAAGTGCCCCACATAGCTCTTCAAAAGGCAACAAATCTTAAATTTCTGGATCTAAATAAGAATCCCATTAATAGAATACGACGAGGAGATTTTAGCAACATGCTGCACCTAAAAGAGTTAGGAATTAATAACATGCCTGAACTGATATCTATAGATAGTCTTGCTGTTGATAATTTGCCAGATTTAAGAAAAATAGAAGCAACCAATAACCCCAGATTATCATACATTCACCCCAATGCATTCTACAGACTTCCCAAGCTGGAATCACTCATGCTCAACAGCAACGCGCTGAGTGCGCTGTACCGCAGCACAGTGGAATCCCTGCCTAACCTCAAAGAGGTCAGCATACACAGCAATCCCATTAGGTGTGATTGTGTCATCCGCTGGATTAACATGAATAAAACAAACGTTCGTTTCATGGAGCCGGAGTCACTGTTTTGTGTAGACCCTCCTGAATTCCAGGGTCAGAATGTGAGACAGATACACTTTCGGGAGATGATGGAAATCTGTCTTCCCCTGATAGCTCCTGAAAGTTTTCCATCTACACTGGATTTAAAAGCTGGCAGCCATATTTCTTTGCACTGCAGAGCAACAGCAGAACCAGAACCTGAAATCTACTGGATAACACCATCAGGACACAAACTTTTGCCTAATACTGCCTCTGATAAGTACTACATTCATTCCGAAGGAACATTAGACATAACTGACGTAACACAAAGAGAAAGTGGCTTATACACGTGTATAGCAACAAATTTAGTTGGGGCAGACCTAAAGTCAGTCATGATTAAAGTGGATGGCTCTTTCCCTCAGGAACACAATGGGTCTTTAAATATTAAAATAAAAGACATAAAATCCAATTCTGTTTTGGTTTCATGGAAAGCAAGTTCTAAAATTCTGAAGTCCAGTGTTAGATGGACAGCCTTTCCGAAAGCTGAAGACTCCCGGGCTGCACAGAGTGCTCGAATACCATCTGATATAAAGGTATATAATCTCACACATCTAAACCCATCAACCGAATACAGAATTTGTGTTGACATCCCCACTATCTATTCTCAGTATAGAAAACAATGTGTCAATGTAACCACAAAAGGACTGGATGTGGAAGTGAAAAGCTATGAAAAAAACAACATAATTGGATTCCTTAGCTGCCTTGGTGCTCTTTTGGGAATCATCTCTGTGATATATCTCTACAGCTGCATCTCTCAAGATATGAACTATGGCATTGGACACAGCTATCTAAGGAATTACCTGAAGAAACAATCCTTTTCACTCAATGAGCTTTATCCTCCTCTAATCACTCTTTGGGACATGGGCAAAGAAAAAAGCACAGCAATGGAAGTAAAAGCAACTGTAATAGGTGTACCAACAAATATGTCATAAATATGTCAGTATATCACTTAATTTCTGAAATAAAAAGCACATGACTGACTTTGTGCTGAATAAAAAGGCAAAAGGAAAAAGGGAAAAATATTTCTTGTAGGAACTAGATGCCCGGACTTTGTTGCTGCCAATGAATGGAATATATAAGACTCAGTATAGGAGAAGAATTTTAATTAACTGGCTTCTAAGGGTATTCTACCAACCAAATAAAATTAACTTCACATTCTGGAACTTTCATGGGACTTTTAAGTCTGGAATACAGTGGAAGTAGCCAAGAACATTTTCTGTATTTTTTTTAAATTATTATATAAAAGTAGTGGAACTGAGCAATACCTCCTCCTGTGCTGTATTACACGAAATAGCCACGAGTTTTTGCAGTGAACCGATATACTAGGATTGACATATGGTGTAATGAAATGGACAAATTCTGTAGAGTAGACACAGTGAGTATGTGAATTTTTTTTAATGCGAAAATACATTTTTGATTAAAATCAAAATACTTTTTGTCTTGTTTGTTTCTAAAGAAAACACCTCACCATCCTGGGAGCTTTTGTCTGACAATAAACAAACATATTCCAAAGTCTGATAAAATATCTCTTTGCATATTCTCCTATTAAAATGCTAATCTGAGCACAAAGGATATTTTTTGCTGATTTTAGGTTATATGATGTTTTTAACAGAAATGTAAGTTTAATGATTTTTTCAATCAAATTTTATTTATTCTAAGAACATTATAAAGGCAAAAGAGATGTTGGAGATGAGGCCACTTAAACTCACTTTAATTAGATTTCAGCATGGATTAAATTAATGAATAGTTCTTTGATCCTTTTATTTTATACACTTTTATGTATCTGTGTGAAATAATTCTGTTCTCTTAGCAACATGTGAGCCTGCAGATCTTTATTTCATTATATCTGTACTACATAATTTTATTACTAGACAAATGTAGTCTCTTCTAGATTACATGGAAATACTTTCCATGGCTGTACTGTACCACCACACATATAAACAAACATCTTTAATCTCTACACAGAAACATCTCCATGATATTAGCCATTTTCCAAGACCAAAGACATTTTTCATGTGAAAATCCCCACAAAAGCAGCAGGTGAGCAATGGAATTCTTGTGTAACTGTATATAAAAATGGATAGCTATCCCTTCTACAGATATCCTACATATGCCTCAAGCCCTAAGGAAGTAATAAATCCACCTTGTAGCTTTAATAGCATAATGCATATTAACTTGCATTTTTGCACAAATATGCCCAAAAAAAGTAACAGCATTTTTTTCAGCAAAGTAGAATCTCTTAAAAATCATAGAAATAACTTAGTTGTGCTAAAGTAGGCTTCTTCATGAGCCACTCATTTAAACAAGGATTGGGGCTTTTTCTACACAAGGCAGAGGGCTAAAATTCTCATGTATTTCTTTAATTGGGATGTTTACTCACTTTAATGGAGGTACAAACTGATAAGGAGCTATATTTAATTTCCTGAGAAACAGAAAAGTATTGTTACACCCCTGCGTTTCCATTTATTTCATAGTTTTCTCTCGGGAATGCATTAAAATGCTTTAATGCATTAGTGCAATAAAAGCAGTACTTACTCGTTATTCAGACCAGAGAAGACTAGAAATAGATTAACCTTTCTTTGGCATTTGACAGCAAACCTCATTCTGAAATGTACCACTAATGAAAGAGAGAAAGCAAACATAAGTATTTGAAATATCTGACTAGGAAATACCCAAAATACAATACTGAAAAAACCTTTTTAATTGATTTATATTTCTTTTTTTCTGTCAGCTACTAGACTGAAAGATAATGTTTTATTCATAAAAAGACTGAGCATTTACTTTTTGGTAAAAATTTTGCTGCCATTTAAAAAATAAATTGCAGTGTTTCATCAGCTAACTCAGTCAATTGCTATCTTATACAGGAACATTTCAGTTTCTAGTTTAGCTAAAATGCTGTGAAATCATAACTCCTAAAAGTACCCATAAAACCTAGATAAGAGATTGGAGAAAAATATGTTGATTTATATCCTAAAAGTAAATTTCCATTTCCAAAATTCTCTAATAGAACTTATTCTGCTTGTATAGCCTGAAGGAGTGACCTCAAGATAACTTAAAATAGAAACTAAGATGCTTCCCATAATCTTGCGCTGGCCAGTAAGACATAATGATCAACAACAATCTTATAAGATATTCTTTTTTATCTGAAGCCAGAAGAGACATTTCTGAAACAGATTCTATATAGTACAGAAAATAAGTTCACATACCAGACAATTCTAGAAGAGCTGAGAGAAAAAAACTGAGAAGCAACACTCTGTCAGGCACAAGGAAGACAATAATTCTTATTATTAAGCTGAACAGAGTGGATGTGGGGCACTGACAAATCAAGAAATTTTACATGGAAGAAAGTATACAGTAAGTATGAAAAGTTCATTATTAAAACTTCAGAAGACATTTGGAAGGATATAGCTAAATGGAATATAGGAGACAGCTACTGAACACAACCAAAAAAAAAAGCCAAAAAGAGACTGAAAACTCAACCTCATGCTAAAGATTAGAAAACATACCTGAAAAAATATTAACAATTGCATACAGCTTTCACAGAAGTCAGAAGCCAGATGACTAGAAATAAATCCAGAACAAAAAAAAAAAAAAAAAAAAAAAAAAAATCATGATATTGCTGGCTAAGTAGGAAAAAAAACCCCTCAAACCCCTCACATCTTTCTGGAAAATCAGTTGACTTTCGAAACCTAGTGTTTTGGCAGCTCAGTTGATTGATGCACCAAATGTGCAATTTGAACAGCTTTTCCTTTAATATCACTGGAAATAATTGGAACCAATTTTCTCAGGAAAAGACTACATAGATACTCAGGGAAAACGCTAAACTACAACAACAAAGAGAAGGATTATCAAAACAAGAGAAAGATAATCTAAACATTCAGTAAACATGAAATCAAGACAGAAAAAAAAAAAAGTTAGATGACAAAGTTTGTGAAAATTAAATAAAAAACCACCAAAGTTCATTTCCGCATAAGACAGCTACAGAAGTTAGATTTTAAACAAGCAAATTGCAATTACTCATTTATATGAAAAAATTCAATATATTACTGAAACTTGGCAAGCTTTGCATGATTGGAATGTTAAAATACACAATCATAACCTGTTGAGTCAGAACTGTGCTTTGAATCTGACACTTGAGCTATTCACTTCACCTTCAATAAAAATTCTAAAGGAGTTGCATCCTCTTCAATGTTTCCATTACAAGGTGGTGTGAAAATGAAGTACCAGACTATATTCCATCCATGATTAACTGCACTTCAATATTCTGAGACAAAATGTACAAGCAACCTTTGTAAATAGCGTAGGAATACAGTAAAACTAGTAATGAATAGTGAAAACAGACCCGATGGTGTGTGACTGGCTATGGCTATATTATTTTTCTGCTTACATTAAGCAGCGTTTCATTTCTAAAGCTGAAGTGACCAAAAAGAGATCGAAGTTTAAGCCAATTGGACATCACATTTAAAAGATTGTTCTTTTCAACAATCAAGAAAAACTTTAAATAGATATGTTGTGCATCTACCTTACTCAACTATAATAGTCTCAGAGAGTTATAAAGCTGCAGTTATATTTAACTACCTTCAACCTTTTATTAAATCATTCCTTCCTTCAGACAAAGCTGAAAACTACAAATTAAATACCTCTTTCAGCTAACAAATGCTTTTTACAAATGCCTCTCACTTGCTTATCTTTCTGTCTCTCAGCTTCAACTGTTTTTAGACCCTTTTTCCCAAAGCCCTTTTCTTTGCCTTGATGCAAGTTCTCCATTTCCCTTCCATGCTCCCTGTGGGTTCTTTGCTTATTTCCTGCTACTATTGTTGCCAGACAGTCACATCATTCCCAACACTTCGGTAAGGACAGATGTTGTCTGACTTATTAAAAAATTTATCAATGAAACAGTACTTGAAGGCAAAATATTTGAATAGAAAAATACAATTAAAGAAAGATCTGGACTCTTAGAGAAAACCCTAGTTGTAAAGCTTCTCAGGTAATGAGACAAAGCGTCTCTCAAGGAAACAAAGCAGAAATAATATAACAACATTCAGATGAGAATAATAATATGGAGTTAGAGCTGGAAGGGCACGCATTTCGGGCAGATGGCCTATTCCTGATCCTAAAATAGCTGATGTTGTTTTTAACACTACAGTTTAGATAAGTGGAAAACAACCCCATCTGCCTCACTCTTACGTAGCTATTGTTCGTTATCCATGTTGATGACAATTTCACACTGTGCTCCAAATATCCATAAAGTTTTGTGACTCACAAAAATACATCAAATTCAGTTCTAGTATCTTCATCTATACACATTTTTTCCAGTCCAGACCTAGATTCTATAAAGAAATCCTTTCAGCATTCATATACTACACTTTACAGGTCAAAGAGTTTACAGTTTTGTCATTTAGCATGTGAGCACAAGTCAGATTCCTTGAGATGGCTGTTGGGAATAACTTTTGAGGGCAGAATCTTGTCAAACACTCTTATGTTTTTGTATGAAATTTTACTCTGTGCTGTTAATATTTATAACTTCTTTTTGTTTTGTGTCTAGCATGAATGTCAGCTAAACTTAAAAACATACAAGCTAAATACTTTATAACACCAGGGAAAGTGGGTCTGAATTCTACTAAAGACAACTAAAAAATACTTTTGACACAATAATGGAACCATTTCACAGGACACAGGAACAGATGATAAAAATCATCTATTCCTAAGTATTCCAATACTTTTAGGGAATATAAAGGGGCTACAAATAGAGTCAAAATTATCACTTTTAATTAAATGCAAAGTGCCCATTAACTATGCCAAATAAAAACCCCCAATCTTTTAGTCTCACTATAATAAAGCAATAAACATCATTAAATTAGAAGTAATCAGCTATGTTTTTCTTCGTATACCAGGTAATAAAAGGATTAAGTTAAATTGTTACTATCGGTTATACTCTCTTAGATTAATCTTACCTTAACAATCAAATATAAGATGGGATGTTAAAGTCTTACATAATTTATATCATAAATGCTGTGAAGGTATTCATGGTAAGTGCTTGCCCGTTTTTAGCAAACTAAGTGCTATACTGAATATTCATGTGTTACACAATGCATTCCAAAATATGAAATAATGCTTTCTCCTAAAATACCTGCTTGCACAATTTAAACTATCAATACCTAAAATATACAGCACATGCACACCACTATCCCAATTCCATTTATTCTGCAGGAATGTAAGAGGATTTCTTTACTCAGGCTAGGATGACCTGTATCCCCAGGACTTCCAGACTTTTAGACTGACAAGTACACAATAGTACAGACCAATGTCACAACACTTATAAATGTATCATGTCCAATTCACCTTGTTGCCTTTCAGGCTGTTGAAGTCCAATGAAAAATTATTTCCTTTTCTACCTTCCACAAAATTCAACCTCTCTTGTACCCTTCACATTTCATTCCTTCACTCAGCCATCATCTACTGTTTGCTCTTACACAAAATTACATCAGCAGCAGCCCTCCTTTTTAACTACTTTCTAGTTCCTTCATCTTTTTCCCAGCCTCCTATGAACTAGACTACTTCCAGAGTATGCTACTTCCTAGACTACTTCTAGAATATTCTTCTCTATGATATTTGTTGTCATTTTGTAATTATCAATGACATGGGAGAAAACAAAACCAAAAAACACCAGCAACATAAAAAGCTGAATTGCTCTACGGATTTGAAGGCAAATTTCAAGTGTAGCCAGAGGAAAATTGCAACCCTGAAAACTCCCCAGTCTATTCCCCAACCTACTTCAGCAGTCAGTTCTGCTTTAAGAGTATTATGCTAACTAAAGTTTCCTTTCTCCCCCTTGGCCTTAGGAAAGCTGAGTAAAATGGAGCATGCCCACCACAGGTGGAGTGATCTGAAGTTATTTGTAGCTTTTGCAATATGTGGATTATTAGAAAAAGAGAAAGAGAACAATCTGATTATTCATCTAGCCTTTCAAAAGCATACAATTTATAAGCATATACCAATAAAAACTCATCACGCCAAAGCAAATATACCAAGAATTAAACACCTCTGCAATTAACTAAAGGTTTAAAACAAAAGAAACAAATATATTGTCAAAGGGTTGTAAATCTTTACCACACAGAGGTAGACAACTACCTACCAGTACTTCCTCCTATAGTGAAAGCACTTAGGTGTATAATTCCCACTGAATTTAACAGATACTAACACCTGTTAAGGTGGTTTGGACATTACAGAGAATGTCCCTGGATGACCAAAAGCCTGGCCATATGAACCTATCCCCCTGACTGAGAGCCCTAAAAGATTTTCATCTGCACAGCTCTACTAAAGACAGTATAAATGCAATATACATCATTCATTTAATTAAAAACATTACATATATTTTTAATTAAGACAAAATGGGAAAAGAACAATATTATTTATTTAAAATTCTTAGAATAGAATATTTTTGTGGAGACCATCTGTTTCAGGACTAAATAATTCAATATCCATCAAAGAAATGATGTAGATAATGATAGTGTAGAAAATTAAACACCAAAGAAATTTTCTATATGTTCAGATATTATCTAGCTACAAACAGTAGTCCATACAACATATTCTAAATTACTTTATTTTAAGATACCACAAACAATACAGGTTTACCTTGAATTCTTACTCCTCCTGACCTAAAAGGTTTTCAAGAGTCTGCTTCTGCTATTCATCTCTAACTATAAATTATCATCCTACAGAATTTCTTAGGCTTCAACTTGTCTTCTTCCTTTTGTCTCCTTCCCTTGAAATATCTTTTTTGCTTCAATTATCTCACACATGAAAATTTGCTGTTCTTGTATGTCGTACAACATTGTGATCTCACTACCAGCATTTCTTTTTTATCATTCTAGCAAAGAACTCTACTTTTCTCTTGCCAAGATTTATATTCCACTGCACTGGTTTCGTATAAATAATCTAAATGCTTCTTGCTAGAACACATTAAAATGACAAACTTTATGTATAATGTGATGACTTTACAGTGAGTAGGGGTTTGTCTTAAACCAAGCTCATGAAAACTTTCTCAAAAATATTCAGAAAATTGACAAAATATAAGAAAAAAATACTTAAAACAAAAAATGGTAAATTAGAAACCTTTATCTGTTGCTAACAAATAAAGTGCAGACCATGTATTACAGGTAAAAGTGAGGAAAAATGAGAAACTTTAGATACTCAGTGGGAGATAAGTGAACAGTTAAATACAATTGTATCATAAAAATGGAACAAATACATTGAAATAAATCAGAAAAGAGCTGTAAAAGTGTGGCCAAAGGGGCCAAAATTGCCAAAAGAACAAGTTTGCATACGTGATCAAATCAATAAATAAGAGAAAAAATAATCTGAATGAACAAAGAGGGGCTACAAGTAGTTTTAAAGACAGTGAACGAGAAAAATAGGATAGATAAAAGGTATAAGAAAGAAAAGGAACAGGAGAAGCCACTGTGTCTAACAGCCCATCCTGGAAACACAATAATTAAACATAATGGAAGATTTAGTGGCCAAGCAAATTTTAAACAAGAAGTGACAGAATTAGCAGAAGTTAAGAAAAGTTAAGGATAAGAACATAAAGACTGAAGGAAAACAAGTTAGCTTGAAGATAACTTGATATATGTATATATATATGTATATATAACCCTAACCCTGAAATATATATATATAAAAGTTTGAAATTAAGACAAGATTTAACAAAAATGGGGAAGGAAAAGAGTACAGCAGCCCTATGTGTTTGGATTTGGCCAAAAATATTTAGTACAGGAAAAAGCTGTAAAGATAGATTTTTTACAATTTCTTTGTTGTTTTCTTTTCAAATATATTTCAGATTATTCTGAAATAATGCTAAGGAGATAAACTATCATTTCCACACCTTATGATCATGTATCAAGGAAAAAGTCACAATACTGATCATAACACAAGAACAAAAATATTTATTAGAAAGTGAAAAAAAGTGCTTAAGCAATGACAAAGAGCATGTTGGGAAATTCTGGCTAATATGCAGAAGGCAGTGACAGGTAGTCTCATTTGGGAGGTTTCATTAAGAAGACAATTGAAAGCTGATAACCCTGTGTTATTAAGCAAAATACTTTCATAAGGAAATCTCAGAGGGAAGGAGACACTACTGCCTCTAATTAAAGAGAGCTCAAGGTCCAGGAGCTGCTTAACAGTATCAATTATAATGGAATTAACACCCAAAGAAGGTTTGTGATTTTTCTTAATATTACCAGAGCCAAAGCAATATCAAATACTGTTTTTAAGAAGCCTCAAATTTCTTTAAAAATAATTAATTCTGAAGGATTAACTACAAAATCCATTTAAAGGCAACAATGAAGAACACTGGAAGGTATATGCTTTCAATGAAGTTGAAAGCAAGCGTATTCTGCCAAAAAGAAGCCAATCATTGTTACATAGAATAAAAGCTTAAAGAAAAAGAAAAGAGACCAAGAGCAGAGGGAAAGAGAATAAAATTAATTAAATGAAGAGGAGAAATGAGGGAAGACAAGAAGGATCCTGTTTAAAATTAAGTTATAAAAGTCAAGTTAAATATATTTAAGTTATCTACTAAAATAATGACCAATGCAAAAGTCAGTCAGAACACAGTAACAGAAACGTAGGTTTTTAGAAGAATTTTTTAAAACTCTTAGCAAACTAACTGAAAAATCAGTGAAAGCATGGAAGGGAGACTGAATAAGCCAACTAGGTGTCTGTATCTTCAACAGAGCTGATCTGCTGAATCTCTGACAATATATTTGCATACAAAGCTGGATCTCTGGTGCAATTTGGAGAGATCTGAATGAGGAAGTCCATACAGTGCTGAGAAGCCCTTCAAGGGTTTTCTAGCTCAGGTCCATGTTCCTTTGGACATCATTAGTATGACAGAAAGGCACACTAATATCACTCCCATATAGATTGTATGAACAAAGGTGCTAAAACACACAGTACTAGCCATGGTAGTCTGGACAACATCACTCCACACTGAAGGGGTACAGGTCAATGATTTGTCCTGGTTTGAGACAGGGTTCTGCTCTGGGATTTAACTTGCTCATGAATGACCTAGAGGAGAAGACAAAATCTTTATCAATCTGACAATACTAATTTGGAAAATGCAGTCAATACATTTAACCACAGAGCTGCCATTCAGCAGCTGGAGAATTAAGCCAACAGGCTGTCATGAAATTCAGCAAGGACATGTACAGTCCTGCACCTAGAGTGGACTAACACCTGAATGAGTATCAACCTGTGACTGTCTCACTGGGTAGCAGCATTCTTTTCCTCAGTCTTCTAATAGTTTATGTTATTAGAAGACTGAGGAAAAGAATGCTCCTTCATTAAGCACTTGTTAGACTACCTCTGTAATACTGTGTCTAATTTTGGTTCCTTACTTGCCCAGCCCCATATGAGACATTAATCAACTGTAGCAAGCTTAGCAGGATGTTCCCAAGATGTCAAGACCCAGAGCTCTACTCCTAAGAAGAAATTCTGAGGCACCTGGGCTCGTTCAGCCTGGGAATAAAGGAAGATCTGAGAAGAATACGTAGCAACTTTTCCATATCTAAGAGGTAGCTACTGAGAAGACAGAATCAGGTTGATTACTGAGGTGCACAGCAGAAAAATGAGTGACAAAAACTTAAAACTGAAGTTAGCGGGAAGGGGATTTACCTAGATGTAGGAAAAATAATTAATTATGAGGAAAAAATATCTCGGGAACATGTTGCAGAGATATGGTACACAATTATAAGCAAAATTAACTGATTCATAATTGACCCTGTTTTGAGCATGAGGTTGAATAGATGAGTTATCTTCCAACCTGAATAGTTTTGCAGAGGAACTTTATCCCCAGAGAATATACATGCGATGTAACCTGTTCAGGGAAGCAAAAAACTTTTTAACTGAAATGACTCTGAGGTTTCACACAGGAATATCCTCTCACTTTTTTTAAAATGGTTACAAGAGTTCTTGAAGAGATGTTACAATTTCAGTAGGTGTTTAGGCCTCTTAAATGTCCAAACTTTAAAAATATATTCCTAATGCAGACAGATATTTCCATACTCATTCAACATGTGGCCATACTTCATTTCAAATATATTTACTTTTTTGAAAAAATCCTTAGGAATTTCTTACATGTCTTTCCTTGTGCCCTACCATTTTTGTTATGATGCTCTTCAGCATATCTAAATGGCATGATTTTGCATAAATGGAGAGCAGCAGACGGTGAAACTGAATATATGAGTGTTTCCTTCTTTTTTTACCAACACAGACATGAGTAATCAGCTATAACTAGCATTATATTTTTCTTAAATGTAAAAAAATTTGAATAAATCCATGAACATGAGACAAAGTTTCAAATTCACAGAGCCAAAGAATATTCAGAGTTGAGAGGAGCCCACAAGGATCACCAAGTCCAACTCCAATGAATGTTGCGTATAGGACTTGAACCCATGACCTCACCATTCCTAATACCATGCTCTAACCAACCAGCCTAATCTTCTTCCAAAAAAGCATGAAACTTATAAACCAGAAAATCTTCTCATGTACTGTCAATTACTATGAAATCTAATTTCTTTGGGGTATGGTTTTGTTCCATACCATCATAGAATCCTTTGGGGCTTTGCAACTACATCAGCCAATTTCCTCAGGACTCTGGGATGCATCTCATAAGGTCCTATAGACTTAGGTACATTCAGATTCTTCAGGCAGTCATGGACCTGATCTTTACTTACAGTGCAGGGACTTTGGTTTCCCGGTCCCCATCCCACTGTCCATGCACTCCAGAAGCATAGGAGAGGTTGTTATTGAAAACTGATGCAAAAAAGTTGTTGAGTACCTCAGCCTTCTCATTATCCGTTGTTACCAGTTTATCACTGTTGTTTATCAGGGAGTTTACACCTTCTTTAACCTCCCTTTTCTGGTTAACATACCTGTAGGAACCCTTGCTGTTGCTCTTTGTGTACCTTGTCAAGTTCAGGTCCAGCTTCTCCTTGGCTTTCCTCACTCCATCCTTGCACAAACAACCTTCACCTCTGTGCTCATCTTGGATTACCTGTCCTTGTTTCCACTGCCTGTGGATTTGCTTCTTGGCCTTTAGTTTGACCAGCAGATCCTCACTCAGCCATGCCAGGTTTTTGCCTTTCTTGCCCTATTTCGTGTTCCTGGGCATTTCTACCTCTTGTGCTCTATGGAAGACTTCCTCAAAGCTCTGAACTGCTCCCCTGTCCCAGAGGTCAGTCTCCCAGGGATCCTATTGACTATCTTCTTGAAGAGCTGGAAGCTTGCCTTCCTAAAGTTTAGGGGCCCAACTGTACTGTATACCTGATCCATATCCCTCAGGACTGAAAATTCCACCAATGCATGATCACTGCCACTCAGGCTGCCTTCAACCTTCATGTGCCCACTTAGCTCACATATGTTGGTGATCATCAGATCCAGGAACACATTCCCTCTGCTAGGGCTGTCTCTTACCTGGCTCAAAAAGTTACGTGGAACATGTGGCCTGGACAAGTTCCGTATTCTCCATCTTTGGAAGCAAAAGAGGTGAAGTTGGATAGTGTTTTGGGCAACCTTATCTAGTGAAAAATAACCCTGCCCACAGGGATTGAACTAGGAGACCTTTAAATATCCCTTCTGACTTGAACCATTTTATGATTCTAAGGAAAACATAAGGAAAAAAGGGGCCACTCACATATAGGCCAGTGGCTGGTCAGTACATTTGCCTGATAAAATGTTATACCTGATCATCACCACAATCTGTTTGTCTTACTAAACTCTAGTCTCAACTGTGTAAATTTGCTGTCTAATCTGTGTATGTGTGTGCAAAATCTACTACAGAACCCCAGGCTGAACTGAAGCCTCTATTGGATGAGACAGAAGGACTGCAGATCTGGAGGAATCATAGCTCTTATTGCCAGTAAGACACTGAGACACAATTCTGGGTGGAATAATAACTGATTGTAGAAAACCCATATATTGTGGATGAGTCTGAATGCGAGCAATAACAAACTAGCCAACTCATCAGTTGGCTATCCATGCCATGTTTGTGTGCTTATGCTGGTGCTGACACAGAAACTTTTCTCTCTGTGCTATCTGTGTGGTCAGGTACGTGTGTGTGCTTCTGCCTGTGCAGGATGTGTGCTTAGCCTCACCACTGGCTGGACCCCGGGAGACAGAACCACAGTAACAGCTCACCTCATCATGACAAGAGCCTCCCTGAGTCCTACTATGCACCAAAATTCATACTAGCAGAATAAATAAAAACTCCTACCAGCAACATCAAGTTCATAGGATCCAGGATCTCTAACACAATTTCTAAGGTTACCCTATCAATAAAAGCATTATAACTAACGATATCTGAACCAATGACTGGTTTAATCCAACAATCACTATATAAGTAAATAAGTGCTTTTCTAGTTCAAGAATAGCTTCTAATTAGAAGTTAGTGAACTTTCCCAAACTTATTCACATTTTTTCCCCTGTACAGTGTAAAATAAACTCTCCCCACAACATCACCACCACAGGCAATAAGAGTTGATCAGAGGTAGGCTTATTGGATCTGATGTATGCTGACAAACACTTTGACTAGCTTTCTCTAGGACTTCAAACACACTACACCACTGAAATCATTTGCTTTTTGACCACAGGCAAAAGAACTGCCTATTACTAAAGGGAACAACCAGTGTTTCTACCTCTGAGATCTTAATAATCATTCAAATTGACAGCACCAAGCAGGGTCAAAATGTCCTAAGGAACCAATTCACGAGAGCCACACCTTAATTAGCTTTTATTAAAAAGCACCTATTTTCATTTTATCTTCTGATATTATTATGCTCTTTCATTTACAATAATAATTAAAAATATTGACTTCAGTTTGGTATCTTCCTCTCAGAAAAAGCCAGTTTAGTAAGTTTGTTTGACTACTTCTGACATCTACATCTACAGCTGATGCCCATGATCTTGACGTCCCCTCTGAAAGCACTTACCAAACAGTTACAGACAGTTTAAACTCTACCTTCATCTCTACTCCTGTTACTTTCTTAGCTTCCTTCAGAAACTGAATGGCAAATATGAGAGTCCATGACTTAATTATATTTAGAGCATCTGTTTTTTAAAATTTCGAGTAATATAGGTCTCCATTAATCCTTGTTCCTCAAACTAACAAGTGAATCATGCTACAGCAGCAATAATTCATTCCTTTTGTCAAATTGCTAATGATGGAAGCACTTGTAATATTTAAGTCCAGATTTATTCAAAATCTTTGACTTGTGTAGTCTCCTCCACAGAATCTACTTTTTAATCCACAATAAAGCATCAGATAGGTAAGTGACAAGGAAATCTCCATTCTCTCACAGATTCAGGTTCTTCCCGGTCCATACAGACCAGCAAGTTCAACTTATGTAACATAATTTTGTACTAAACATGCATTCAGGTGATCATTCATTGCAAATAAACTTGGTGAGAAACCAGCACAGGTTGGCCAGAGAGGTGGTGGATGTCTCTTCTCTGGAAATGTTCCAGGTCAGGCTGGATGGAGCTCTAGCCTAATCCAGTTGAAGATGTGCCTGTGCATTGCAGAGGGGTTAAACTAAATGTCCTTTAAAGCTTCCTTAGAACCAAAACTCTTCTATAATTCTTTTTTTAACTCTATGAAAGCTTGAGACTCAATTATTATAGTCAAAATAACTATAAAGAGTACTTATTAAATGTTTCAATTACTTTAGGAAATATCAAAACTCTTAAGATTTTTCATAGTTCTTAACTTATTTAAACACAGGAAGTCAAAATATTTGGTAATTTTTCAAAATTATTTTTCTATGTACTTCAGTCTTACACTGATTTCACACTTCAACTGATTTGTAGATACTGCTAAAAGAACCTCTTCCCCATTTAAGATGGTCCAGTGTCACTTTTAAAATATTTTCCTAATAAAACAGCCACTTTAATAGGAACTTTATATACAAATTTTAATTGCATATAGTGCAATGAATGCCCAAGTCTCCAACCCAGTTTACAATAGTGTAAAATCAATTGTTCACCGAATGACTGCTCATATCCACTCAGCATGAATTACTGCTTTATAAAGTAGATGGATATTTTTCCCTTGTGTGCGATACACTATAGTGTATCTAGTTAAAAACAGGAGAGAGAGATTTGTATTTTCTACTGCTTATTCAAATTTTGTGTACTAGATATGTCATTTTTTTAATTGCCTCAAAATGTTACACTGAACAATTCTCTCAATTTTTATGAGCTACTAGTTAGCTCATACTTGTTTTCTTCCTTTTATTTAAAGCCAAAGAATTGATTCCTGATCATTTCACAGAAGAATAAGTAACTCACAATCTCGCCCCTACTTACTACACATAACAAATTACAGATGCATATTTCCTGTAGCATACATTAATGTTATAATAACAAGCAACTACTACAAACAATAAAAATTACAAATTTAACTCCTTCATTTAGAATAACAAAATCAATAAAGATCAGCATTTAAACTATGCTTATAAGGTTAATACATGTAAGGAAATGTTCACAGTTTTTAATCTAACAATCACTGACTTAGAGACTAGATACTAAAGTTTAGCATATATTTAGGCATGTAAGGGCTCAAACTCTGAACTCGAGTGCTGTGGTGGCTGCATCATTTGCTCCATCAACTTCTGTTCAGAGTAGAAATCAACTATATTCAACATGAGATAGCCAAGTGTTCAAAAGATTCTGAGTACATAAATTCACAAGCACCATTATCGATGGAAAACCTTACTAAATAAATTTCTCATTCCTAAAAATCAGGAAATGGTGAATTTCACACACACAAAAAAAAACTTATGTACTTTGGCTAGAGGCATCTTATGAACTATATGCAGCTTAGAAATGCATTTTGGGCAATATGCAAGTACTTATTCCACACAGATCGCTAAATTCAATATTAACACTGAAAAAATAATAGCTCTTATATTTACAGTCAGTTAAGCTGCCCTGCAACACCATTTTTTTCCCCAAGATATTAATACCACTGTGTCAGAAGATTTTTCTATGTGCAATAGAAAAAAAATAGGAAAGGCAAAAATGGCCATATTAAAAACTAAGTAACTTTAATTACATTGAAGAATAGGGATTTTTTTCTAGATTAGTGTGTTTGAAAATATTAGTAACATGGTTTACAGTAATAACTGCTTTAATCACTAGTCTAAAATTGATGCCTCAAAAAGCCTCACACTCTATACCACCTACAGTGATGCTACAAAAAAAAGGAATTAGCCTTCGGAAACTATTTCACTGAAATTTAACTCCACAAAGGTATGAATTCAGTGGTATCAGTTTAGCTATCAATATGCAAGCTAAGCAACACAGACACCTTAAAAATGAAGACCTAATTTCATGAAACTTTTTCAGACTTTGAATTAAAAATAACTTATCCAAAGGAAGATATTACTTTGAAACGAATGAGTCTCAAGCCCAGCACTCTCTTATAAATCTCTCTCAATCTTTTCTCTCTTGTTCTGATTAAGTGACATGCAATGGCTACATAAGACAACAAAGGTTAGGAAAACATAAAAAAATACAGTGTCTGCTATTATCAAAATGACATAAAAAGATGGTAATATTTGGCTTTTATCTTGGAAATAGGTCTTAATTATCCCTCTGCATCTTCAGCATGTATTTAATTTATATATATTCATAAAATTACTACTTTATTGTAGAATGACTACACAAACGACTACTCTTACTATGAAATCAAATTACTACCTTTTGTATAACAAGGAAAATTAATGCAATTTCTAGCCAATGAGATAAAAATCTTTTATTTTAAATCACTTTTTAAAATAAAAGCTCTTGCTAAGCAGTTTATATTCATAAATATATTTATTAGTTTATATTAATAAATAGAACATGCTAAACACCCCCCTATTTACCACCTAGTATACATTTAATATTTTCTTGCATTCCTACAAGCAATGGCATTTATGCTGTATTAAATGTATATTTATCATTTCCCCCTATGTATGGTTAGGTACACACAGACTCAGACACAGCTTCAATTTGACCGAGGAGCCACAAAGGCATAACATGTTTGCTAAAGGCACTTATTTACAAATAAGCAAATAAAGACAGTATTTTACATCTGAGTAATTCTCCTCAGTATCAATGATGCCCTGTATTCCAGAAGTTAAGATCCTATTCTGTTTCCAGAGGCAGCAACCAGCACAATTCCATTACTTCCTTTGTAACAGTCATTATTTTTTAACACTTCTCCAGAGAGCATTTTTTATTCATCTACTGACCAAATGAAATAGTTGCAGTTTTTAAATCTCTCTTCGCCAGAAAATCTCTCTCTGTATTCGTCATTCTACCTGACTATATGCAATAATAAATTTAATGAATTCACTTAGGAACTCTTAGAGTAACTCAGCTTACTACTTCTTATTCATCTGTTACTAATGAATTTCTACATTCCATTAGTCTGTCTATTCACCTTGGCTGTTTTTCTGGAGTTCTTCCATCTTCCATGATACTTTTTCATTAAAATAATTTTATATTACATATAAACTTTTTCTCTTCTTCAGTAGTGTTATTCCTAAACAGCCCAAACATTATTATAAGATATTAATTTACATACTGAATTTCTGTACTAAGTAAAAGATCTCTCAACCTTAGTCATTCATTAATCTGATCTCTCCAGTCTAATCTTTGAATTACTATCCCAGTATATGAGTACCATCTGTACAAAATCAATAGCAATAAGGCAATTTTAATGGAGCCTGTCACATTTCCTTGGGAATAATTAAGGTGTCACTTGATCTTGAGAAAGTCTTTCTGTAGCAATGACTCTGGGTTTTTTCTTAAATAATGTCAAAATTTAGATCTACTTTGTCTCTTCTGAGATAGTGAAATCCGCTTATTTAATTTTTCTTCATTCAAACTGTTCTCATAATCTTCAAAATTTCATAACTTCATATGTTTGAAATGTTTGTATTCATACAATTTGTGCTGGCCTGCTAGGTGCATCTAGCAAAAGGCCAAATCTTGTTTTTCTGCTCCAATGACAATTGCAGTATTTAAAGAACCTGTTTGGTCTTTTAAACAATGAAGGAATTAGATTTAGAATATCAAAAGAAGAAATGTTTGTGAAAAAGAAACAAGAAATTATGACAAAAACTATTCTGCAACAGTAACATGAAATTAGTCCTGTGGTCATAAACTAAAGCCATCACTATTGTTCTATTCTATAACTCCTGGGCACAGCAATCTATAATACAAAATAAGATGCAATATTGTCATACACCAGTGTCATGATTAGAGCAATAAATTTTAGAACTGTACATTATTTTTATATATCTTGTACTATATAGAACAGCTAAATGAGAAAAGTCATCTGATGAAGGAAATAAATCACATGTGAAATTCTTCTGAGAAAACAATCTACTTGTTTCCATGAAGTATTTTATTACTAAGCAGACTGATCAACTACAGAAGCAAAAAGTGACCCTAGTTTACAGCTGTCACATTTTGATTGAGCCAAAATATGCAAGAAACACTTTCTGTGTGCTATTAAATTTCAACCATTGTAGAAATTTCTAGCTTAATTACCTGCAAACATCTCATGAAAGACCTATTTTTCTTACTGGACTACGTATGTAACCTAAATATAAATAAAGTCACCCACTAAAATGGATGCTTTCTAAGAGAAACAAAATCCAGATTTTTTTTTCCCCAATATAAATTTACTGGAAATTAATCACAGGATAATTTTGATTTGTAGACACTTGTGGAAATCATACTGTTCAAATTAACTTCATACCTTGACTGGGCTTCTCTTGGCCTTACCTATAACAACTCTAAAAAATTATGAATTTTTGTATCACATATTTTCCTTAAATTCTTTATGTTCACTTTTAAATTCTTCAGACTACCTTGGACCATCAATCATGGCACTTTTCTGTATTGTACCAGCCTAGAAATTGATTTTTTAATATATCTATTGTTCTGTGAATTGCAGACACACTAAACTGTCAGTCGGTCAACTAATACATTTTCCTGTACAGGAATATGAAACCACTTTCTATTTGAAAACACCAGAAAATTCAGATTTCAGTGCACCTTTTTGCAAAGTATATTGCTAGTTACCAATGTTTATAGGAAACAAAAAGGGATTTTTGCTGGAGGGATGACTGACACCAAAGAAGGCCTCAAGCATCAGCTAGTTAGAAAGCTCTTAGTGCACCGGCCTTTTCTCTGTACCCTTCCTATGGGCAGCTCCACACAACATAGACTCCTTCTCCATACCTTTTCCTAAGCCTTTCCTCTGCAAGACCAGATAACTCCTTCCTATCCCTTACACGACCACCTAACCCTGTTTGCTCCTCATAGAGAATCTTACCTTACCTGTTCCTCACACAGCCTCCTGTCCCTTCCTCCTCACAGCACGGCCAACAGACTCCAAGTGCCCCCAGCTAACTCACCCTTTTATCACACCCACAGCTCTGAGGGCAAGGCTGTTCCCACTCTTTGGTAAATAGCACAGCTGCAATATATCGGGGCCAGGACTGCCTTCAGCATTATCTCTGCCTGTCCTCTCACAGATTTTTCTCCATGATGCTGAGAACATAAAAATATTAGACAGCATTGACAAACTTTTAAAAAGAGCAGAGGAAATATTTATTTATTTATTTAGGTCATCAAGTGCTGAAAACTAATTAACGTGGGTATTTTTATAATGAATCTCACAACACTACATTTATCAATGATCTGGATGAGAGAATCAGGTGCATCCTTAGTGAGTTTGCAGGTGATGCAAAGATGGGTTGGAGTCTTGATAGGGAGGCAGGGAGGCAAGGAGGCAGGCTGGCAGGCCCGCCCGCCCTGCAGAGGGATCTGGACTGGTTGGATCAATGGGCCAAGAACAATTGTATGAGGTACAATAAGGAGAAGTGCCGGGTCCTGCACTCGGGTCACAACAACCCCACTGCAGCAACACTGCAGACTGGGGGCAGATGGCTGGAAAGCAGCCCAATGGAAGAGGGTCTGTTTGACAGCCAGCATGAGCCAGTGGCTGAACATGAGCCAGGTGTGCCCAGGTGGCCAAGAAGGCCAATGGCACCTGGCCTGTACCAGCAATAGTGTGGCCAGCAGGGCCGGGGCAGTGACTGTCCTCCTGTACTCAGCACTGGTGAGTGCTTGAGCACACACCTGGAGTGCTGTGTCCAGTTCTGGGCCCTTCACCACAAGAAGGACATTGAGGTGCTGGGGCATGTCCAGAGAAGGGCAGCAAAACTGGTGAAGGGTCTGGAGCTCAGGTCTTATGAGAAGCAGCTGAGGGTTGTTTAGCATGGAAAAAAGGAGGCTCGGAACAGACTTTACAGCTCTGAGAGGAGCTTGCAGCAATGTGGGTGTTGGTCTCTTCTACCTAGCAACAAGCAACAGGACCAAAGGAAGTGGTCCCAAGTAGCATCAGGAAAGGTTTAAATTGGGTATTGGGAAAAAATTTCTTTACTGAAAGGATTGTCAAGCTTTGGAACCCAAAGAACTAGTGAATCACCACCCCTGACGGTATGCAAAAGACATGTGGATGTGGCACTTAGAGTCATGGTTTAGTGGTGAACTTGTCAGTGCTGGGTTAATGGCTGCACTCAATGATCTGAAAGGCCATTTCTTACTTATATGATTGTATGATTCTACTATTTCAGGGAATGTTTTCTCTCTAGAAAGATACATTAGCTAAATAGATTCAACAGTAGGTGTATTGTTAATACTAAATTAGGTAACCCTTCTCAAATAATAGTAATTAAAATACTAAAACCAACAGAATGTTTATGTGCTCCACTTTAGCTTCATGTGAAGATAAATCAATAGCAACAAACATGGCAAATTTTTGGGGAGAGACCACAGGGGGCAATGAAAACAAGCTAAATCTAAGGCATAACTTCTACATTTATGATAGCCAGGATACAAGAGTGCTGGGAATAACTATTGAGGGACAAGCCTTTCTCAATCGTGGTCAGTTCTCAGCTATCCATAAGAAAAAAAAACCCAAACAAACTGGATAATCTAATCTGGATAATCTGCTCAGGTTCCCCACTTATTCATTCCAGCTTCCTCACAAGGAAATCTAGGTATTAAAGAGGGCAGTGAACACAACCTACAGAGAGGACACTAAAATACAAGAGGGGTAGGCATTTTTGCCTTTTTACTCTATGCCTAATGAAAGCAGCCCACTTTCAGATCCAAGCAAAACTCTGAAGTACTATGTACATGTTTTTTCATTTAAAATGATATTGCATATGAATGATGCAATGTATTGCATGTAAAATGATATTGCCCTGTAACCGAGTTGTTTCTTCATGGAATGAGCATGATGATTATCTTACAAAAGTACTAATCAATTTTTTAAGTGACGCTAAGTTACTGCCATAATCTAGCCTCACATCCTACAAATCACACAACTTCAGTCCCTGAGCTCAAATTACGGTTGAACTGTACCATATAGTTCAAACAGTATTTTTTTTTTCAATTAAAAAAAATAAAATATGGAGAACCTTTTGTTTCAAAGTTATAAGGCAGTGTCAAAAGGTCACAAAAAATAGGTGTTGTATTTTTGGTTTAACTGATTAATATAAGTTATGAAAAAAAAATAATGCAAATGACCTCTAAACACTATCTGTCACTTGAAACTCTACAAAACCTCTCATTTAATAAGTTTAAAAGAATTAGAGATCATGCCTTTTGAAAAAAAATTGAGATTTCTATCTAGGAGGGAGATTTAGAAAACAGATTAACTAAAACCATTTAGATTTCAACTGTCTAAAAGTACTACTTCCCCATAAAAAGAATTGCTTTCTGTTTTGATTTGTATCTAAGACATCACCTAAGACACCACATAAAACATTTAAAGACATTTTTCTTCCTTTTTAATTTAATGGTGAGGCTCGCAGAAAACCTTTATTAGACAGCAGTTTTCTTGAAAGACTGACAAACAGAATCAAGGACATCCATTATCAACAGAAATACCCTTGCTTATTTCTGCCAGGCTTTTTAAATCTTTTTTGTCTCACTCATTTTACTTTCAAAAGTTGTTTTCATCCAAGACTTCATTAAATTTGAGAGAGTGAGGGGGGATTAAAAGTAAAAAATAAGAAAAATAAGATAAAGACTGTAGGATAATAAAATTAAGTGATACTTATCTTCCTACCCTTATAGTAAGATCTTTTTAATATGTATCTAGAAAGCAAGTGAAAGGAGCTGTTTCTGTGCAAAGTGACTCAGTTTCAGGATTCTGTCAGACAAAATGCTTTCTTCTCTTCTTTTTTCCTACACCTAAACTATTGGTCTTTCTCTTCAGCATTCTACACTCATTTAGCTGTAAGTCTAAATTCCCTACGGGTCCATTAAGTATGTTGCTAGGCAAACAGTCCAGTAGCAACTGTGAAACAGCAGGTTTGGATGGGTGCCAGTTTTATAGGTCACTACACTGTAAACCTTCACATCATTAGAGTAGAAACTAGTCTTGCAAACTGCAACCATTACTACTGATAGTCTTTCTTTTCTCTGAGAAGAGAGTCATTCATACTACACTTTTTCCATAATGAGTATTTCTAAATCAAAGGCATAGATAAGGATAGTATTTTTCCATATACTAGAAGGGTAAATTCTCTACTTATTGAATGTTTTAATGTTATCTTATCCTGTGTTTAGAAATAATAGTCATAGCCATGTTAGAGATGTACAATTATCATGGGACAAATCTTTATCTTACAAACTCAAAGACCACATAAATATAAAAGAGGACTTAACCTTAAGGAAGAAGATTTTTTTTTCTTTTCTTTGTTGTAACAATAAGAAAAAGTAGACTATTCACACAAAATTACCCAGCCACATTATTATCCGATTCAGGAAGGTTCCTTCTCTTTGACTGAAGTATTGTATCTTCGCTGTAATGTAGCATTATCTCGAAAATGAGCATATAAGCCCTTCAGTGTGATCTTTACATTAATTCAATCAAAGAACTCTAGCTGAGAATAGCAAACTGCACAGTCCTGCTGATGTGACCACACTGCATTACCCTGTGGAAGACCTGCTGCTCCAGTTAATAAGTTCAGAAATAAATGGAAGTGGAAGGTTCCTTGCCTATGGAGCAGCAGTTGGAATTTGATCATCTCTAAAGTCCCTTCCAACCCAAACCGTTCTATGACTCTATGATTCTATGAAATAAATATGATCCCAGAAACAAAAACACTTCCATATCATTGTTTTTACAGGCTGGAAATACAGCAATGAAATCAGCACAAAAAATTGCAAAATGAATGATGATCCACAAGAAAAATGCAGAGCTTGGGCATGTACTTGTTTGGGTTTCTCCAGTTAGTAGTTTGACATTGGAGCACTTCTGAGCTGAAGAAAGAAAGTGAAGCAGAGCAAACTAAAAATATTTCTTCTGTGAATTTTATATACATGGGGATTGCTTTAAAATATATATTACTGGAATGAATAATAATGATAAAAAGTCATTGAGAAAGCAAAACACTCATGATACCAATCAGTTCTTGAGTTTCTGTGTTCTTATTTGTTCATTATCTGTAACATTTTAACTTTTATGGTAATAGAACTATGTCAATAATCCCCAGCCTTTATGCTTTCATGTACAAGAAAATGAAAAATGGATTTAGATATAAGAAATGGAAATGCATAAGCTGAAAGATCACCACTGTCAAAGGTACAGAGATCTAAGCAGCGACAGTTATGCCAGGGATTTCTCATCACTATTACGTGAAAGGAAAATAGTGACATTTTTCCAATTAGCCCTAGATAATCTTCTGTCCTCCCTAATTTAATGGTCCTTGTAGAATTCTTTCAGTCTTAACACAATGCTCCATATATATTTACTTCTCCAGAAATGCAAAAAATTTGAAGCCAAGAAATTGATTGTTTAACGTTATTATAATCTTGAAAGGTTTAGAATTTGTCTACTTATCCTGTCAACTCCTGAGCAAAAACATCATTAGACAAAGCTATCAGCATTATTTAAAATCTCTGACTTATATCTATTTTGACTTGAACAAGTAAGATGGCAACTTACGCTTCTAGTTTTACAATTTCCGTGTGTTATTTGGTCTATTTTAAAAAGAGGATCAGCAAAAGTAGCTCATGAACCCTCTCTGATTCTATTCAAGCAAATTCTTAAATCCATCTAATATATGTACATAAACAAAGATGCCAGAAAGGCTTATTAAAGAACCCCCCTTTTACAAAACCCTGAGTGCTTAAAAGAAGCCTGCTGGGACTAACAACCTGTTTTTCAACTGCTTTTAAAAATTTGGCATTATAATTTGTGTACAAAAGACAAAGATTAGGTACCAGATACTACTAAATTCTATGTTGATATTTGCTTCAGAATGACTTGCAAGTTGTTAAACTGAAGGGCAAAAACTGGTACCTCACATTTGATAGTTTTATGGGAATTTTGTTAAGAAACTTAATTTACATGTTGTGATAAAAAAGCAAGATGCCATTTGGCTCTAAGTGCACACTTAAAAAATACAACCATCTGACTGTTAGGGGTATATTGCCTTTTTTTGTAGACGAATGTCTGGGCCCTGAGGGCACACAGGTCTTAGTGTCCCTACTTGACTCCCCTCAAGTCCCAGCCTCATTTTATAGCAGTCTCTGCCCCAGCCATTCCAGGGACACATGTCCCAAGCCCTCTCAAAGAACAGACTGTGGGCACTCCCACTGTGGCCTGTCTGCAGACCTGTCTCTGGTCCCTTCAGTTTGGCTGCTGACAGAACTCTGGGATGGCCCCTGGCCCTGGCTCATCCCTTGCTCTGTTGGTGCTGTCGACAGACCGTGATACCATCTTGGCTCTGCCCCCAGGTTTGCACCTCCTGATGAGGGCACGGGGTGCTCTTAGCTTGCCCCCCTTCAAAAATCTGCTCTGTTCTTGCTTCTCCCTGACAGCAGACACAGGAACATGCTTGTGTTAATTCATTGTCTCAACAGGAATGATGAGGGCTTTGCTCTTAAGCCTAGAAATGGAGTAGGTCATCCCTGGACACAGTGGAAGCTGAGAAAGTTCCTATGCAAACAGCAAACAGGTGCCTGTCTAGAACTGAACCAGATGCTGCTTTCCTATTCATGCATTTAGGCACAGAAATAGCTTCTTAAACCTGGCCATCAGTGTTTTGCCAATCCATATTTTTTAACTTACTAAATAATATTAAACAATCTATTTTTCTGTTTCCTTGGTAATTTCTTTAAGTTCGCAGAGATACTTTCTTGTTTCATTAATATTCTTGCCTCTACTTTTCCTGAATTGGGAAAATCAGACAAAACAAAACAAAACAAAAAATCATAAGCATGAATTCATGAACAGAAGTTTGAAGCTGGACTGAGACAGTCCATTTCATCAGAACTTGAACAGCCTGAGAAGTCTGTGAATTATGCCCTTGTTGAAAACAATAGCAATGACTAAGGAATTAACTCCTTTCTGTAGAGACACAATCTTCTTTTTTGCTACATATTTAATACGGGAAACTCATAACATTAATTTTTTGCAAGTAATTTGCTTCTGACAGTGGATCAAAAAGATGCCTAAAATAGTTCTAAATGTGCTCAGTTGCTGAGATAGCATAGTCATGTTAGCACAGACACTGCATAATGCACTTCAGACCACTAGCTGTAACATGTTTTTGAAGATAGTGGTATATTTAGAAATTCTTTTTTATAAGATGTATAAACCCAAAGAAACTCGGTTGCCTCAAAGAGACAGTCCCATTTCAGAACCCAAGAAGACAGGAAGGAATATGATTTGGAGTCCTATTTTAAAAATCAGTATTTTTCTAGACAAAAAGGTTAATAAATAAAATATACTTTAAAAAACCATAATAGATTAGAATCTTTCCATGTTGCAACATGAAATGGAGTCCACTGCTATTGTCTAGGGTATGCTGCCTAAATCAATAGAATTTAGAGGAAAAACAGCTTTCTAACTGTCAAACACACTCACCTAATCAATATCAGAAGTAATTGAATTACCATGCAGCTCAGATTTCTAAAATGGTCTTTATGAAAGTTTAAAATCATTATACACTTTAAATCAAACCAATATTTATTATTAAAAAAAAATGGAAAGACTTAAAATGCATTCGAACAAAAACAACACACTTAAAATATTTGAATGAAATACAAGTTTTATGCAACACAATTACATCATTTGCCTTATCGCTTTAAAAAACTCCATAAAGATGCTACAAAAAATTAATGAAAATTTAAAGATAAGGAATCTATACTACACAAACTTCTGTTGGAAAACACAAACTACATTAACACTCTGCTTCATGTTCCAAAGAATATAACAGCCTCTCTTCCTTAATTGCATTTTTTGACATTTCCTCCATCAATCACAATCAAATCAAGAAAAAACACTGATTTGATTACTGCATCTGCCCAACAAAATGGCAAACTTCACTACATAAACACTACTCACTGCTGATTGAACAGTTAAATCTTATCTTGCTCCTCTTCATAATAGGCCAAATTAAAATATTAGCCTCACAAATGTTGGCCATGTATCCATGAGGGGATAAACCCTCCCGAGAGTGTTTCAGCTTATAGATGCAGCTCTGAAAAACTGAGAAATTAAGCTAACAGTTGGAGACTTGTAACCATGGTTTATAAGCATAAATTAGATTTTTTAAAAAATTATATATGCTACATGATATTATAAAGATGGTGTATCAGACAGAAGCTATTTTTAATCTGTGGTTGTTTGCATTTTGGGGCATATTGGGTGTTTTATTTTCTAGAAGACAATTTTTATGTTTATCAATTTCCATACTTAGTAAAATGAAAACAGCAAACATTTATTCCTAAAGCCTTGAGGTCATCCTGACTTTGCCAGCTGCAAGAGAAACTCACTCCAGGCAAAAAGCTGAAGTGCTTTTAAATGTAAAATGTGCTCTCTTTCACATGAGCAAGCAGCCTGCAGGTAAAAAATGCCTGCCACAGATTCAAAAGATAACAGTAGGGTTTCAAGCTCTCTTACAGAATATTTGTAACTAAATTTGTTGATTAGAAGATCACTGAATAGCATAACAAACAGTTCTATAATATGCAATAGGCACAAATGTGAGATCTGACAACAGGATGCCATTTTCTTGCTCACATTTTTTAAAATTAAAAAATGTAAACTTTTCCTCTCATAGCTGAGCCTATGTTGGATAACTTATATTTAGCGAAAATGCAGAAAAAGGGGCAGGGGCATGACAGAATAATGATATCACACAGCTTAAAGAATGCTTTTGGCCTGAAACCATTAGGCTATTTTACAAGAGTTGCCACCCTCACCGAGCTTTGCTGGCTCGGACTGAGTGGGTCTGAATCTGAAAGCTGTTACCGTGTAGATTTCAGCCTACATAAAAGTAGACTGAGTGGCACCATCAATGAGGAGACAGTGTAGATAAAAGCCTAAGAGGCTTCTAACTTAGTTAAGAATCTCTAAAAAGCATCTAATCTTTCTAGTTAACAAATGGAGGCAGAGGGCTAACAGAGAGAATGCACAGCCATCAAATACTGACAGACACTCCTGGGTTTCTATGCTCAAGACCTCAACATCACCTGATACTTCATTTCCAGTTCTGCATCACTGAAAGACTTTAGTCTAGAAAGATGTAAGTAAAACCTTTACGTCATTAAAATACCTTTTAACTTAGGTTTCACAGATTTCACCTGCCTGAAGGGATTGGGTATTTATCTCAAGCTCCAGGAAGAAGGTACTCCAAGGTTTTCTCAGGCATTCACTATTCTTATCCAAACTTAAGCCTTTTTCATTTTTAAGTTGTAATTTTAACATATATAGACTTAGTTGAAAGAAACAAGAGCCTTTGGTATTTATGGCATCATATTATTTTTGTTCATTAATACCAGGAGAGACACCAGAAACTAGTAGATATGGTTGCAAATCAGAACGTTCCAAGAATCAATTCATTTCATAAGTGCTGTTAAATGCAAATGCTAGAACTATTTCACCCACAGTTTCTTGCCTTTTTTATTTAGCAGATATTTAAAAAATCAAGAAACCCTAATCACTGACTGAAAAATTAATAAGTAATTAATGATTACTAAACCCAAGAATTGATATAATTCCTTTAAAACTATCTGGATAGAGAATGAAAACACATTCAAAAAAAAGAAAAAAAAAGTAGTCCACAAGTAAACTGCCGAAAATATTTAATGAAGTTTTAAATTTAAGTAACAGTTTGGAAATATGCCTTTATTTCTGGATACCAAATACTCTCCTACTCATTTGTCACACCTAATGCTGGGAAACATCAATAAGGAATGACTCTCCCAGGTAGAAACAAGCTACATGGATGAGTGTGTGGTTCACTACACTAAAATCAGGGTTAGTTACATGTGACTGAAGCATGAATTCCAAAGAAGATGAAATGTCTCTCACTATTGATGAAAAGGATGGCATGCAATTTTATTCAGGGCCCTCTCTATGCACTTTTGCTATTCAAGCAGTATATTTAATCCTTGCATGGTTCAAGAAGTCCAAGACACACAGCTGGAAACTAAGCAGCTAGAGAGAAACAGTACACTCAGGTTAGATCACAGTTTTGTATAGATCTTTAAAATATGTAAGAAAAAAAATTTCTTCTAGGTCAACACTTTTCACTGACTTCAGTGGGACAGCATTTCATCCTGAAAAATTAACATTAGAGGATTTTACAATTCACTGGTTAGGTAGCCCAAGTTCTACTAGAGAGATCAATTCCCCTTTGGCTACCATTCCCTGTTAGACATGCCTCCTAGCCAAGCCATGTCTGAAATATTTTACTTACTCTCCCAAAACTGCCAAACTGTATCTCTTTTCCCAAACCTGGCCAATTCTTCACACTCTCCAACCTCACTCTTGCAAGCCCTAACTGGTATCATCTCCCTAAAAGAGCCAATCCACACTACACCAAATGAATTTACACTTGTATTTTAAAAGCTGATCTCACACAAACCTCAGATAATTAAAAAAAAATTAAACACACTGAGTATTTCTTCATTAGAGACTACAAAATTTATTCTAATCTAAATCTAAGTATGGAAGAAGTAAAATAGGAATATGTCTACCAAGAGTGAAATTTGTCTGACTTAAGGTACCAGTAAATTATCCACATATCCTGGCAAACATAAAATTCAGGGATTTAATTCATTCCAGATAAGGATCCACAGTTGCTATGTTGCTAATAAATTCCAAGGGAATTGGAGTGGAGCTGTGTATTTTCTCAGAGTTATTTTTAGCTGTCATCAAAGAAGGCCATTACTTGGACTGTCAGGCTAGTAAAGGCAACAAAACGTGGAGGAGGAGAGCATGGAAACATCACCCTCCCTAACAAGAGCACAGTGCTATGTAATGAAATGGGCTGGCACATTACGGGGCACGGGCTTTTGTAGCTGTTTTCCTCTAGTCTATCCACAGCCCACGGAGAGAGATGCTGAGCAGTCAGTGAGTTGCCTGGTGAGCAGGGACAGGGTGAAGCACCTCTTATGTCCCTTTCTTACCAATATCCTTACATTGTGCAAAGGTGTGGAGTGTCACCATCTGACATTACAGAGGCTGGGATGCTGGCAAGCACAGCTGGCTTGTTGCTGGGCAGTGAGTTCACATAAAAGAGGCCATCGTGCCAGTGGGTAGGGGAGAGAGGACAGGGAACAGCAGCTGTTCTGCTTCAGCAAAATTTTACAATTCATTACATGGGTGCAAAAAAAAAAGCATTTTATCTTTGCTCTCAAGGGGGAAAAATTCAATTCTTCCAACACTGCTGAGTAGCTCTAAGATGTGGCACACCTAAACTAATGAAGTCAAGAAAACTGTTACATTTTTTTAAAACCACATTATCTACACTTGGTTAGTGATACTTTGTATCACTGCATAATTATAGACCAATAAAATCTCCATTAAATTCACACCAGTAAACATTTCTTTGAACTGAGTGAAATAAAGCTTTTTGATGTATGTTGTCCTCAGCATTTATCGTAAATATTAGAAATATATTCAGTAAATTAGATTACAAAAGAGTAGTAATTCCACAAGAATCGAACTAAGAGGGTGTTTAATTGCCTCCCACCAATAAAGGAAAAATGATGGCAGAATCAATTAAAAATATATTAAAAAAATGTATTTTAGGTGGCAGCAACCCAACTTCATTTTAGTGTATATTGCCTTAGGCTTTATAAGCTTGCTAGTTTTACATCAGATATAGCAGGATATAAAGAGAGAAACTACAGTCATTGCCCTATGGATACCAATATAGGCTAGAAAATAAAAACAGCAAAAACCTAAAAAAAACCATCAAATATATGATACAGTTTTTGGAGGGGATAGAATTTTTCTTTAGAATTGCTTTACACGTCTTCTCTAACCACAAAACATTGACTTTAGGAAAGTCTTCTCTAAATAAGAAGCACCAAAATGCCTGTTTCCTGAAGCAATGAATATTTCAAATGTTCCTGAAAAGTCCTGATCAATGACAAGGATCATTTGCAAGTGTCACATTTTTCACAGCCTCTTCTGCTTTAGAGACCACAGAATCTTATCCTTTAATTGCTCCAGGCTGAAAAAAGGCCTTATGAGAAGCACAATGATCCATTCAGAGTGCTGCTAGCTGAACAATACTAAGAACAAAGAGGGCTGGAGGACTTAGGATCTGTCTGTTGTTGGGGTTTTTTTCTCCTCTTTTAAAAAATATTTTTATTACTTTATTATTATTATTTTATTTCTTTTAATTTTTCATTATTTTTTATTTTTAATTACTCTTTCTTTTCTATTTTTAATTTTTTGCTTTTATTGTTTTTTTTAATTTTTATTTCTTAACTTTTTATTTTTTAATTTATTTTTTATTTTATTACTTTTGATTTTTAGTTGTATATTATTTTATTTTATTATTGAAATGTTTGGTTTTTGTTTTTTTAATTTTTAAATTTTAGATTTGTATATTTTTGTCAATTTTTATTACTTTTTATTCTTATTACTTTTTATTTTTATTACTTTTTATCTTTGTTTGTTTTGGTTTTTTGGTTTTTTTCTTATTTTTGCTCTCTTTTTTTGGGGCACAGAAAACCTTTGGTTTTGCACTTTTCTTGAACAGACAAAGACAGATGTTTTAATTTCCCAGAGGATGTTAAGTCCATGGAGTCATCTTCATTGCACCACAGTCACAAGTTACAGAATTTAAAAATTCTGGCAGATCTTTTCTCTGATATGCTCTCTCCCTTAAAATATTCAAGACATACAAGATGGAACATTAAGAGTGCAAAGGGAATACCGGAAATCAAAAGGCTCCTCACATATATTTTCATGGCATCAACAACAGATGGCAACATCTAGTTTCCAAATTCTCATTTATATGAAATTTGAGGAGTTGTTTTACTCTTTTTTTTAAAGCCAAACAACATTATATTTAAAAATCAAAGCAAAAATCATAGGTAAAGATATTATTTGTTAATGGATGAAGATACATAATTACTTACAGAAGCACTCATGCATTAAATCAGTAAACATCCTGTGACTTTATCCAGTAACAATATATCTGCAAAATCATTATATTGAACACTGAATGCATAACCTTCACAAGGAAATATTCACCGACACTTTGGTTACATTGTTTTATTAAATGCATGGAGGGAAAAACAATCAGTTAAACAACTAGTATATTTCACAAACTGGAAAAGAAGACATATTTGAGACAGACACATGCAAATAATAGAACAGAAAATTCCAACATGAAAACAGAATAAGGAAGATTTAAGCTAGAGTCAACACAGGCTTTCCAGTTTTCTTGAGAGGGAATATGACCATCTCCAAGGACACAGCTCTGCACCCTTCTTTCTGCTCCTTTTCTTCTCTGACAAAAAAATAAAGAAACTCCTACTTAAAAAGCCCCAATATATTCTAGTAGTAGATCTTTACAAAAGATAGGGTTATATCTGAAGTCACTGTATGTTATGCTGCAGAGGTTTTCAGCAAGCTATGTCCAAAGCTGTGGCTGCTGGCAGGTCCAAGTCCCCAGGTCACGAAGGGAGGCGCTGGGTGTGGATCACAGGACACTGATGCCTTTGGGCAATGTGTGCCCAAACACAGCTGTACCACTGTGCTTGCTGCTTCACGGGGTAACACAAGGAGCACTTCTAGCTCAAGAAATCCATTTAGCTCTTCCAGCTAAACACCAAAGAATGCAATTGCAAGGCAGAAAGAGGTAGACACTCTATTGTATGGAACAGTCCAAAGCACTATGATATGTAATGAAGAAAATTGTTTCCTTGACAATTAATGTATACACGTTGAATCACTGAATTGGAGGGTATGTACTGTTTCTTAATAATAGGAAAAGGAAGTAAGCCCTTTTTTTAGCATAAAAAGATTTTTCCATCTTTTTTGAAAAAGGAATAGTTTTTAATTAAAGTAAAATAGTTTAAATTTATAAAACTGCCCTCAAATATCAACAAGAAGTAGTAGCATTAGATTTGGTTTTAAAACTTCATAAGAACATTTATAAAACATGCTATAACTTAAAAAACAACTCTGTGATAAAATATATATATATATTCATTGCACATATGTAATTCAGTTTCCCAAGTGCAAATACTGCAACAAGATGTTTTATCACTGATTGCTGCTCTAATAATACACCAAATGCCAGCTTGGAAATTAAATATTCACAAGAAAACAATTAAAATGAAACCCTCACTCCCAAAATAAATCATAAAAAAACGCCCCTGTGATAAAAAATAGTATTCCTGCTGCCTTTGTCCAGTTCTTTTTTTCCTATATGCTATCTTATTTGTCACAGGAGGTTGCAAAAATACCCTTTAAGAGAACAAATTAGAAAAATGAAGCATAAACAATAAAGCCTGCTCAGCAGTCATGTTTTCCAGTGCTCTGTAGGGTAGCTGCAGGAATTTTCCATGCTGTGAGTGTTAATGAGACCCTACAAAGGCACCATTAATACATAAAAGCAATCACCTATAATTCACCTTTTCAAATATGTAATTCTTGAATTCAGTAACTAGAAGCAAAAGAGGTAGAATCGTGCAAATACTGTCCCCATTTACTGACATACAAGCACTAGGCCAAAAAGGGGTTGACAATAGAAAACAGATCACCAGACATAAATGCTTTGATAATCACGCCCGGACTCCAGAAGCACTTGGAGAACATGTACAGTTTTCAAGACTACAAAACTCTCCCTAAACATATGGTTTTCCTGATAGAAGAAAACATACTTACAGGAATTACTAATTAGCTAAAACTGGCTAGATTCAAAATACTTAAGCACTGAGGACAGAATGGGTATCTGACCAAACTCTGTACTGAAAGCAATCTGGCATGAAGGAAACACACAAGTTTTATACAGTTTATTTCCAAGTTGCTGCTTATTTTTTATAACATTTTTTAAATTAAATTGGGGAAAAATTGAAATTTTCAACATGGATACCAATGAAGTTCTGGTTAACAGTTGCCAGCATGAGGCACTTGACATTAATCAGTATCTCACACAGGTTTCCAAGCCAGGAACTGGACTTCAGCCAAGGACAGCTTCACTAAACAGTGAAGGACTTTAAGCTTGTGGTAGGAAGTCCCTCATCTCTATTTCATTTCTGAATGGCCAATCCATGGGCAAAGATATGAGTGGGGTCTCTGAGCCCCTAATACTTGATAAATTTTCAAGTGAAAGAATATTAGTTCATTCTGCCAAATGCACAAATTTTCTACATTTAGTGACCAAGACATGAAGCAACACCATACCTGACAGCTATCCAGCACTCTGATCCCAGTTCAAAGTGATTTCTCTGTTCCAGGTACTGGGAAGTTTCTATGCAACTTAAACATATACCCAGAAATTAGATGAGTTTTTTTTAAAAAAAGATCTACCTCTTCCACAAAATGAACACTGATTTTTGGTACGAGCTTCCTGTGGGTCACCCGTTCTCAGCTACATTTCTGCTTCTGATGAGGCAGACTAACTCTTGGGTTTCCCATAGTTCTCATTGCCATCAAGTGATTCAGGCAGGTCATCCCCTTATCAGTGAATACTTTTTTGTAGAGTGCTATCCATTGCCAGGTAAAAAAACTTTTTTGAATAGTACTTACCTCATGGATGAGCCCAAACACGTACTTTGGGCTGCAGATCTAAACTGAACATAACAAATACATATCAAAGATACGCTTCCCTACTCTTTTTCTGGTTTTGGTGCCCATCAGGCCCATTACTGAGAAATTTCAGCACACTAAGTTATCAAAGATACTTTTATTTTGGTGGCCAGGTTAACTTCCTTATGCCTTAATGTGCTGCAAGAGCTTGTTCACCATCTGATGTGAACTGAAGCATTTGAAAGAGAGTAGTAAGTGAATAGGGTGAAGGAAAGCAGTGGCCAGCAGTTAAAGGGCTTTGACTGCTACGACACTTATTTACACAATTAAATGCACTTCCTAAGCACATTTCACTTTCATAGAAGTGAAAAACCACAGGCTTTACATGAAATTTTCATCCTTAAAAATTTACTTCAGAAATACTTACACAAACACATAACGTAAAATAAGAAATGCACCTCATTAATAGCTTTTCCTAAAGCCAAAAGAAGATGATGGACAAACTTGAGATTTACAGTTTATGAGATGATTGATTTATAAATGTGACTTGCTAGAAGGGAGTGGGAGGAGCATCGTGGCAGTAGCCATTTCCATCTAAGATTAAAATTCATTTTGCTTCCAGTTTTATAACAGAAAATCACTAGGAAGGAATTGCATATTGATATTTGGTAGTTTCAGTGAGCAGTTCATATAACTGAAAGATCATTTCCTCTCAATTCCATCAAATAACTTTCAAACAAAGTAAATTCTATCACTGTTCATGTACCCAAACAGTAGTAGCTGAGTTTTCAAAGGCAGAAGGCTCTATACACCATCCCAGTGGCATGTTACAACACTGCATCAATTAGTATTGTAATGTATATCATCTACTACATCTTCCTCATTTGCTTTTTTTTATATGTCTCTCTCCTTCTCTCTATTTTTAATGAAAAAGTGAAATACTGCTAGTGCCTGCCAGACAGGAAATTAGCTCAACACTAAGGACAAGTAAAATTGCACTAGCACTTACTGAAAAGAATATACCTATTTTCTGAGTTTTGCTTATTGCTTTTCTACTGTGCTGCATAGACATTTGACCAAACCAATAAATAAACAAATTTTAAAACAACCTGATCCAGAGGACAGAAAATACAAATACCCAGCAAAGTTAGGGGGAAAAAAATCTCACAGTATTTAAATTTAGACGTCTGCTACAAACGCTCACTTCAAAACAACTCTGAATTACTGTCAACATCAGTAGTATAACTGTTATTACCAGGACGAGCTCATTGCCACAGGATGTTTTATAGACCAAAAGACTTAAGAGGTAGAAAAGTGGTCACCAGAATTATTGGAGGGTGGATAATGATTATCACCGGAATTATTTGGAGGTATTAAACAAAACGCTACAAATGTAACTCATGACTCAGACAGTCTCTGAAAGCCTAACTGTTGGAAATGAGATTCACCAGGGGAAGAAATACATGATGGTTCTTCCATATGCTGCAATTTGGGCAGATTGATGTGAATTTGTTTTGTTCTTAAATACTGGTTATGTCTTTATTCTGTTGAAAAAATTCCTTATTTGTTAAAATTCATTTAGTTGAAGGAAAAAAAAGTGAACCCCATAAAATGCAACATCTGCAATGCTTTTTGTTTTTTTTATGTTGGCTTTTCATTGATTGTTAGTGATATGGTACAAATAAATGGTTCATTCTGCTAGCAGTAGACTTTTTTCCCTTGTAACAAGATTCAGTAAATAATGTTCCACATATTGTGACACCAAAACCATGGGTGCTCTTCATCTGTTATAATATTGTTTCAAAGAATTATACTCAAACATCAAAGGCTGTTGTTCTCAACCCAAATTTTGCAGAGATATAAACTGCCGTGGTAGATTAATCTCTATATGTCAAGTTATATACACTAATCATTAGGTCATATAATGGACATTTCTAAATATCAACTTTCAGTGACATGTGTACTGATAATCTTTTTTTCCTTGTAATTACCCCCTGAATTTATTTTAACTCATTTATTGCTAATATGCCAAAATAAAGAATTACACTAGAATCAGCAACTTCATGCTAAATTATAGATCTATTTAATGCCTATGGAACTATATTTCTTGTATTCCAAGAAAACATATTGGGATGATTTTCTCAGGACTTCAGTCCTGGTATATAATATAAAGTTTATACTTTTAAATTACTTTTCATTTAAATTAGGCTTCTGTGATGGCTGTGACCTAATATATTGTGTGTTCTTAATTGTCTGTTTTGTCTCTTCAAGTAGAGTGAGCCAGATAAAATTATATCGAGCTAGGAGAAGAGTGTGCCATCATAGTGGCCAAGTGAGCATTAAGGGACAGAAAGTCCCAAGGCAGAAAGGTATGGCAGAGCAGAGCATGCCAAGGGAGGAGGGCACATATAACCAGGCACCAGAGAAGAAAGAAAATCAGTAAGGATCAGAGACATTGATTCAAAATTTTCTTAATCCCAAAAAGTTAAGGAGCAGTTGAAATCAACCATGAATGAAGGACCTAGTTGCTGTGCATGGAAAGGGTAATATTGAAACCTTGTTTATGTTGTTTTGGATAAGCTAGCTATGTGGTGTCTTTGGTTTGTTTGGGGGTTTTTTTCTCTATCAATAAAATAATTACCCAGTATATGCTTGATTTATGACTTTAAAAACCTTTTGGTCTTTTTCAGGAGCACCTTATAAAGAGATGGTCAAGGCAGACTCTCTTCAAAGCTCTTGCCTTCTCAGGGAAGCATGACAGCTGACTAGAATTCTGCATCAAGCCTCCTTTTATTAATATTCCAACATTATTATATTTTTATACCTTTTGTAGATTTACAGTTTCTAGATTTACACAATTTACGAAGATGTACTTTATATAGGGATTCAGAAAAATATGTAAAGATAATTTTAAAGGTCTTTAAAAGTCTTGAAGTTGATGAGAAAATACTTCTTTAATTTATTTGATACCTAATATTTGTACCAGCTATTTACCAGGGAGCATGATTTTAGGTTTATATTAAATTTTCTCTTTGTGCAGAATTTGTCCAGTAGGGACTATATCACTATCTGATTTATTGGATCAATGCTGAATGACAGGAAAAGATAACATATATTCATCCAATTTTCTATTATATTCAAATGAAGTATAATAAGTTATTACTGTGAATAAGATTATGATTACTCTTCCCAGACAAGACAGCATTCAGATGGAGAAGACATAATACAAATACCACTTGAAAGCTAAAGAGAGAGGCAACAATCACCTACACATACCACTCTAAAGTACACAGCAAACAACAGCACCTCAAAATTACTATAAAGTTGACCTGTCTGGTGTTCACTGAATAACTAGAGCAAAGTATGAGTACAGGCCAACTTTTTAGCTCTAAAGGAAGCGTTTACTCCAGGAATCTTCAAAGTGAATCTGAATCTACAAGGATATAATCTGGGAAAATAGGTTAAGAACAGGCAGTATTGCTATATTTAGGCACAAAGGAAATCTAAGAATATGTACACATGTGAATCACAACAGAGACCAATGTCAAAAAATAAAATAAAGTGAATGAATGACAGATAGAATAAATGTTTTTGCCAGGTGAAATGGCCGAGAACTAAAATGATCAAAAAAGCTCTATAAAATACTTCTGTAACAGAATAAACTGCTCCACGAGTTAGAAGGACAAATAATCTTTTTTTTCCATCATTTCCATTGATGGTAGAAAGTGCTAAAAAAGGGAACAATTCACCTATTACACTGAACTTTTGTGAACCGTGTTTATTGTTCACAAAATGCTCAAAAATGAAAAAACAGATGCCTAGACATGTATAGTTATTAAAATGATTACAACAGACTGAAATAATAGAATAGTTTTGAAGGTTCTCTAGTCAGATGAACAGACCTTCTAGTTTCGTGGTCAGCCCCCCAACCGGCTCCTCTGCTCACTCCTGGAAACTCCTTGTGGTTCTTACATTCTGCCACACCATGTTGGAACATATTTATTGCCAGCTTCCAGTACTACAGAGAACCTGGGAAGCCCAAGGTTGAAGTGGAAGCAGTAAATGTTGTTCACTCCAAAAGTCAGAATTTGGATAGAAACTCCTTGATGGGTATTGCCTGTCAAAGGCATGAGAGGCTTGCAGTTGAAAAAAGAGAGCACAGACCCTCTGCTTTGACAAACAGAAAGCTATGTATGTCACAGGGCTTTTTCTAGAGCATTCATAAAAACAGGCTAAGAAATGGACAATCAATTACTTGAAAAAGCACCTCGGAGGAAAGGATACTCATCCTGTCTCTCACGACACAAAGAATCCAACTTTGGTATCATTAGCATAGGAGGTCTTGTCCCTTAGATGTGGATAGAATTCCTGACAACATACAATATTTGCCAGCTCTACTAATATCTAAGTTACTACTCTTCATATTATTACTACTCCTGCTCATGCAGAATTGTAGCTACTACACATAGGCCTGTCACTATTGTTGTCATAGTTCCTTAGCCAACGACTGATTCCACACCTTGTAGGCCAAACGGTTCCACATGATTTTTACACTTTGACCATTGTTTTCAGCCTCCTATTTAATTTCATGCCAACCTGTACTGCCTTTAAATTCATCAAGAGAACAAAAGTATTAAGTCATAAGTCACTGCACTGTTCTTTTTAATACCTAATTTTGTGAATCACTTTAAACTGTGATGTGTTTTTACCATTAGCAGCATATATCCAAAAGCCAAGAAGGCCAGGATTTTGAGAGTATAATCTGACTCCCCTTAAAGATGCCTAATTTTCAGAAAATGCTGCTTTTATAGTGAAGCGTGCCCATAATCCTTCATATCATGAAAATATAATCTCAAATTACTCACTTCATAACTAACATTCTGTACCCAACGAGATACTTTGCTTTCAACTACACGTAAGTTATATTTTGATCTATTCACAGTGTTATACCTAGTTTAGCAAAGGACTTTAGCGGTAATCACAAAGCTGTGTTCCAGTAAGAAGCAACTCAAATTTGGAATATCAGCTAATGAAAATACTAGTGAATTTTACATATTAACATTAAATATTATCACTGATTTCATGATGACAATCATGAAATCTAACAATCTGTATTAGAAAAATAAATCTGACAGAAGACTTTAGTCACAAATTATTTGAGGTTCAATAGATACAGGTGATAAATTTTAGATAACTTTGCTTCCTCTTTAATGAACCATGAGTATTTTAGTAGTGAAATAATTTAAATATAAATTTTCTTTTATCAGAAAGAGGTTATTTTCCTGGCCAGTACTTCTTAGAACAAAACAGTATTTAATATTTTTCACGGGTAAAAATATTTTTAAACACTTTGAATAAAAAATTCAAAGTTTTATTTTAAAACTTGCTATGACACGCATATCAAAGGTGATTTTCTTACAACTGTCTGTTTGAGCTTATTTACTGTGATTTTAAATTACACAGACAGGAGGAACTGAAATCTCATTACTACCTATGGAATATCTGCTGCATTTTGGAGCTCTGTCTTTTATCTGACAACTCCAATTGCTCATCTTGTACAAACTGGGCTGACAGAAAACCAACTGATTCTAAAGATTAATTTCATGACATCATGTTCTTACATGTTAAAAGACACAGAAGACAGTTTCTAAGATCTTCTGATAAAACAAAAGAAATCCTGTATTAATCAATGATAAGAGACTCAACAATTTACCAGATTTTTGGTGAGATTTTTCTTCACCTTTAGCCAAATAAAAAAGCACCTTTAGATAAATGAAGTCATTATTTAAGTGGTTTCAAATTATACTAGTCTTTTGTATGCTTGCTTATTTGCATCATGTTGTATTAAAACAAAAGGAATTTCATTCAAAAACAGCATGTATATCATAGACAGTTATTTGCTATATTTCATAGCAAAGAAATTCAACATAGGCTAACTAACTGTCAAAACTTCCAGGTTCTGGGTAATTGCTGCACATCCAGAACACAGTTTTCTATGAGTTTGTCCTCCTATATTGCTATTTACAGATAAAAAGCGTTTTTAAAAGAAGGTGCTTGTACGTTTTACAATCATAAACACCAACGCCAAAGAATAAGGTCCCATTGAAAAAAAACTGGTGATGCAGTTGTATTCATTGGAAAAACGGACCATTTCTGCTTTTTATGTAATGTGGTAAACAAGCAGATAAAAAACAATTTTGCAGTTTTCCTTTGGTCATTTTATATATACCAGAATATTTTATAATGTGGAGTTTTCAATGGCATTACTTGAATGCCTGAAAGAAAAGAGTTTTGACTGCTCAAGCAGGTTTTTTTTGAGCTGACCCTGGCTGAATGCCAGGCGGTCACAAAAGCCACCCTATCACTCCCCTCCTCAGCTGGACAAAATACAATGAAAGGCTCAGAGGCTGAGATAAGGCCAGAGAGAGATCACTCACCAAATACCATCACAGGAAATCAGACTCATGGGGAAATTAGTTTAATTTGTTACCAATCAAATCAAAGTAGAATAATGAGAAGTAAACCCAAAACTTAGAACACATTTCTCCTAGCCCTCCTACCTTCCTGGGCCCACTTTCACTCCCAAATTCTCTGTCAACTCCCCTCCAGCGGCACAGGAGGACAACAAATGGAGACTGCAGTCAGTTTACCACACATTGTCTCTGCCATTCCTTCCTCTGCAGGGAGATGACTCCTCACTCTTCCCCTGCACCAGTGTGGGTCCCTTCCATGGGGTGCAGTCCTTCAGGAACACACTGCTCCACTGTGTGACAAGTGGGTGACAAGGCCTCCTAGAACACCTGATCCAGCATGGGCTCCTCTACATGCTTCTCTGCAGGAGCCTGCTCCAGCACAGGCTTCCCAGAGGGTCAAAGACTCCTTCGGGCATTCCCCTGCTGCAGTGTGTGTTCCTCCGTGGGCTGCAGGCAGATCTCTGCCCCACCACGGAGCTCCACGGGCTGCAGAGGGACAGCCTGGCTCACCAGGGGCTGCACCAGGCGCTGCAGCGGAACCTCTGCCCTGGAGCATTTGCACCTCCTCCTCTTTCCTCACTTACCTGGGTGCCTGCAGAGTTGTTTTTCTCACACAATCTTGCTACTTTCTGCAGCTAGAGTTGCCATTCAGCAGGATTTTCCCCCTTAAATCTGTTACCCCAGAGGCATGATCAAGGATGGGCTCAGCCTCAGCCAGCGGCAGGCCTGTCCTGGAGCCAGCTGGCACTGCCGTGTTGGACATGGGGAAAGCTTCCTGCACCTTTTCCCAGAAGCTGTTCCTGCAGGGCCCCCGCTACAAAACCTGCAAACTTAATTTACTGGTAGGTAAATCACTGTATCCACGTAGGTATCACTGATACCAAAAAGAACTTTTAATAGTGTCAGATAACACATACTTCTACTCTTAACTTCCTGTGCTTTTCTCTCTTTCAAACATAGAGAAAGGTTTTTCCTCTGGACCTCATTTTTTTTCCTTTCCTACCAATATTGGGCAGTTCGTACGCAATGGTTGATTCTTTTCCATTGTCTGTTCCATCTAAATTAGTGTCCACATAACCATCACTATCCTATTTTCTTTCTTTCCCTGTCTGTCAACACAACTTATATATATTATAGCTCAGTCAAGGTATGTGGGTACTCAAAGAGTTAAAAATATTCAATGGATTAATTCAGCTAGTGGTATTAATGTCTATATTAATTTCAGACCTCACCTTAGACATAAACCCCTTGCAAGACATAAAATGTCACTAGTCTATCCTTTAAGTAATCTAGCTCCATCAGGAAAGAGGATAGTAGTTTTAATAAAATGGGACTCATAAGTTTTTATTACTTTTACAGTGAATGCTTTTCAGTTTTATTGGCTCTTGGAAGGAGCAATTTAGTTTCTCTATTTAAACATGACTTTTTATCCTTCACAACTTGCAGGTTTCAATGTTATGTTTCTAACATTATAAATACAAATGTAGATATTGAGGTTTTAATAAAGGTAAGAAGTCCTTTTTGCTGATATATACAATCTAGGATTATGACAATCACAGGAAAAGAAAAAAAAGACTTAATCACTTTTCTAGACTGATACAGCTAACAGAGTTTTTGAGAATGGATGAATGCATTTGCAAACGGTTATCAGTGATCATGCTGAGTTAAGTAATACATACTGTTGCACATTGATTTCAGTGCTTCTCTCACTTTTTGAATTTTCATGGAAAAAGAATTCAGTGTTCTCTACAATATGTAGAATGTTCTCTACATATTAATATCATGGCCCTGACTGACATCAGTGAGGGTGGTACCATCAGATCACAAAATGGAAAGATGGGACATCAACATTTTTCTATTAGGTGATCTAAGAAACTAATATTGATTTAACAGGGAAGAATAAAATTAATTTTTTGTTCTATGCTTTTTTTTTTCCTTTCACCATGGCTTAAGTAGTTAAGCATCAGAAATTTAAATATTATTCCTGAAATGCTGTCTAATTTTTTTTCTACAGTTTTAGAGCACACAGGTAAGACATGTTCTGATATCACAAAACTGTTTTCTCTGATTTTATCTGAGACTGGGAAAATGAAAAAGAACAGCATTTGCAGAATCATGAGAAATCTTTAATAAGTTATGAAATAATGGCATCACCAACAAACAATGGACCAAATTAGCTTGGCAACCTGGAATTCTACTTATTAATTTAGATGAGGTAAAGATGACAAAGATGTCCTGCTATAGAAACCACGAAAGTTCTTATTTTCTCTTGCCCTTTCCTGTTTATCAGAGTGAAATGATATCAGCAAAGTATTTATAATAAGATAAAGAAATGTTTACAAAGAGCTTAAGCCTTTAGCTGTAAAAAAAATAAGCAAAAGCTTCTTTTATTCATTTAGTTATAACTACAGGGGTGATGTCACAAAGAAACATCAACTTGCAACAACTGCATGCATCCCACTATTTCTGCAGCATTGAGCTGGCAATAGACTGGGTAGCTAAAGACATAAATTAGACCTGCCTTCACAGCTACACAAATTATAACAGAGGTTGTCAATAGAAACTGATGCATCACTGCCTGTCACCTCTGAAATAACAGCGAGCAGACTCTCATGCAACACATCAAAATACTCTGGCATTCACATATGGCACAAGAGCAGATAATCATTCAAAAAATTCTCAATATCTGGTTATGAGCTAAAAAGTACATAAAAAAGAAAATTATTAAGATCAAAATCTAGTAATGCTTCCTTTGGGATGTGACACAGAAATCTCAAATTCATACTTTCTTTTTTTCTTTTAACTGTAGTTGGCTGCAACAAATTTGGGATTGCTAACATGTTAGCATTACTAAAATAATTAAGCTTGGGAGCAATAGAATTTTTTTAATTAGCTCTCTCAAAGAAATTACCATTAGAATCACCTAATTACCCTTTGATGTAGCTTTATTCATAAATGCTTTAAACATTCATCGCCTTACTACTGAGGGCTATGCCTCAGTTTATATACACCACGAGAAAATAAAGTTACTATTATGCACAGAAGAACATGTGTGAACAGAAAAGTCAGAATGCTGAGTGCTGCAATTTTAAATCTATGTTTTTCTTTCACGACTTTATAAGGCTTAAAGAAATAAGCCAGCTTGTCCATTAAAATTAGATATTTTAAAAAGAGCTTTTTTTCAGTTCATGCAGTTTACACTGTCTACATCTGATTCTTAAAGCCTAGCACAAGACCACCTCTCAAATAAATGATTGAGCTACAAAACTGTTAATGAGTGGATTTGTCTTTTGAGATTTGTCTTATATTTAATAAATTAGTCCTTCAGAAAAACCACTTCTTTAAAAGCCTTTTAGCAATTTTTAAAAATTGTTAGTTTATCTCCCCAGGCAACAGAATGCTGAGCTGCAGTATGAGACAGCACAGCCCTTGGAGGGTATCAGCAGTGAAAATGCAGAACACATTAGCAACAAGCCTGCTGCAGAAAGTACACAGCAAGGATATTGCCCAAAACCAGAACATGTGCCAGCATGTTTTTATTAATATTGCTACTTTCAGCAGATCCAGGAAAGGCTGAAAGAAATCTGTTCATCAGTGCAGCAATCAGACCTTCACAGGACCTCAAGTCCTGAGAGGGCAAGTTTTACATAGTCTACATTTTTTATCTACATAGTTTACATAGTTTACATTTGGCTTGATGGAGGCTTAACATTTTAGGTACATAACACAGATTTCATAGATTCATGGATTAACATGCAGCTAGGGCATCTCTTTCAAACCAAGAACACAAATAAATACATTCAAATAAGTAGCTTAGTACTCAGTTTCTCTTCTTAAAGAGTACATCAAATAATATTTTTATGATCCTATAATTTTATACAGCATGATCATTTTTTACATTAAATCTATTTCAGGGGGGTTGTTCATAAATTTTAAATACTGATGGAACTGAGATACCAATAGAGGCTAGAATCATTTAAATATTATGATTTAAGTTTAATAATTAGATTCACTATAACTATTTTTTATTAAAATGTCATCCAAATGAGAATTAGCTTTGGTTTAAAAAAATACTTTTTAACTGGTAGATACTAGGCAAATCTTCCTAATTAAAAGATATTTTAGGATAGACTTTTTTCTTGTTCTCAGATCACCCTCATAATACCAGACTTGAACTTTGTTCACAAAATATTTGTCTTTTTTTTGTTATTCCTTTTGTTTTCATCAAAATCCTATAAATGACCATTACTTCCTCATTCCTAGAATTTTGACAAAATTCATTCTTGCTTCTGAAATCCACATTATTCTGCAATAAAATTGCCTCATCTCCATTTTATATTTTACATCTGCACCATTCTTGTGCCTTGATGCTAACAGCATATTTTAAGAACTATAGAGGGTACCAGATAAACCTCACAACTCCAACATGCTGATAATCAAAACTGGGTAAGTGCTTTTTCCTACTGGCTGTTCTAGGAGAAGTCTCTTCCCAGAAAACATCTAGTCCAGAAGACACACCCTAAAAATCTCAGTACTATCGCGTTTGGAAGACCATAAGCAAACATTAATGCCTAACAATGTTTTATCTGCTATACTTCTGAAATTTAACTCTGAGGACAGAAGAATAATCCAAGTTGTATTAGCTGATGTGTAACAGCACTAGAAGACAGATGTGATTTGTCAACAGATATCTTATAATGTAGCTGATTTTAAAATTCCACTAAAATACATCCTTATTGTAAATGCCTTTTCTACCTAATTCAATTTTATTCATCATATATATTCTACATAAAGGAAGGCAAACATTTCACTGTAATCAAAGAACAACTCAAATTTTAAAAAGGCCTATCAGAAAAAAGTTACTCAGAAGATAAGATAATTCAACTTCAAAAGGCTTAATTTTAGCATCTCATATCCAAATACTTGAAAAGGAAATCTGAAAATATGTATGGAGTTCATGAAGTAACACGATTTTCTGGGTTTTTATTTTACTAGAAATATAGGTATTTTTAACTTAATAGGGTCAAATCTTCTGCCATTGTTATTTATATAAAGCTCTTGTAATACTGGTAAATTGCAACTGAGAACCAAGTAAAGCAAGTCAGAATGACAAAAGATACTTCTGAAATATGATTCTTGTATGTTAATGATGCAATTTTTATATTAAGTTAAAGCAATAAGATGGACAAACACACAGAGCATTTCAAAGTACTGGAGCAATAAAAACATTTCCTTACCAATTTACAATAACACCTGAAAAACTGATCTAGACCTATTCCGTGAACATACAAGTCTTTTCTTGAATTGACAATCTCTTCAAAAAGAGGTTGTTTGGATGTAGCAGAAACAAGTTGTTAACACATTGTGTTTCTGGATTTTCAAACAGAATAACCAAACAAAATCA